>NC_082721.1:71539659-71864847 GCF_030144855.1 Hypanus sabinus | reverse complement strand
GGAGAGGACAGAAAGAGGGAAGAGGACAAAAAGAGGGGAGAGGACAGCAACACACCAGGTGGAGGGCTGAATCATTGGAACAATATAATATGAAGGAAGAGGTTATTCAGCCATTTAAACCTGTCACACGTTCATGATATCTCAGCTGATCCAACTCTTATGTGGGTTAGCCCACACTCACACCTCATTTCTCTCACTCAACCCTCTCAGTCACCCATAAACCATTATTGTACACCATAAGATATAGGAGCAGAATTAGGCCATTCAGTCCATCGAGTCTCCTCTGCCATTCCATCAAGGCTGATTTATTTTCCCTCTCAACCCCATTCTCCTGCCTTCTTCCCATAATCTTTGACACCCTTACTAATCAAGAACCTACCAAGCTCTGCTTTAAATATACACAATGACTTGGCCTCCACATCCATCTGTGGCAATGAATTCCATAGACTGGTCACTGTCTGGCTAAAGAAACTCCTTCTCGTCTCTCTAAATAGATATCTTTCTATTCTTAGGCTGTGCCCTCTGGTCATTGACTCACCCACTATAGGTAATATCCTCTTGATGAGATCTTCCCTCATTCTTCTAAACTCCAGTGAGTACAGGCCCGGAACCATCATATGCTCCTCATATGTTAACCCTTTCATTTTTAGAATAATTCTCATGAACCCTCTCCATGCCAGCACATCTTTTCTTAGCTAAGGGACCCAGAACTACTCACAATACTCCAAGTGTGATCTGATGGATGCCTTACAAAGCCCCAACATTATATTCTAGTTCTCGGAATGAATGCTGGCATTGCCTTTGTCTTCCTTACCGCTGGCATAACTTATCAATTACCCTTTAGGGAATCATGATTCTCAAGTCTCTTTGCATCTCCAAGTTTGGAATTTTCTCCCCGTTTAGAAAATAATCTATGCCTTTATTCCTTCTACCAAAGTACTTGACCCTACACTTCCCTGCACTGCATTCTATCTGCCACTTCTTTGCCCCTTGTCAAAGTTCAAAGTAGATTTATTACATAAGAACATATACAATCCTGAGATTTCTGTTCTTGTGATTATGCTCAATAAATCTACAGAATAACACCATAACGGAATCAATGAAAGGCTGCCCATCTAGGGCATTCAGCCAGAGTGCAGAAGACAACAAACTGCGCAAGTACATAAGAAGAAATAATAACAATAAATAAATAAGTAACAAATATTGAGAACATGAGATGAAAAGTCATTGAAAGAGAGTCCATAGGTTGTGGAAACAGTTTGGTGACGGGGCAAATGAAGTTGAGCGAAGCAATCCCTTTTGGTTCAAGACCCTGATGGTTGAGGGATAATAACTGTTCCTGAACCTGGTGGTGTGAGTCCTGCAGCTCTTGTACCTTCTCCCTGATGGCAGCAGCGAGAGGAGAGCATGTCCTGGTGGAGGGGTTCCTGATGATGGGTGCTGCTTTCCTGTGGTAGTGTTTCATGTAGACGTGCTCGACGGTGGGGAGGGCTTTACGTGATTGACTGGGTCATATCCAGTATTTTTTGGTGGGATTTTCCATTCAAGGGCTTTGGTGTTTCCACACCAGGTTGTGAAACAGAAAGTCAGTATACCCTCCACTACCCGTCTATAAAAATTTGCCGAATTTCAGCAATTCTCCCCTTCTCTTCCCATCCTACCCCCGGCTTGCTCCTCTGCGATCCTACACCCTCTCCTGTTTCCCTTCAGCCATGCTCCTGTCTCCTCGCTGTTCCATCCTTATCACCCTGACACCCTGCCTCGGCCCCTTCCCGCCTCCTCCTGCCCTCACTCCCCGACCCTCTGGTGCGGCCTGCCATGTCTGCGCTGGGACGTGGTGCCTTTCCCTGCGTTCCTAGGGGGTCAGTTTTACCAGCCGCGGTTCACGGCCTCCCCAGGCCTGAGTCGGACCACCACTCCCGCCCGTGCCTCCAGTGGCATGATGGTGACCTGACAGAGAGTGCCACAGGCGATGCACAGCGGGCTGGCGCTGTTTCTGCACCGAGATTTCATTAGGCTGATAGACATCAATGCAAATTAGGACAAAGCAGACCTTTGATTGACAGGCTTATGTGCTCCAGTCCATTTTACCCAGATTCCTGCTCATCATCATCAGAACTCAGCGAGTTTACACTAATCTGCTTATTAACCTCTCATGGGATATGATTTTTTTTCTTGTGTGATGAACTCTCCCGTGACTATATGTGGGGGCTGGGCTTTAAAACTCTTAGGAAAACTTAAGGGGAATTTGCAGAATTAAACAACTGGTGTGATTTTGTAACGTCAGTATCAGAATCAGGTTTCATATCACTGGCATATGTCATGAAATCAGTTGTTCTGCTGCAGAAGTACAGTGCAATATGTAACAGTAAATAAGCTTCTAAGTTACTATTAGAAGCATGCTTAAAAATTAAATAAAATAAATAGTGCAAAAAGAGAGGAGAAAAGAATGAGGTTGTGTTCATGGATTCATTATCCATTCAGAAATCTGATGGCAGAGGAGATGGAGTTTAATACAGACAAATATGAGGTATTGCACTTTGGAAGGAAAAACCAAGGTAGAACATACAAGGTAAATGGTAGGACAGTGAGGAGTGCAGTAGAACAGAGGGATCTGGGAATACAGATACGAAATTCCCTAAAAGTGGCATCACAGGTAGATAGGGTCATAAAGAGAGCTTTTGGTACATTAGTCTTTATAAATCAAAGTATTGAGTATAAGAGTTGGAATGTTATGGTGAGGTTGTATAAGGCATTGGTGAGGCCGAATCTGGAGTATTGTGTGCAGTTTTGGTCACCGAATTACAGGAAGGATATTAATAAGGTTGAAAGAGTGCAGAGAAGGTTTACAAGGATGTTGCCGGGACTTGAGAAACTGAGTTACAGAGAAAGGTTGAATAGGTTAGGACTTTATTCCCTGGAGCATAGAAGAATGAAGGAAAATTTGATAGAGGTATATAAAATTATGATGGGTATCGATAGAGTGAATGCAAGCAGGCTTTTTCCACTGAGGTTAGGATAGGAAAAAACCAGAGGACATGGGTTAAGGGTGAAGGGGGAAAAGTTTAAAGGGAACATTAGGGGGGGAGCTTCTTCACACAGAGAGTGGTGAGAGTGTGGAATGAGCTGCCAGATGAAGTTGTAAATGTGGGCTCACTTTTATCATTTAAGAAAAACTTGGACAGGTACATGGATGAGAGGGCTATGGAGGGATATGGGCCAGGTGCAGGTCAGTGGGACTAGGCAGAAAAATGGTTCGGCATAGCCAAGAAGGGCCAAAAGGCCTGTTTCTGTGCTGTAATGTTCTATGGTTCTATGGTTCTATGAAGCTGTTCCTGAAACATTGAGTGTGCGACTTTAGGCTCCTGCACCTTCTCCCTGAGGGCATGTCCTGGGTGATGGGGGTCCTTAATGATGGATGCCACCTTTTTGGGGGATCGCCTTTTGAAGACCTTCTCGATGCCGGGGACACTTGTGTCTATGATGGAACTGGCTGAATTGACAACTTCAAGTAGCTTTTTCTGATCCTGTACTAGATGGTGATGCAGTTAGAATGTTATCCACGGTTCATCTGTACAAATTTGCAAGTGCCTTTAGAGACAAGCCTCATCTCCTCAGACTTCTAATGAAATGTAGCCACTATTATGCCTTCTTTGTCATTGCATCAATAAGCTAGGCCTGGGATAGAGCTTCAGTGATGTTGACACCCAGTAAATTGAAACTGCTCACCCTTTTCAGTGCTGATCTCTCAATGAGGACTGGTGCATGTTCCCTTGACTTCCCCTTCCTGAAGTCCACCATCAGTTCCTTGACTAACTGATGTTAAGTGCAAGGCTGGTGTTGCGACACCACTCAACTAGCTGGTTTATCTCGCTCCTGTTGTCTCCTTGTTACCACCTGAAGTTCTGCCAGCAGTGGTTGTGTCATTGGCAAATGTAGAGATTGTGTTTGAGCTGTGCTTAGCCACATAGTCGTGGGTATAGAGAGAGTAGAGCGGTGCACTAAGCACACATTCTTGAGGTGCGTCCGTGGGGAGGACATGTTATTTCTGATCTGCACTGACTGTGATGGTCTCTCAATGAAGAATCCAAGGATCCAGTTGCAGAGGAAGGCACAGAGGCCCATAATTTGGAGCTTGTTGGTTAGAACTGAGGGTATGATTGTGTTGAACGCTGAGCTGTAGTCAATAAACAGCAGCCAGATGTAGATACCACTGTTGTCCAGGTGATCGTAGGATGAGTGGGGAGCCAGTGAAGTTGCATCCGCTGTTGACCTATTGGGTCAACAGGCAAATTGCAGTGGGACCAGGTTTTTACTCAGGCAGGAGCTGATTCTAGCCTTGAAGAACCTCTCAAAGCACTTCATCACAGGAGATGTGAATACCGTTAGGCGATAGTGAATCAGCTCACCCTGCTCTCCGTGGGCACTGGTATGAGTGTCGCCCTTTTAAAGCAGCTTCAGCTGTGGTTTGAAGATGTCTTTGAACACTCCCGCCAGTTGGTTGGCACTGATTTTCAGAGCCCTACCAGGTTCACCATGAGGGTCCGATGCCTTGCACGGGTTTGCCCTCCTGAAAAGTGTTCTGACAGAGGCTTCAGAGAGATCTCAAGGTCATCAGATGCTCCCTTTCAAAGCGTGCATGAAAGCCATCGAGCTCATCCGGGAGAGGAGCATCACAGCCATTCACAATGTTAGGTTTATAGAAAGGAACAAGCATCCAATTCCACTTCCAACTGCAACTGGAATTCTTCTTTCACTCTTAAAATAGCCTTCCACAGCTCAAATTCGGACTCTTGTATATTTCTGTATCACCACCTGGAATGCAACAGGTCTAGCCCTCATCGGGCTACAAATCTCCTGGTTCATTCATGGTTTTTGATTTGGGTATATATGGTACGTTTTCGCAGGCTCAAAACTCAACCACACAAGTCCTGATGAAGTTGGTGACGACTGTGGCATATTCATTCAAATTTGAAGGTGAATCCAGTCCACTGACTCAAAGTGTAGGGCAATGTAGTTGATGGAAATGTACATAATTCACAACCACCGACATTGAGCTGGGATTCACTTTAAGAGGCTGCTCTGACATGATGACATAATTACATAAAGGCTTTTTAGCACATTTTGTATTTGGTTTTTGAGGTGTTCAATGGACGAGTTGCTACAGCTTTTCTGAAGCATAAAATGCCTCTGTCATTATATTTGTGAAAAACCTACACTGGTGATCCCGCTGCTCTAGGACGATTCCAGAATTATTGAACGTGTTGGCCAATGCAGTCGCCTTGAAACTGCTGGAGGTTTGGGAGTAAAATGCCATGGCTTGGTTCGAATAAGCAGAGGCTCAATTCATGCTTCAAGAAATATTTGCTGATAACACCAAATATTTCTCTGTGGTTGTGTTGCTCAGCAACTCCACGGCTGCGAGAGTGATGAGTCTGATTGAACACCCTCCTGAACACGATAAACACTGAAAACTCTCCTTTTTCAGACTTTTGGAGTATCAGAATCTGAGCACGCCAAACAGTTGCTCTCTTTGCCCAGCCTTGGCAATGCTAGGCCTTCAGAGCTAATGGAGCACATGCTAACTCTCCTGCGAAATCATCATCCTTGTTTTATTTTTGAAGAATTCTTCATGCAGCAAATGCCTGATCAAGTTGGCACTTCATCCAGGCTAAAGGGGCTAGACCCCTGCTCAGTGCAGATTTCCTGTGTGCCCAAGGACTGTTGGTCTATCTTAACAACTGCTGGCTTGTGGATGTCAAGGACTTTGTGTCGTTACCCTGCTCCCCCAGTAAGTTCCCCACGACGACTCTGTCAAGTGCATGCACCACCGCATGTGACTTTACTCGACTGCTGGGTGAATTCCCAGACCTCACCAAGCCCACATTCTCCAGGACAGTAACAAAACATGGGGTCAAACACCACATTTCCACAATTGGACTGCCAGTCCGTGCCCGCGCACGTAGACTGGAGCGCGAAAAGCAGGCAACTGCGATGGCTGAGTTTGCCAAGGTGGAAAGACGCCAGTTGAATACCCCTGGGCTTCACCCTCCATATGGTCCTGAAGTCTGTTGGTGGCTGCCACCCATGTAGTGATTACTGATGCCTTATCGAGGCCACCACCTCAATCATTACCCAATCCCACACATCCAGGTCTTTTCAGCACGTTTGGTGGAAAGTCAACTTTTTCCAAAGTTGATTTTGTTAGGGGTTACTATCAGGTGTCTGTGTGCTTGGATGACATTCCTAGAACGGCTGTGATAACCCCATTTAGCCTCTTTGAGTTCTGAACTAAAAAATGCAGCACAGACTTTCCAACGGCTGATGGGTTCTGTATTAAAAGACTGATTCTCTTTTTGTTCACCTGGATGACAGACTTGTTGCCTGTGCATCCAAATCCGAGCAGGTATGCCGTCTCCCACAGTTTTTTGAGTGTTTAGGCAACACGGGTTGATTATTAACCTTGCTAAATGCCAGCTTGGGTTGTCAACCATTAACTTTCTCGGCTATCGCATCTTTGCAAAACCCCTCCCGTCAAAAGCACCCGCTATTATCGATTTCCCACCACCCTGCACTGCTGAAAAACTACAGGAGTTTTTAAGTATAATGAGTTTCTGCCACCACTTCTTTCCATGAGTTGCTGAACTTGTGCTTCCCCTGTATAGTGCACGTAAAGGCGATACCCTTAATCAAGTGTTTCACTGGTCAGAGGACATAACCAGGGCCGTTGATGATACCAGGTGAGCTCTTTTTAACACAACCCCACTGGTACACCTGCTTTTTACTACTGATGCCTCAGACTATTCTGCGGCCTTACAGAAAATGGTTGCACAAAAGCCTGTGTGCTTGGCCTTCGACAGGATGTGCGTGATTGGACTGCAGTCCGTGTGGAGTGCCAGCGGGCAAAAATTAACCATCATGTTCAGGCGGCATTGGCGCTCTCTCTGACCGCGGTCCCCAATTCATATCAGACCTCTGGGCTGTGACGGCTTGGAGCCTCTGCATTAGGCTGCATCACAGCATGGCAGACCAAAGGCCTATGTGAGCAATTTCACCGCTCCTTAAAGGCTGCTCATCCCTGGCTGGTCAGTTTTTGGCATGATCGTCTCCCATGGGTCCTGTTGGGCTCCGAACAGCTCCAAAAATGGACCTGCAGTCGTCTGTGGCCAAGTTGGTACATGGGCAGCTGTTACGAGTGCCACAATTTCATTCCTGATACCACAACTGCCTGGTCGTCCTCTCAATAGTGTTCCACCCTCCTCGGTAAATTCAATTCCTTTTCACCTATCCCTACCTCCCATTGTGGTGTACAGTATTCATGGGTTCCTGCTGACCTACGTTCCGCCTCGTTTGTTTTCATCTGCCATGATGCACACCAACGTCCTCTTAGGCCCCCTTACAATGGCCCATTCCGCATTTTGTAACTGGGAGAAGAGACCTTTATCATAGACAAGAGGGCTAAACCTGAACATATTTTGGTAGATCGCCTTAAACCGGCCCGCCGAGATTTGGAGGATTCCGCTACCGTGCCCCTGGCATCACGACATGACCAACTCTGCTCGGGATGAGTCAAAAGGCACCTGCTTTTTCTCCACCCTTGGAACTTAGGACCCGAGCAACATGGGTTCACGATGCCGGTCTTAGTGAATTCTGGGGGTGGGGGGCTGTGTCGTGTAATGTGATTGGTGGAAGTATACATAATTCACAGCCACTGACATTGAGTTGGGGGCTGCTCTGATGTGATGATGTGGTTACTGTAGGTGAAGGGTTTTTAGCACACTTGGTGCTCAGTTCTTTGAGGTTCAATATGATGAAACTTTGCCGTGTGCTTTTGGAGTGGATTGTGTTTAAGCTCAGGGCCTGGTTGCACATCGGAAGCTCCTGTATTTCTTCTGCAGCGGCTTCCCGGTGACCATACGGAGCAGTGTGGTCGGATAACTGACCAAGGGCTGAGAACCTTTCCTGAACCCTGCGGGGATCCAGGGCAGGGTTAGTGGGGGGCCAGGACAGAAGTGTGGCAATGTGGCCAAAGAGAGAGAAAGGGATATACTGTAGGAAGCCAGGGAAAAGGGAAGACAGGAAGTTGGGAGTCCAGAACGGGCTGAGACACGGTGTGCTCAATCAGCAAACATGAAGGGGAAAGTCAGACGTCATCCTTACGGGAGTGAATGAACTAAGTCCAGTACCCAGAAGGGGCTTTGACCAAGTCCTGACCAACTGAAATACAAAGTGACTCTGTCGAGGGAAACACTAGCAGGAAACAAGGAGAAAAATCTCTCCATTAAACAGCATTTAGTCAAACCCCAACAGTTCCCGTTCATGGCCCAACCCTACCCAAACTCCGAACTAACCCATTGCTCAGAAACTCTGATTTCTGCTGCTCCGCTGGATGAGATCCTGAGAGCAGATCACCCCACCTCGAACCCCCTGCAATTGCCGAGAACAGAAAATCCTACAAAAAGTAGTGGATACGGCCCAGTCCATCATGGGAAGAGCCCTCCCCAACACTGAGTACATCTACATGGAGCACTGTCACAGGAAAACAGCATCATCAGGGACCTCCACCATCCTGTCCATGCTCTCTTCTCACTGCTGCCATCAGGAAGAAGGTACAGGAGCTTCAGGACTCACAGCACCAGGATCAGGAACAGTTACTACCCTTCAAACATCAGGCTCCTATAATAGGGGAGATAACCATCACTGATCTGTTAACACAACCTATAGACTCACTTTCAAGGATTTCATCTCATGTTCTCAATATTTATTGTTTATTTGTTTATTGCTATTATTGTTTTTTTTTTCTTTTGTATTTGCACAGTTTAATACCTTTTGCACGCTGGCTGTCTGTCAGTATTCGGTATGGTCTTCCATTGATTCGATTATGGTTATTGGATTTACTGAGCGTGCTCTAAAGAAAACAAATCTTCAAGTTGCTTATGGTGACCTATATGATAATCAATTAACTTTGAACCTTGAGTTTCTCTCTCTGTTTCCATTCCTCTGTAACATGGGAACTTCCTTCTGGAGTAGGACATTCCTTACTTAGGACATAATTAAGGCAAAATTTAGGACATTCCTTTCTGATTGGTTCAGCAAAAGGCAGGAATTGATTCAGTGTGTCAGTACTGGTAAAGACTGTGGCCTCAGTGCAGTACAGGTAAAGACACAGGAGCGTTATGTTTGACGTATATCTGTCTTACTTCTATCCCACTAGTGTCAGGCTCTTAAACAGAACACTGGTACCATACAGTAAAGGTGCCTGACAGTAGCTGTGAGAATATGTTATGGTCCAGATGCTGGGGATCTCTGATGATGCATGCTGTCTTCTTGAGATAACTCCTCCTGTAGATTCTGTCGGTAGCATGGAGGGATGAGCCTGTGATGTACTGGGGAGAGTTCACTTCTCTCTACGGCTTCCTGCACATTCTGATTGCTGTACCAGACCACAATTCATCACTTCAGGAACAGCTTCTTCCCTTCCGTCAATGAACCCATCAACACATTCTCAGAATTTCTCTTCCTCTCTTTTTTGCACCACTTATTCAATTTAATTATTTATACATACTTTGTAATATATTATTGTAATTTATAGTTTTTAAATTATTATACATTTCTATTTACACCTGCTGCAAAACAACAAACTTCATGAGATATGCCAGTGATATTAAACCTGATTCTGATTCTGATAATGCAACCAGTCATCTATAGGAGTCTGTTTGAGTGTTTGGTGACAAGCCGAACCCCCTTAACTTCCTAAGAAAGTGTCTTCTTCGTGATTGCATCTATGTGCTCTGCCCAGGACAGGTGATCTGATATATCACAACATGCTGGAGAAACTCAGCAAGTCAGGCAGCATCTGTGGAAACGAACAGTCAACGTTTTGGGCTGAGACCCTTCATCAGTCCTGACGAAGGGTCTCGGCCTGAAACGTTGACTGTTTCCACGGATGCTGCTCGACCTGCTGAGTTCCTCCAGCGTGTTGTGTGTGTTGTGCGTGTTGCTTTGGCCCCAGCATCTGCAGTGTACTTTGTGTTTGTGATCTGATATGTCAATGCCCGGGAAATTAAAGTTACTGGCTCTCTCCACAGCTGCTCCCCCAGTGCATGTGTGTGATCCTCCCCCTTCCTGAAGTGAATCAATTCTTTAGTTTTACGGATGTTGAGTGAGATGCTGTCGTTATGGCACCACTAAACCAGCTGTCGTATCTCGCTCCAGTAAGCTGACTCATTGCCTCCTGTAATTGTTGGTGAACTTGTACATGGCATTGGCACTGTGCCTACCTACGCAGTCATGTGCGTATAGAGCAGGGGGGTAAGCAAGCGTCAGTGTGGTGGTCAGGGAGAAGGTGTTATTACCAACTGTCACAGATGGAGGTCTTCTGATGATCAGAATCAGAATCAGGTTTATTATCGCTGGCAGGTGGCGTGAAATTTGTTAACTTAGCAGCAGCTCAATGCAATACATAATCTAGCAGAGAAAAATAATAAATAAATAAGTAAATCAATTACAGTATATGTATGTTGAATAGATTGAAAATTGTGGAAAAAACCCCAGAAATAATCTATAGTAAAAGTGTTAGGGTGGTGTTCATGGGTTCAATGTCCATTTAGAAATGGGCTAGCAGAGGGGAAGAAGCTGTTCCTGAATCGCTGAGTGTGTGCCTTTAGGCTTCTGTACCTCCTACCTGCTGGTAACAGTGAGAAAAGGACATGCCCTGGGTGCTGGAGGTCCTTAATAATGGACATTTCTGAGACACTGCTCCCTGAAGACGCCCTGGGTACGTTGTAGGCTAGTACCCAAGATGGAGCTGACTAGATTTACAACCCTCTGCAGCTTCTTTCGGTCCTGTGCAGTAGCCCCTCATACCAGACAGTGATGCAGCCTGTCAGAATGTTCTCCATGGTTCATCTGTAGAAGTTTCTGAGTGTATTTGTTGACACACCAAATCTCTTCAAACTCCTAAAGGACGAAGCTGAGCACTCAGTGGCAGAGGGCGGTATGCGGGCCTGCGCCTTGAAGCTTGTTGAAGAGTTTGGATGGGATGCTTGTGTTGGACATTGAGCTGCAGTTGATGAACGGCAGCCTAATGTAACGGGGGCGGGAGGGGTGCGTGGTAAGTATGGGGTTAGTCAGTGCTCGGGCACTGAGCTCACAAAATCAAAAGGGGTCACTGTTCATTACCATACCGATCTTTCTAGAGCTGGCTGGGAGTAAATGAGTGGGAATGTATCCTACATCAAAACATGAACTATTGTACGTTCAAAGTTCTCCATTGACCGCAGAGCACCTTGGGATACCCTCGTCGTAGAAGACACGTGCCATCCCATCACTGAACGTTAGGTTCAGGGTGGCTGTGTGCAGGTGGAAATCACCAGTGTAATATCACAGTGGAACAGACATCTGTCACCCCTGGACAATAACTGCGGAATAAACTTCTCAGCACAATACAAGCAAAATCAATACAAATCCAATCATATCAAAGTACAGCAAGGTTAGTTTCCTCAGACTAGTGATTTATGGAAAAGTAAACTATGTTGACGTTTAATAAGTGCACAAGATAATTATTTCCTCTTTGCTCAACTGTGGAGCGGAAGCTATTGCTTAATTGTACCACATGATGCAATTGGCAGCCAATCGAGAGTCACTGTGGGATGATGTGATCAGCGAAAAATTGTTGACTGCCGTTTGACAACCGTGAGAGCATTAGCCAATGACAAAGCGGCTCAAGAGTTATGTGACACAAGGCCTAGTGTTGTAATAAATGACACTGACAGAATTTCATTTTGAATTACTTTGGTTGTTCAGCTTGTTACAAGCCTGCTGTACCTCACAGAGACAAATCCAACTGCTCCGTACTCATGCCCACCCCCCCCCGTTACTGCAAGGGTTAAATGAAGGAGGAAAGAGCCAAGTTGAACAGTTCAAGAACAGCAGAATTTACAACCAAAGTTACATCTGTGAGGCTCCCTGAAACCACAAAAGGAAGGCTGCTTAGAACGGGTATCCAGCATCCTATGGAGGGAGACGTAGCTGCCATTTTGCACACGTCAGGTTTCCACAGACATCAACGATCATTCACAATGAATGATTCCAAGGGACGATGATGACCAAGCCGGGGGTGGTGGGGGGGTGCCCCTCTGCTGCATCTGGACAGTGATAGTATCCTGATAGCAACCTGAGCAAGTGGCATCTGTAACCTCCCGACATCTTCCCTCCTCCTTATTCCTGCTTCTGCCCTCTTCCTTCCCAGTCCCGATGAAGGGTCAGCCTGAATGTCAGCTGTTTATTGCCTCCATAGATGCTGCCCGACCTGTTGAGTTCCTCCAGCATTTTGTATGTCGCTCTGGATTTCCAGCGGCTGCAGAATCACTTGTGTTTACTATTTTTTTCTCCCTCTCTGCCCTGTCAAAGCACCTCACACTCTCAAGGACCCTATTCAGTCTATAACCAAAAGTCACGGTTCCGAGTGGAGCAAGTGGCGCGGGCAAGGATTCTCTCCTTAAAGAGAGCTTTTGGGTTTTGGGCTATCCCTCCCTATCCAGAAGATTCAAACAACTAGTCAAAACTGGTTCCTGTACAACTCTCCCCACTCCGTTGGAGTGACTCCTAAACTTATGGCATGAAATCCGACTGGAATTTCCAGCCTGCTGTCTTGTGTCATGTCAGCCCTGTGTCAACGAGGAGTAAACTGAAAAGAGCGTGATTGGCGGGTTGGTACGGTATTCCAGACATGATCTAGTTAATGGGACCTAGCTGGGTGGTAGCAGGTAAAGGATTGTCAGCAGCTCACTACTGGTTAACCCTGCCAATAATGGCTATAGCGGTAGAAACACCTTTCAACTCATCGATCCCAAATTCTCTGACTATGTTTCGCCAGAATGGACTTAAACAAACTTCCAGTGGGGAGCCCCTGAGATCACTAGGTTTACCCCTTCCCGTAGGTGTGTTGGTGATTCCTTTTTGGCGTTCCAGTAATTTCCGAACCAGCCCTTCAAACGTTTGTGAAACCTAACAGCACAGAAAGGGTAAAAAAAATTTACTATAGTCCATTAGATAAGTTATTAAGATTCTAACCAGCAGGTGTTAATCTCAAATCCCCATCAATTTGATAGCCTTAGAGGGGAGCTCACACCCACTGCACGAGGCAGCCTTTCATTTCATTTTTCAACTAAACAGCACAACAGAGATCAGAGAAACCGGAAGGCAGTGGGTTTTTCAAAGCAGAGAATGCAGAGCAGTCAGTCAGCGTTATCAAAAATATATTTGTGAAGATTCTCATGAAACCCAGGGGTCAGAAATGCTGAGGAGCAGTTAGAAGCTGCCGTGTCCGTGCTCTGTGGGGAGGTGTCGTATAGATATATTGCCTAGCTTGATGCGAGTCCAATTTTGTCTGCTCTTACATTCACCCCATTATGTACTCTCTGAATCAATACTGCACCAGAGGCCCGTGCTGACTCTTCGTCAAAGCAGTGAAGTCAGACCCATTTTCAGACTCTGTTCTCATGAGACGGTAATATGTTTTCTTTAAGTACTTACCTCACTGCTTTCAGAAGTCACGGTGCAAACTGCTCTGCCTTTCGCTCCAGAACTTGGCACGTCACGGTCAAGTAAGTTCATCAGAGCTTCTGCTTTCTAAGGAGGCTAAAGAAGTTTCATGGGTCCCTGTCGAACCTCACTGGTTCTTATTGATGCTCCATAGAAAGCATTCTGTCTGAATGTATTATGGCTTGGTATGACAACTGCTCTGCCCATGACCCCAAGGAACAGCAGAGGGTTGTGGACACAGATTTAGTATATCATGGAAACCAACCTCCCCTTTATAGACACTGTCTGTACTTCTCGCTATCTCAGTAAAGCAGCCATCTTAATCAAAGACCCAACCCACCACAACGTTTTCTCCTTCTCCTATTGGGTAGAAGTCTGAAAGCATGTACACCAGGCTCAAGGACAGCTTTGATATCAGGCACTTGAATGATAAAATGGACTCTTGACCTCACAGTCTGCCTCATTACACTCTTGCACTTTACCATTCACCTGCATTACACTTTCCTTGTACAGTTTTGCTTTTATGCGCTGTGTAATGATCGGATCTGTATGAATAGTATGCAAGACAACCTTTGCACTGAATCTTGGTACATGTGACAATCATAGGCCAATTCCAACATGAGGTATCAATGTCTTTCTTGTGAAGGTTGGCTTTTCTCTGGAGTGACATGTCTAAGTGGCTATTTCTCAGTCAAATCATGCAACTGTGGGCTCTTCTGGCTGGGACTCTAGGGATCAGTCCCACATGGAATGGCGTCATTTTCCAAGGATTCCTGGTGAAATTAGATCAGGTTATCCTAGCAAAGGAATCCCTGGAGCAACAGTTATCATAAAAGGCCAACTACCCTGGGCCCCCATGACTCTCGCAGTACTGACTAACCACAACCCTTCAACCTGTCTACCTTTAGCCCCCCAATCTTTCCAGACTCTGGCCAGATGAAGGCTCTCAACCCAAAATGTCAACTTTCCGTTACCCTCCACAGATGGCCTCTGACCCACTGAGTTCCTCCAGCATCTTGCTTGTTGCTCCAGGTTCCAGCAACCGCTCATCTGTTGTGCCTCCCAACTCCACGATTGGCTGTGGGGCAAAACTCCCAATTCCCCTCGCTGGCGGGCAGTACTACTTCGATCCCTTGGCCAGGGACTCGACCTTTGCCCTCTTGGCCGGGTCACAGACAGCGCGTGCTTAACCAACGGGTAGTGCAACACCCTTTGAGCTTGGGGTGACTGTCAGTGGCCACCACTATGAGGATTTGTTCTTTTAGCACTGAGATCCCTGGGCACTGGAATCCCAGCACTTAGAATCCTGAGCACTGGAATTTCTAGCACAGAGAATGAAGTGTACTGGCATCTCCAAATCCAGAACTACCCACCACTGAAAGAACAGGTTTTCCTCATGTCACTTTGCTTCTTTTCCCTTGCACTTTCCTCTAGTTCTCAGTCACTTCTGGCAGCAGAAGCATCTCTTTAATCACTTTCTCTGAAGTCTCCATGGTTACTGATGTCCACTGAGGTGATATCAGCAGGCTACTAACTCTTCTCTCTCCCTCCTACACAGCTGCAGAGCTTCAATTTGGTTCATAATCTCGAACTCAAACAAAATCAGTTCTATCATTGTTAATAATGAATGTCCATTGGATCAACAACAAGAATCAAAAACCTGCAGGTGCTGGAAGTAAAACCAGAAACACTCAGCAGGTCAGGCAGCATCTGTGGGAAGACAAGCTGAGTCAATGTTTCTGTCCAATGAAGGGACTTAGACATGAACTTTGAACTCTGTTCCTCCTTCCTGTTGAGTCTTTCCAGATTCCCGACTGAGTCACTAATGTCCTTTAAGTGAGAACTTTAATTCTCATTGGAATTTAGAAGAACGTGGAGGGAATCTCACTGACACCAAATGAATATTGAAATATCTGGTGTGGATATGAAGAGGATATGAAGGTGGGGGAGTCTAGGTCAAGAGGGAATAGCCTCAAAATAGAGGGGCATCCATTTAGAACAGAAATGAGTGGAATTTCTTTAGCCAGAGGGTGGTGATTCTGTGGAATTCATTCCCACAGTCGGCTATGGAGGTTAAGTCACTGGATGTAGTTAAGGTGGAAGTTGAAAGGTTCTTGATTAGTCAGGGCATTAAAGTTTACAGGGAGAAAGCAGGAAAAGGGGGAAATAGTTCAGTCATGATGAAATGACAGAGTAGACTTGATGGGCCGAATAGCCTAATTCTACTCCTATGCTCTATGCTCTTTTGGAAATTGGCCACCCAGAACCACCTGGTCTGTTTGGGGAGACCAGTTTGGTTGAACATGTGTGACCTTGTCATAGGGTCATACAACACAGGAAAGACCTTTCAGCCCACAGAGTCTATGCCAGCCATCTAGAACGTGCCTGCACTAACCCACTTCTCAGCTCTTGGCCTGCAGCATTCTATGTTTCGGCATTTCGTATGGTTGGCCAGGCACTGTCAGTTGTTGCAAAGAGCTTTGGTAGTGAGAGTCATTTCCTCCACCACTCACTCAGTGTGTTCCACATTCCAACCACACGACACCTCCCACCCCAGATCTGGGTGGAAAATCATCAGGTCCCCTCTATACCTGATATTGACTGTCTTATGACTCAAGAGAGAATGCAAATAATGGCAAAAACATGGATTTCTCTAACTTTCATTAACACCTCCCTGTGTTTTCCTCCCCACTCCCTTTGCTTTTCCTTATTTCTGTGGCCCCCTCATCCCTTTTCTTCCCCTCCTCATCCCTTTTCTTCCCCTCCTCTGCCCTGGCAACCGGGCCATCACCTCCCCTGGCTCCCCAACTCCTTCCTTTGATTCCATGGTCTACCATCTTCTCTTGTTAGATTTCTCCTTCTCCATCTCTTTACTTCCTCCACCTACCGCGTCCTAGTTTCTCACATCCTTCCCGCCCATCCCTTCTCCCCTACTCACCCACCTTCTCCCTCACCTGAATTCAGATAATCCCTGCCGGTTTTACTCCTCCCCCTCTCCCACCTTCTTATTCCAGATTCTGCTCCCTTTCTTTCCGGTCAAGTCTGGATGAGTGACCTTGGCTTGAAACGGTGACTAGTTATTCCACTCCATCAATGCTGCCTGACTTGCTGAGCTCCTCCTGCCTCCTGTGTGTGTGTGTTACTCCCCACCTTATACCTATGTCTCCACGGGACACATTTCCCTCATTCTCTGTCCCTCAGAGATCTGTACAGGTTTGTTAGGTCTTCCCTCAGCCTCCTCCACACCAAGGAATGGAAACACATCGTCATCATCTTGTGCCTTGTCACATGACGTGGGCGATCATGGTCTCATGACTGCAATTGCTCTTGGCAAATTTTTCTACAGAAGTGGTTTGCCATTGTTGGCTTCTGGGCAGTGTCTTTACAAGACGTGTGACCCCCCCCACCCCTCCCAGCCATTATCAATACCCTTCAGAGGCTGTCTACCTGGGGTCAATGGTCGCATAACGTGATATCACCAGCTGCTCCCACCACCTGCTCCCGTGGTTTCACGTGACCCTGATAGGGGAGGCTAAGCAGGTGCTTTACCTTGCCCAAGGGTGATCTTCAAGGGAAGGATTATCTTCTACCTGCTTTGGCAGGGACAAGGATCTCTAGCTCACCGCTCTGATGGAAACATGGCCTCTTCGTAGCTGACATACTCCATTCTGGGCAACATCGCCAGTGCTCACGTCCTTCATACAGACCTGAACTGCTCTTTTATTCTGCCACCATCAAAGAAACTTAGACAACAACCAGAAACAATCACATTTCAAAGGTTTGAAGTTCAAAGTTAATTTATTATCCAAGTCCATATACGCCACAATATACAACCCTGAGATTCGTTTTCTTGTGGACATCCTCAATAAATCTATAGAATAATAACCATGAATGAGAGCCCAGCCAGAGTGCAGAAGACAACAAAGAGAGCAAATACAAAAATCAATAAATAAATAATGATCATAAATGAGTAATTAATAAATATAGACAACATGAGATGAAAAGTTCTTGAAAATGAGTCTATAAGTTGTGGGAACATTTCAGTTATGGGGCAAGTGAAATTGAGTGAAGTTATCCCCACTGGTTCAAGAGCCTGATGGTTGAGGGGTAATAACTGTTTCTGAACCTGGCAGTGTCAGACCTGAGGCTCCTGTACCTCCTTCCTGATGGCAGCAATGAGAAGAGAGAGCGTGGCCTGGATGGTGCGGGTCCTTGAAGATGGATGATGCTTTCCTGTGACGTTGTTTTATGTAGATGTGTTCAATGGAGACGAGGACTTTACCTGTGTTGGACTGAGCCATCAGCAGGACTATTGTAAAAATGTTTCATTGTAACGTAGTTGTATCACTGCTGTAAAACTGTTCTGTTGCAGTGTAGTTGTGTCGTTGTTGTAATAGATAGATAGGTACTTTACCGATCACAAAGGAAATTACTGTGTCCCAGTAACATTACCAGTGTATGAATGTACAAATATTAGAAGAAAAACTGTTTCTTTGTAGTGTCGTTGTGTCACTGTACTGAGAATTGCAACATTGATCTGCTACACTAAACTGTCTTTGACTATTGTATTGTAATGTAATTACAATGTGCTCTAGGCATGTATTGTTAGTTTTTTAAAATCTCGGAATACTCAGCAAGTTGATGATTGAAATATTAACTCAGTTTCTCTCTCCACAGTTGCTGCTTGGCCTATTGAGTGTTATCAGATTTTCAAATTTTAATTCAGATTTTCAGCGTCTGGATTTTCAAAGACTGCAGTAGGGCTGTTGTTTAAGACAGCTGCTCTGGGAACATGGGATAATTTGCCCCCCCTCCGGTTCGGCAGTTTCTGAGTTGCTGATGTAGGACTCAGAGACTCTTGCCTAACATAGGGGTAGTTAGTAAGGTGGGACACTCCTTCCACCATTTACACAGGGCTTCTGCTGGTCCTGGTGCAAGAATCACTGTTGCCCACAGACTGTGAGTTTTGTGTTGTGTGAGGCCAGAGACTGTGCAGGAGATCCACAAATTCTGAATTGGAATCGAGTTTCTTAACATTGACATACTTTCTGAGGCTTGTTGGTTTGAGACAGCAGTGCAATAAGACATAAAAATGAATCTGTAATGTACTGTAATAAATAAATACAGCAGGAGAGCATTCACGGCTTCAGATACTGTTGAGAAATCTGTTGGCGGAGGGGAAAAACTGGTTTTGAATCATTCAGGCGCCTATACCCCTTCCTTGATAGTAGTAATAAGACCAGGGCATATTCAGAATCAGAATCAGGTTTATTATCACCAGCATGTGATGTGAAATTTGTTAACTTAGCAGCAGCGGTTCAATGCAATACATAATATAGAAGAAAAATATAACAATAATACTAATGATGATAATAAATAAATAAATAAATAAATAAATCTTATTCAGTATACTTTATACTATATACATATTCAGAGCGGTGAGGGTCCTTAATGATGAATACCACCTTATAAAGGAACCACCCTTTAAAGGTTTTCTTTATCTGGGGAGACGTGTGCCAGTGCGGAGATAAACAGCAGTGGTGGTGAATGTCATCAGAAGAGAAAGTAGTTCCATCATGAGAAGGAAGTTCCTGAGGTTTGGGAAATGGTCCAAAGCTTACCGGTTACAGGTTCTTGCCATTACCCGAGGGTAGCGTGGAGCAGTGGGCACAGGACAGCAGAGGAGGGGGCCTCGAATTTCCTGGTCACTGTGTAGTCACTACTTCAAATGAAAGCTGATGTCACAGTTGCCCTGAGCTTCTTCTTGGCCAAAGTTTGACCATGGCAGGAGCAAGAACCATCACTGGTTTCTTCATAAGTCGCTGCTTTGAATGAGGTGATCTGCCCCAGCCATCACTTGGCCAATGGAAAGTTCCCCTTCAGATGTTCTGCTATGATATTTTTTTTGCAGCCTTTTACAAGTAGTCAGTCAGGGTGTCTGGGGAATAAAGCTTCTAATTAATGGCGTCTCCAAGCAAACTTTGCTTCTTGATTTGACTCTGTGGTTTCGGTGTTGTCATTAAAGGAGGGAGGACTCTGAAAGTTCATTCAGAACGCCTGAGGAAACTAATCCCACGCATGTTTGGCTAGGTGTGGGTCAGATTTCTAAAGATCAGCCTTGTTTAAACTTTGCATTAGTATCAAAGGACAGAGATGAGGAGAAATTCCTTTACGCAGTGGGTTGTAAATCTTTGGAATTCTCTGCCTTGGAGAAAGATTGATTATGTACGTTTGAAGGACTCTGGGGCATTAGAACTGGGAGATACAGGAATTAGGTGGGAGGGTGTGTTGGGAGAGAAGGAGCCAGAGCCGATTACACTGTCTCTTGCACTCTTTTGGCAACTGACTGAAGTTGGAAGCTGTGAACGGTATGTGGAAGAAGTTATAGAAGGGGAAGGCAGTGACGTAAGGAATCATTCTTTCCTTTGATGGGATTTTTGGATTACTTCAGTCGGCAGGAAGTGCTCAGGGAAACACATCATGTCTAGGTGTTGTTGCTTGCGGTGGGATCTGAGGAGAGTCCGGATTGAATCCAGTCCTTCCCTCTTTCAAACATTGTTTCAGCCGACAAGGTCATCGTAAACTTCTGATCATTGGAAACTTCTAGCCTGGCCCAGGTCAGGAGGCAAAAATGTTTTATAGCGAACCTGGTGCTCTTATTCCTTTGGGGCGAGGCTGGCTTCCTGCAGATCATGTTGGTGTGACAACCATCGTCCAGGGGTACCACTCCTACCTTTGAGTGAGAGGACTGTGGGCTCCGTCTCCAGATCTCGGAACGTTCTGAGGGGGTCCTGTCATGATGGTGCCGGGCTGCAGTTTTTAGTAAGGTCATAGCTTAGACCTAGATTTTGTATTTTAGGGTAGAAATAGTTTCGGGGAGATAGAGAAGAGTTAGGGGTCAGGTTAGGGTTTTGGGACAGGGATGAGGGGAGTTAGAGGTCCTCTCTGCGTTCTGCATTCAAAAGACAGGGATGTGGATGTGTAACAAAGGACATACATACGTCAGACCTGCAAGCACCGTGGATGAAGACCAACAAAGAAGAGGGCTGTTGCTCCAGGTCACCACGCTCCCCCCCCCCTCCCCACCGCCAGCTCGGCGGGACTCAGGATTGGAGGCCAGGCACAAGTTTTGATGACATGCGAGTAGGCGCGCCTGAAGGTCAAAGGCTGAAGCTTGGGATCCTGTCATTGGCGAGTCCTGGGGTCGATGGCAAAGGTCAGAGTACGAAGGTTGATTGGAAGTCTGGAAGTCAATGCTCGATGTCTGTCGTGATGGGTTTCTGAGTTTGCGAGTCCTCTGGGGAAATCAGAGGCCTGATTGTGGTGAACTACATACACCTGTCTGGACACGCATCCCCCCCCCCCCCCGCTGACTGCTCCTGTGGCTCCTCCCACAGACCCCTGGTTAAAGGCGATTAGAGGCACTGCTCCTCCCTCAGTCTCCAGGATGTTGTGTGATGGTCTCTTGCTGCTGATGGTGCTCTCTTCCAGCTAATAAAAGCCTATCTCTCGCCTCACGTCTCCGAGAGTTATTGATGGTGCGTCACTGATGTGTGCAAGTCCACGAGTCCACTGGAGGCTGCTGGTCTGCCCTGGGTTTGGAGGACTGTCGGCGTACGAGTGGGTGAAGGGGAGGGAGGGAAGGGTCTCGTCTTGCTGTTGCACCGTAGCTGTTTCCTCGGGGAACAGGCCATGTTCGCACCAAACGTCTGGCCATACCTGAGGGCTGCCCTCAGCACGTCCTTAAACTGCGCTGCTGGCTAATGCAAGTGCCGCGTGTCACGGTCTGTTCCGATGTAAGTGTGATAAGTAAGTGAATAAATCTGAGCCTGGACTGGATCCAACGATTAATCCATCTCTGCTTTCTCAGAGAATGCATGAAAGATCCCGAGGCACCATTCTAAAGAGAGCTCGGTATCCTTCAATTAGCACGGAGCACACAGTGCTCAGTTAGGGCTCTTGCTCCTCTCACTTGAGTTTATACCCTCAGATACAAATGATGTTCTAAACTGCCCAGTCCCAATCCCCTGTCTGCTGCTTTATTTTACTTGGGAGATAAACAACTCTGGAGCTCTCTGGCACAGAGAGAGTTAAAGTTGTGAGTGAAGATGGAAATACTAACCTTTCAGCGTAATGTACTGCAGGCCCATCAGGGTTAATCACCAGTGGCCCCGTTGCAGGAGGCCCTCAGGTAAGATTTATTAGCTCCTCTGTCGAGCTTCCTCCATTTGTCACCCCGCTAACATTTCCCCTGGCTCGGCCTCTCCAACCCTTGCGCTAAGTCTGAGAGGCCACACAATGGCGGGAACGTAGCTGCCCCCTCAGAGAACCTTCAAATTCTTTGCTGCTGACGCCAAGCATTGCCAAAGATCCCCTCCCCCCTCCCTCCAAACCATAACAGCTATTCACAACCCACAGCCCTTTCAAGTGCTCCTTCAGATAAAGAAAATCCAAACCAGCCTCTCTCCCTGTCCCATTTATCGGCTGTGAAATTTATCGAGCTCGCCTCAAAGACTCACTGTGCCAAGGATTTATTCCCCCGGCTGAACTGAAGTCTTTGTTTCTTGTGTGGAGCAGCATGAATTTAAAGCCCTCCCTGTAGATGCCCCAGTGTCACCTCACCTCTGCCCTAGCTGTGATTAGAGTGGCCAGTTCTGCTTAGATTTTTTCACCACAACACTTTTTCTCCCTGAACATGCCACTGGTCAAGCAGTCTGTCTATTTCCAGCATTTCCTACCTAATAAACGAAAGATACAGGGGAAATCAGAAAATTACACTAAACAAATAATTCTTCTAGTCAACCAGTGCTGCTGATTGAACTTTATTTCCTGGGGAGTGGAGCACTGGCCTGAAGAGATTGTGGTCAACATGACCAGCAGTACCTTTGGGTTCTGGCCTGGACTACTAACCCATATTTCACACAAATTGCGCACAGCTCCCGATGCAAGCAGAGGGTGTGACTGGAAATGCTTCGTTAAAATAGGAGCTGGCTCCTGTGTTTAGCCTGCCTCTGCCCACACCTCTCTGCACACCATCGGGAAACACTTTCCACTTTTCTTCTCTGTGTTCTCCTGCAGCTTCGGTGTCCCTTTGGTTTAAAGTTCGGGTCCTGAGCCCCACCCGCAGGCTGGGCCTGTGAGAACTGCTCAACGTGGAATTGGAATTGGAATTGGCTTACCATTATCACATGTACTGAGATAGCTGGCCTTGCTTACAGTTCATGCAGGTCAAATCATTATACAGCGCATTGAGGTAGAACAAGGTAAAGCTAAGTTCAAAAGTTCAAAGTTCAAAGTAAATTTTATTATCAGAGTATGTGCAGTATATGTCAGCACATGCAACCCCGCGATTCATTTTCCTGCAGGCATAATCAGCAAACCTATAGAACAGTTCCTATAGCAGGGCCAAAACAGCAGAATGCAAAATATACAGGCATCCGTTAGACCATCGAGAGACCATGGATTTGCACCTTGGAAGGTTTCCAGGGCGCAGGCCCGGGCGGGGTTGTATGGGAGACTGG
Source organism: Hypanus sabinus (assembly GCF_030144855.1). NCBI lineage: Eukaryota > Metazoa > Chordata > Chondrichthyes > Myliobatiformes > Dasyatidae > Hypanus > Hypanus sabinus. The sequence continues at coordinate 71,841,781 of NC_082721.1, read as the reverse complement.
CAGTTGCCCAAGCTGCAATTCTCCCCTCTCCATGCCACCAATGTTGTCCAAGGGAAGGGCAAGGGCCGATACAGCTTGGCGCCGGTGTCGTCGCAGAGCAATGTGTGGTTAAGTTCCTTGCTCGAGGACGCAACACGCTGCCTTAGCTGAGGCGCGAACTAGCGACCTTCAGGTCACTAGACCAATGCCTTAACCACTTGGCCACGCGCCCACACTGAATGCAAAATAAAGCTACCAAGAAAGTGCAGTGCAGGTAAACAATAGGATGCAAGATCTCAACAAGACAGATTGTGAGGTCAAGAGTCCATCTTATCATACTAGGGAACCACTCACTAGTCTGAGAGCAATGGGATAGAAGTTGTCCTTGAGGCTGGTGCTACATGCCTTCAGGCTTCTGTGCTCTCGTCCATCGGAGGAGGGGTGAAGAAGGAATATCTGAGGTGAGTGGGGTCGTAGATTATGCTGGCTGCCTTACTGAGGTAGTGAAAAATGTGGAGAGTGCCCATGGAGGGGAGGCTGATTCCTGTGCCGTGCCGAGCTGGGTCCACAACTCTCTCCTGTTTCTTAGGGTCAAGGGGAGAGCAGTTGCTAAACCAAGCTGTGACACAATAAGGTGTCGACGGGGACATGCCAAATTTCTTTAGACTCCTGAGGAAGAAGAGGCATAGGTGAGCTTTCCTTGTCATGTTGTCTTTGTGGTGGGACCAGGGCCATCTATTGGTGATGAAAGTGAATAGTCCCAATGAAGGGTCTCAGCTAGAAATGTCAACTGTTTACTCTTTTCCATGGATGCTGCTTGGCCTGCTGAGTTCCTCCAGCATTTTGTGTGTGATGCTTTCGATTTCCAGCATCTGCAGACATCCATGTCCACCAGGCCCATTCCTGAAGTCAACGACCAGCTCTGTTTTGCTGACACTGCAGGAACGCTTATCGTCATGACACCACATCACTGAGCTCTGTTTCTTCCTGTAATCTGACTCATCGTTATTTGAGATAGGGCCACAGTGGTGGTGTCATTTGCAGACTTGTAGGTGGGGTGCCAAGGTGCTCCCCTTCCCTGGGCAGCCCTGGGACAGATTTTCTGCTTTCCATCAGCTTGCTGTTACGTGGGTCTTGCTGCGCACCAACTGTCCTGCACTTGCCGGGACTGGCTGCAAAGTGCTCTGGGATATCCTGGAGACAGGAAGGACCGCGGGAGGCAGCGGCCAACACCTTCTCCCCGTGAGGATTCCAGTTCACACGGTGCAGGCTGTGACAGCTGAACCGGCAGTCAGTCAGCCTGACCTGAACACGGCAGTCTCTTCTCACCGACCCCGGTGTTGTCACCGTGGCCGATGCGTGTGGTGGTGACTGCTCGCTCCCGCGCACTCCGAATAAACATCTGTGGATATGCAAACGTGAAGGAGGCCTGGATACATCCAGACTGTCCTGCATGAGGAACATGTCTGAACACAGCCCCGGCAGGGAGTCTGACTAAAGGTAAGGTGGAACAGGGCTACAGATGGAAAGGTATAATTAATCACAAGGGAGCCAAGTCAAACTCCAAACACAGCATTTCCATAAATAATTATCAAAAGAAAATCCACTCCCTTCCCTCAGTAACAGACTGTGCCCCTCTGGTCAGCCCTTAGTGTTTAACCTGGGGTCACGGATGATTGAGTAAGCCTGTAATCTGAAATAAATAATAAAAAACCCTTCGTGGACACAGACTGAGGCCATGTTTCTCAGACCAGGTGTCTACCTTATGTTTTTTATAGTTAAATCCAGGAGCCGGACACCACTCCCTGCCTCTAGACACTGACTACGCACTCCTTACACCAGCTGCACTCCGCTGGTGCAACGTGAGTCACTGTAGGAAGGACCTGCCTCCACCCAGCAAGACGGGCAAGGGCAGGAACGTCACGGGAACCCTTGCTCAGGTCCTGCAAGTTGCACACCATTCTGCCCGTCCGGTCAGGATTTTGCAAAGCGGCGCGTGGATTTCTGTGGCTAGAGAACAAAGTTATGGAGCTGGGTGTCTGTTCCGTTCAGCAGAGGTTTTGTCCCTGACCCCGGGCCAGGGGTTTACTTTGGGTACAGAAAGGAGGGTGGGTAACGCCTGAACGGAGCGTGGCTGGTTTGCCAGTAGGAAGTGTAATCACCTCTGAGGCAGATGACATTGTGAGAGAAGCTTGATGGAAGGTGGGATCAAGGGCTTGGGAGAGGGCAATCTCTGCAAGATGAAGGAGCTGATTATTGCCCTCAAGGAGAAGGAAACCAAAGGTTCATGAGACAGTCCTCACTGGAGGATAAGACCTGGAGAGAGTCAGCAACTTTAAATTATTTCAGAGGACCTGTCCCGGACCCAGCATGTAAGTGCAATTATGTAGAAAGCGTGACGGTACCTCTACTTCCTTAGGAGTTTCAGCATGACATCTAAAACATTGACAAACTTCAGTAGTGGAGAGTATTTTGCTTGGCTGCAGCACAGCCTGGAATAGAAAACGCCAATGCCCTTGAACGGAAAATCCTACAAGAAGAAGCGGATACACTCCAGTCCATCACCGGTAAAGCCCTCCACCATTGAGCACGTCTGCACGAAATGCTGGAAAGCAGCATCCATCGTCAGGGAGACCCACCATCCAGTCCATGCTCTCTGCTTGCTGCTGCCATCAGGAAGGAGGTACAGGAGCCTCAGGGCTCACAGCACCAGGCTCAGGAACAGTTATTACCCCTCAACCATCAGGCTCTTGAACCAGTGGGGATGACCTCACTCAGCTTCACTTGCCCCGTCACTGAACTGTTCCCAAACCACCGGACTCACTTTCAAGCACTCTTCCTCTCCGATTCTCAACATTTATTGATTACTTATTTATTATGGTTATTTATTTCTATTTGTAGCTGCAGGTTTTGCTGTTGCTTGCGGTCTGGTTGAACGCCCACTTTGGGCAGCCTTTCACAGATTCTGTTCGGGTTAGCTTTCTATAGATTTATTGAGTATGCCCACAAGGAGATGAAACTCAGGGTTGTTCATGGTGTACTTTGATAATAAATTTACTTTGAACTTTGAATATGTTGCAGGGTTACAGGGAGGAAATAGGACTAATGGGATTACTCGGCACAAAGCTGGTGGGCAGAATGGCATTTGCTGTGTCATAATGAGGCAGCACTGTAGCGTAGCGGTTAGCACAACGCTTTACAGTACCAGCGATCCGGGTTCAATTCCCCCCGCTGCCTGTAAGGAGTTTGTATGCTCTCCCCATGACTGTGTGGGTGTCCTCCCATAGTCCTAAGACGTACCAGTCGGTAGGTTAATTGGTCATTGTAAATTGCCCCGTGGCAAGACATGTTAAAGTGCCGGGGTTAGGACTGAGCTTAAGTTACCACTCAATGCACTTTAGCAAACTATTTAAGAACTTTTTAAAAGCTATTTATTAATGCATTTTGGGAGGGTGATTTTAGATGCATATCATAGTTATACTGAGTTAAATACTGTATGTAATTAGTTTTGCTGCAATAAGTGTATGAACACTGGAAAAATGTTGAACTTCCCCTTGGGGATGAATAAAGTATCTATCTATCTATCTTCAGTCTAGGGTTAAAATCAGGTATTGTTGGCCGGTGTGGCTCGAAGGGCCTTTGCCGTACTGTGCTTCAATAAATAAACAAAAGAAACAAATAAATAATAATAAATGTGCAAGGCCCTTCCGAAAGCAAGAAACTGCAGAACAAAATGACAGAGGTAAATTAATGGATCACAGTTCAGAATTATGTCAGTGAAAGAAATGCTTTGGTGTGCCCTGAATTTGGGCAATTTGTGGGAACGTGTGCTGGTGCCTTGCAGAAAAATAAAACCAGGCTTCTTCCCCATGAATTATCAATGAATCGAGCAGTTCGACGGAGGAGCATGCAGAAAGTGCTGCAGGAACTCACGCAAGTCAGGCAGCGTCTATGGAGGAAAATGAACTCGCTGTTTTTATCCAAGGCCCTTCATCGGGACAAGGAGATGTCATGAAGGCCTGCAGTCTGATCAATCAAACAAGTACAGTAATATCTCACTGTTGGTTGCTGATTGACATTTTAAAGGTGATGTAATGGTTTGAGGAATCCAAGTTAAAGATGTGTTAATTTACAAGTTACATAATTAGCAGTTAATACGCTGTTAAAATGCAGCCTTTAAAGACTTACTTTTCTCAAAGGAACTTTCTAAAGCTGCCCAGAGAGCATTTTATGTGAAATGTGTTTTCTTCACGGTTGTGGCGATGTTAATTTGCCACTTCCTGGTGTGAACATATAAACTGGTTTTGCTTTGGCTGTCCCAGGAGTGACGTTCCAGAATTTCCAGCGTATGTAAACAAACAAGCTAAGGGCCAGGCTGCAAACTGGGAGGTTCTTGTTGCCCTATCATTGTGAGGTTCCGGTTGCCCCATCATTGGGAAGTTCTGGTTGCCCTATCATTGGGAGGTTCTGCTAGCCCTATCACTGGGAGGTTCAGGTTGCCCCATTATTGGGAGGTTCTACTTGCACCATGTTTGGGAGGTTGTGGTTGCCCCATTATTGGGAGGTTCTGTTTGCCCCAATATTGGGAGGTTCTGTTTGCCGCATCATTGGGAGGTTCTGGTTGCCCTATCATTGGGAAGTTCTGTTTGCCCCATCATTGGGAGGTTCTGGTTTCTCTATTATTGGGAGGTTCTGGTTGCCCCATCATTGGGAGTTTCTGGTTGCCCCATTATTGGGAGGTTCTGGTTGCCCCATCATTGGGAGGTTCTGGTTGCCCCATTATTGGAAGGTTCTGTTTGCCCCATTATTGGGAGGTTCTGTTTGCTGCATCATTGGGAGGTTCTGGTTGCCCTATCATTGGGAAGTTCTGTTTGCCCCATCATTGGGAGGTTCTGGTTTCTCTATTATTGGGAGGTTCTGGTTGCCCCAACATTGGGAGTTTCTGGTTGCCCCATTATTGGGAGGTTCTGGTTGCCCCATCATTGGGAGGTACCGGTTGCCCCATTATTGGGAAGATATGGTTGCCGCATTATTGGGAGGTTCCAGTTGCCCCATCATTGGGAAGTTCTGGTTGCCCTATCATTGGGAGGTTCTGCTTACCCTATCATTGGGAGGTTCTGCTTGCCCTATCATTGGGAGGTTCTGGTTGCCCCATCATTGGGAGGTTCTGATTGCCCCATCATTGGGAGGTTCGGGTTGCCCTTTCTTTGGGAGGTTCTGGTTGCCCCACCATTGCGAGGTTCTGGTTGCCCCATCATTGGGAGGTTCTGGTTGCCTCATCATTGGGAGGTTCTGACTGCCCAATTAATTGGAAATTCTGGTTGCCCCATCATTGGGAGGTTCTGGTTGCCCCAGCATTGGGAGGTTCTGGTTGCCCCATCATTGGGAGGTTCTGGTTGCCCATTCATTGGGAGGTTCTGGTTGCCCCAGCATTGGGAGGTTCTGGTTGCCCCATCATTGGGAGGTTCTGCTTGCCCCATCATTGGGAGGTTCTGGTTGCCTCATCATTGGGAGGTTCTGGTTGCCCATTCATTGGGAGGTTCTGGTTGCCCCATCATTGGGAGGTTCTAGTTGCCCCATTATTGGGAGGTCCTGGTTGCCCTATTATTGGGAGGTTCTTTTTGCCCCATCATTGGCAGGTTCTGGTTGCCCCATCATTGGGATGTTCGGGTTGCCCTTTCATTGGGAGGTTCTGGTTGCCCCATCATTGGGAGGTTCTGGTTGCCCCATTATTGGGAAGAACTGGTTGCCGCATTATTGGGAGGTTCTGGTTGCCCTATTACTGGGAGGTTCTTGTTGCCCTATCATTGGGAGGTTCCGGTTGCCCCATCATTGGGAAGTTCTGGTTGCCCTATCATTGGGGGGTTCTGCTAGCCCTATCATTGGGAGGTTCTGGTTGCGCCATTATTGGGAGGTTCTACTTGCACCATCTTTGGGAGGTTCTGGTTGCCCTATCATTGGGAGGTTCTGGTTGCCCCATCATTGGGAGGTTCTGGGTGCCCTATTATTGGGAGGTTCTGGTTGCCCAATTATTGGGAGGTTCTGTTTGCAGCATCATTGGGAGGTTCTGGTTGCCCCATCATTGGGAGGTTCTGGTTGCTCTATCATTGGGAGGCTCTGGTTGCCCTTTCTTTGGGAGGTTCTGGTTGACCCACCATTGGGAGGCTCTGGTTGCCCCATCATTGGAAGGTTCTGGTTGCCTCATCATTGGGAGGTTCTGGTTTCTCTATCACTGGGAGGTTCTGGTTGCCCTACCATTGGGAGGTTCTGGTTGCCCCATCATTGGGAGGTTCTGGATGCGCTATCATTGGGAGGTTCTGGTTGCCCCATCATTGGGAGGTTCTGGTTGGACCATTATTGGGAGGTTCTGTTTACCCCATCATTGGGAGGTTCTGGTTGCCCATCAATGAGAGGCTCTGGTTTCTCTATCATTGGGAGGTTCTGGTTGCCCCATCATTGGGATGTTCTGGTTGCCCTTTTATTGGGAGGTTCTGGTTGCACCATCATTGGGAGGTTCTGGTTGCCCCATCATTGGGAGGTTCTGGTTGCCCTATCATTGGGAGGATCTGGTTGCCCCATTATTGGGAGGTTCTGGATGCCCCATCATTGGGAGGTTCTGGTTGCCCCATTATTGAGAGGTTCTGGTTGCCCTATGATTGGGAGGTTCAGGTTGCCCCATCATTGGGAGGTTCTGGTAGCCCCATCATAGGGAGGTTCTGGTTGCCCCATCATTGGGAGGTGCTGGTTGCCGTATCATTGGGAGGTTCCGGTTGCCCCATCATTGGGATGTTCTGGTTGCCTCATTATTGGGAGGTTCTGGTTGCCCCATCATTGGGAGGTTCTGGTTGCCCCATCATTGGGAGGTGCTGGTTGCCACATGATTGGGAGGTCCTGGTTGCCCTATTATTGGGAGGTTCCGGTTGCCCCATCATTGGGAGGTTCTGGTTGCCACATTATTGGGAGGTTCTGTTTGCCGCATCATTGGGAGGTTCTGGTTGCCCTATCATTGGGAAGTTCTGTTTGCCCCATCATTGGGAGGTTCTGGTTTCTCTATTATTGGGAGGTTCTGGTTGCCCCAACATTGGAAGGTTCCAGTTGCCCCATTATTGGGAAGATCTGGTTGCCGCATTATTGGGAGGTTCTGGTTGCCCTATTACTGGGAGGTTCTTGTTGCCCTATCATTGGGAGGTTCCGGTTGCCCCATCATTGGGAAGTTCTGGTTGCCATATCATTGGGGGGTTCTGCTAGCCCTATCATTGGGAGGTTCTGGTTGCGCCATTATTGGGAGGTTCTAATTGCACCATCTTTGGGAAGTTCTGGTTGCCCTATCATTGGGAGGTTCTGGTTGCCCCATCATTGGGAGGTTCTGGGTGCCCTATTATTGGGAGGTTTTGGTTGCCCAATTATTGGGAGGTTCTGTTTGCAGCATCATTGGGAGGTTCTGGTTGCCCCATCATTGGGAGGTTCTGGTTGCTCTATCATTGGGAGGCTCTGGTTGCCCTTTCTTTGGGAGGTTCTGGTTGACCCACCATTGGGAGGCTCTGGTTGCCCCATCATTGGAAGGTTCTGGTTGCCTCATCATTGGGAGGTTCTGGTTTCTCTATCACTGGGAGGTTCTGGTTGCCCTACCATTGGGAGGTTCTGGTTGCCCCATCATTGGGAGGTTCTGGATGCGCTATCATTGGGAGGTTCTGGTTGCCCCATCATTGGGAGGTTCTGGTTGCACCATTATTGGGAGGTTCTGTTTACCCCATCATTGGGAGGTTCTGGTTGCCCATCAATGAGAGGCTCTGGTTTCTCTATCATTGGGAGGTTCTGGTTGCCCCATCATTGGGATGTTCTGGTTGCCCTTTTATTGGGAGGTTCTGGTTGCACCATCATTGGGAGGTTCTGGTTGCCCCATCATTGGGAGGATCTGGTTGCCCCATTATTGGGATGTTCTGGATGCCCCATCATTGGGAGGTTCTGGTTGCCCCATTATTGAGAGGTTCTGGTTGCCCTATGATTGGGAGGTTCAGGTTGCCCCATCATTGGGAGGTTCTGGTAGCCCCATCATAGGGAGGTTCTGGTTGCCCCATCATTGGGAGGTGCTGGTTGCCGTATCATTGGGAGGTTCCGGTTGCCCCATCATTGGGATGTTCTGGTTGCCTCATTATTGGGAGGTTCTGGTTGCCCCATCATTGGGAGGTTCTGGTTGCCCCATCATTGGGAGGTGCTGGTTGCCACATGATTGGGAGGTCCTGGTTGCCCTATTATTGGGAGGTTCCGGTTGCCCCATCATTGGGAGGTTCTGGTTGCCACATTATTGGGAGGTTTTGTTTGCCGCATCATTGGGAGGTTCTGGTTGCCCTATCATTGGGAAGTTCTGTTTGCCCCATCATTGGGAGGTTCTGGTTTCTCTATTATTGGGAGGTTCTGGTTGCCCCAACATTGGAAGGTTCCAGTTGCCCCATTATTGGGAAGATCTGGTTGCCGCATTATTGGGAGGTTCTGGTTGCCCCATCACTGGGAGGTTCTTGTTGCCCTATCATTGGGAGGTTCCGGTTGCCCCATCATTGGGAAGTTCTGGTTGCCCTATCATTGGGAGGTTCTGCTTACCCTATCATTGGGAGGTTCTGCTTGCCCTATCATTGGGAGGTTCTGGTTTCCCCATCATTGGGAGGTTCTGATTGCCCCATCATTGGGAGGTTCGGGGTGCCCTTTCTTTGGGAGGTTCTGGTTGCCCCACCATTGCGAGGTTCTGGTTGCCCCATCATTGGGAGGTTCTGGTTGCCTCATCATTGGGAGGTTCTGACTGCCCAATTAATTGGAAGTTCTGGTTGCCCATCATTGGGAGGTTCTGGTTGCCCCAGCATTGGGAGGTTCTGGTTGCCCCATCATTGGGAGGATCTGGTTGCCCAATCATTGGGAGGTTCTGGTTGCCCCAGCATTGGGAGGTTCTGGGTGCCCCATCATTGGGAGGTTCTGCTTGCCCCATCATTGGGAGGTTCTGGTTGCCCCATCATTGGGAGGTTCTGGTTGCCCATTCATTGGGAGGTTCTGGTTGCCCCATCATTGGGAGGTTCTAGTTGCCCCATTATTGGGAGGTCCTGGTTGCCCTATTATTGGGAGGTTCTTTTTGCCCCATCATTGGCAGGTTCTGGTTGCCCCATCATTGGGAGGTACTGGTGGCCCATCAATGAGAGGCTCTGGTTTCTCTATCATTGGGAGGTTCTGGTTGCCCCATCATTGGGATGTTCTGGTTGCCTCATTATTGGGAGGTTCTGGTTGCCCCATCATTAGGAGGTTCTGGTTGCCCCATCATTGGGAGGTGCTGGTTGCCACATGATTGGGAGGTCCTGGTTGCCCTATTATTGGGAGGTTCCGGTTGCCCCATCATTGGGAGGTTCTGGTTGCCCCATTATTGGGAGGTTCTGTTTGCCGCATCATTGGGAGGTTCTGGTTGCCCTATCATTGGGAGGTTCTGGTTGCCCCATCATTGGAAGGTTCTGGATGCGCTATCATTGGGAGGTTCTGTTTGCCCCATCATTGGAAGGTTCTGGTTGCCTCATCATTGGGAGGTTCTGGTTTCTCTATCACTGGGAGGTTCTGGTTGCCCTACCATTGGGAGGTTCTGGTTGCCCCATCATTGGGAGGTTCTGGATGCGCTATCATTGGGAGGTTCTGGTTGCCCCATCATTGGGAGGTTCTGGTTGCACCATTATTGGGAGGTTCTGTTTACCCCATCATTGGGAGGTTCTGGTTGCCCATCAATGAGAGGCTCTGGTTTCTCTATCATTGGGAGGTTCTGGTTGCCCAATCATTGGGATGTTCTGGTTGCCCTTTTATTGGGAGGTTCTGGTTGCACCATCATTGGGAGGTTCTGGTTGCCCCATCATTGGGAGGATCTGGTTGCCCTATCATTGGGAGGATCTGGTTGCCCCATTATTGGGAGGTTCTGGATGCCCCATCTTTGGGAGGTTCTGGTTGCCCCATTATTGAGAGGTTCTGGTTGCCCTATGATTGGGAGGTTCTGGTTGCCCCATCATTGGGAGGTTCTGGTTGCTCTATCATTGGGAGGCTCTGGTTGCCCTTTCTTTGGGAGGTTCTGGTTGACCCACCATTGGGAGGCTCTGGTTGCCCCATCATTGGAAGGTTCTGGTTGCCTCATCATTGGGAGGTTCTGGTTTCTCTATCACTGGGAGGTTCTGGTTGCCCTACCATTGGGAGGTTCTGGTTGCCCCATCATTGGGAGGTTCTGGATGCGCTATCATTGGGAGGTTCTGGTTGCCCCATCATTGGGAGGTTCTGGTTGCCCCATCATTGGGAGGTTCTGGTTGCACCATTATTGGGAGGTTCTGTTTACCCCATCATTGGGAGGTTCTGGTTGCCCATCAATGAGAGGCTCTGGTTTCTCTATCATTGGGAGGTTCTGGTTGCCCCATCATTGGGATGTTCTGGTTGCCCTTTTATTGGGAGGTTCTGGTTGCACCATCATTGGGAGGTTCTGGTTGCCCCATCATTGGGAGGTTCTGGTTGCCCTATCATTGGGAGGATCTGGTTGCCCCATTATTGGGAGGTTCTGGATGCCCCATGATTGGGAGGTTCTGGTTGCCCCATTATTGAGAGGTTCTGGTTGCCCTATGATTGGGAGGTTCAGGTTGCCCCATCATTGGGAGGTTCTGGTAGCCCCATCATAGGGAGGTTCTGGTTGCCGTATCATTGGGAGGTTCCGGTTGCCCCATCATTGGGATGTTCTGGTTGCCTCATTATTGGGAGGTTCTGGTTGCCCCATCATTGGGAGGTTCTGGTTGCCCCATCATTGGGAGGTGCTGGTTGCCACATGATTGGGAGGTCCTGGTTGCCCTATTATTGGGAGGTTCCGGTTGCCCCATCATTGGGAGGTTCTGGTTGCCACATTATTGGGAGGTTCTGTTTGCTGCATCATTGGGAGGTTCTGGTTGCCCTATCATTGGGAAGTTCTGTTTGCCCCATCATTGGGAGGTTCTGGTTTCTCTATTATTGGGAGGTTCTGGTTGCCCCAACATTGGAAGGTTCCAGTTGCCCCATTATTGGGAAGATCTGGTTGCCGCATTATTGGGAGGTTCTGGTTGCCCCATCACTGGGAGGTTCTTGTTGCCCTATCATTGGGAGGTTCCGGTTGCCCCATCATTGGGAAGTTCTGGTTGCCCTATCATTGGGAGGTTCTGCTTACCCTATCATTGGGAGGTTCTGCTTGCCCTATCATTGGGAGGTTCTGGTTTCCCCATCATTGGGAGGTTCTGATTGCCCCATCATTGGGAGGTTCGGGTTGCCCATCATTGGGAGGTTCTGGTTGCCCCAGCATTGGGAGGTTCTGGTTGCCCCATCATTGGGAGGTTCTGGTTGCCCAATCATTGGGAGGTTCTGGTTGCCCCAGCATTGGGAGGTTCTGGTTGCCCCATCATTGGGAGGTTCTGGTTGCCTCATCATTGGGAGGTTCTGACTGCCCAATTAATTGGAAGTTCTGGTTGCCCATCATTGGGATGTTCTGGTTGCCCCAGCATTGGAAGGTTCTGGTTGCCCCATCATTGGGAGGTTCTGGTTGCCCAATCATTGGGAGGTTCTGGTTGCCCCAGCATTGGGAGGTTCTGGGTGCCCCATCATTGGGAGGTTCTGCTTGCCCCATCATTGGGAGGTTCTGGTTGCCCCATCATTGGGAGGTTCTGGTTGCCCATTCATTGGGAGGTTCTGGTTGCCCCATCATTGGGAGGTTCTAGTTGCCCCATTATTGGGAGGTCCTGGTTGCCCTATTATTGGGAGGTTCTTTTTGCCCCATCATTGGCAGGTTCTGGTTGCCCCATCATTGGGAGGTACTGGTGGCCCATCAATGAGAGGCTCTGGTTTCTCTATCATTGGGAGGTTCTGGTTGCCCCATCATTGGGATGTTCTGTTTGCCTCATTATTGGGAGGTTCTGGTTGCCCCATCATTGGGAGGTTCTGGTTGCCCCATCATTCGGAGGTGCTGGTTCCCACATGATTGGGAGGTCCTGGTTGCCCTATTATTGGGAGGTTCCGGTTGCCCCATCATTGGGAGGTTCTGGTTGCCCCATTATTGGGAGGTTCTGTTTGCCGCATCATTGGGAGGTTCTGGTTGCCCTATCATTGGGAGGTTCGGGTTGCCCCATCATTGGGAGTTTCTGGGTGCCCTATTATTGGGAGGTTCTGGTTGCCCAATTATTGGGAGGTTCTGTTTGCAGCATCATTGGGAGGTTCTGGTTGCCCCATCATTGGGAGGCTCTGGTTGCCCTTTCTTTGGGAGGTTCTGGTTGCCCCATCATTGGAAGGTTCTGGATGCGCTATCATTGGGAGGTTCTGTTTGCCCCATCATTGGAAGGTTCTGGTTGCCTCATCATTGGGAGGTTCTGGTTTCTCTATCACTGGGAGGTTCTGGTTGCCCTACCATTGGGAGGTTCTGGTTGCCCCATCATTGGGAGGTTCTGGATGCGCTATCATTGGGAGGTTCTGGTTGCCCCATCATTGGGAGGTTCTGGTTGCACCATTATTGGGAGGTTCTGTTTACCCCATCATTGAGAGGTTCTGGTTGCCCATCAATGAGAGGCTCTGGTTTCTCTATCATTGGGAGGTTCTGGTTGCCCAATCATTGGGATGTTCTGGTTGCCCTTTTATTGGGAGGTTCTGGTTGCACCATCATTGGGAGGTTCTGGTTGCCCCATCATTGGGAGGATCTGGTTGCCCTATCATTGGGAGGATCTGGTTGCCCCATTATTGGGAGGTTCTGGATGCCCCATCTTTGGGAGGTTCTGGTTGCCCCATTATTGAGAGGTTCTGGTTGCCCTATGATTGGGAGGTTCAGGATGCCCCATCATTGGGAGGTTCTGGTTGCCCCATTATTGGGAGGTTCTGTTTGCAGCATCATTGGGAGGTTCTGGTTGCCCCATCATTGGGAGGTTCTGGTTGCTCTATCATTGGGAGGCTCTGGTTGCCCTTTCTTTGGGAGGTTCTGGTTGCCCCACCACTGGGAGGTTCTGATTGCCCCATCATTGGGAGGTTCTGGTTGCCTCATCATTGGGAGGTTCTGGTTTCTCTATCACTGGGAGGTTCTGGTTGCCCTACCATTGGGAGGTTCTGGTTGCCGCATCATTGGGAGGTTCTGGATGCGCTATCATTGGGAGGTTCTGGTTGCCCCATCATTGGGAGGTTCTGGTTGCACCATTATTGGGAGGTTCTGTTTACCCCATCATTGGGAGGTTCTGGTTGCCCATCAATGAGAGGCTCTGGTTTCTCTATCATTGGGAGGTTCTGGTTGCCCCATCATTGGGATGTTCTGGTTGCTCTTTTATTGGGAGGTTCTGGTTGCACCATCATTGGGAGGTTCTGGTTGCCCCATCATTGGGAGGTTCTGGTTGCCCTATGATTGGGTGGATCTGGTTGCCCCATTATTGGGAGGTTTTGGATGCCCCATGATTGGGAGGTTCCGGTTGCCCCATTATTGAGAGGTTCTGGTTGCCCTATGATTGGGAGGTTCTGGTTGCCCCAGCATTGGGAGGTTCTGGTTGCCCCATCATTGGGAGGTTCTGCTCGCCCCAGCATTGGGAGGTTCTGGTTGCCCCATCATTGGGAGGTTCTGGTTGCCCATACATTGGGAGGTTCTGGTTGCCCCATCATTGGGAGGTTCTAGTTGCCCCATTATTGGGAGGTCCTGGTTGCCCTATTATTGGGAGGATCTTTTTGCCCCATCATTGGGATGTTCTGCTTGCCCCATCATTGGGAGGTACTGGTGGCCCATCAATGAGAGGCTCTGGTTTCTCTATTATTGGGAGGTTCTGGTTGCCCCTTCATTGGGAGGTTCTGGTTGCCCAATCATTGGGAGGTTCTGGTTGCCCCATTATTGGGAGGTTCTGTTTGCCGCATCATTGGGAGGTTCTGGTTGCCCCATCATTGGGAGGTGCTGGTTGCCACATGATTGGGAGGACCTGGTTGCCCTATTATTGGGAGGTTCCGGTTGCCCCATCATTGGGAGGTTCTGGTTGCCCCATTATTGGGAGGTTCTGTTTGCCGCATCATTGGGAGGTTCTGGTTGCACTATCATTGGGAAGTTCTGTTTGCCCCATCATTGGGAGGTTCTGGTTTCTCTATTATTGGGAGGTTCTGGTTGCCCCAACATTGCGAGTTTCTGGTTGCCCCATTATTGGGAGGTTCTGGTTGCCCCATCATTGGAAGGTTCCAGTTGCCCCATTATTGGGAAGATCTGGTTGCCGCATTATTGGGAGGTTCTGGTTGCCCCATCACTGGGAGGTTCTTGTTGCCCTATCATTGGGAGGTTCCGGTTGCCCGATCATTGGGAAGTTCTGGTTGCCCTATCATTGGCAGGTTCTGCTTACCCTATCATTGGGAGGTTCTGCTTGCCCTATCATTGGGAGGTTCTGGTTTCCCCATCATTGGGAGGTTCTGATTGCCCCATCATTGGGAGGTTCGGGTTGCCCTTTCTTTGGGAGGTTCTGGTTGCCCCACCATTGCGAGGTTCTGGTTGCCCCATCATTGGGAGGTTCTGGTTGCCTCATCATTGGGAGGTTCTGACGGCCCAATTAATTGGAAGTTCTGGTTGCCCCATCATTGGGAGGTTCTGGTTGCCCCAGCATTGGGAGGTTCTGGTTGCCCCATCATTGGGAGGTTCTGGTTGCCCATTCATTGGGAGGTTCTGGTTGCCCCAGCATTGGGAGGTTCTGGTTGCCCCATCATTGGGAGGTTCTGCTTGCCCCATTATTGGGAGGTTCTGGTTGCCCCATCATTGGGAGGTTCTGGTTGCCCATTCATTGGGAGGTTCTGGTTGCCCCATCATTGGGAGGTTCTAGTTGCCCCATTATTGGGAGGTCCTGGTTGCCCTATTATTGGGAGGTTCTTTTTGCCCCATCATTGGCAGGTTCAGGTTGCCCCATCATTGGGAGGTACTGATGGCCCATCAATGAGAGGCTCTGGTTTCTCTATCATTGGGAGGTTCTGGTTGCCCCATCATTGGGAAGTTCTGGTTTCCCCATCATTGGGAGGTTCTGGTTGCCCCATCATTGGGATGTTCTGGTTGCCCTTTTATTGGGAGGTTCTGGTTGCCCCATCATTGGGAGGTTCTGGTTGCCCCATCATTGGGAGGTTCTGGTTGCCCTATCATTGGGTGTATCTGGTTGCCACATTATTGGGAGGTTCTGGATGCCCCATGATTGGGAGGTTCCGGTTGCCCCATTATTGAGAGGTTCTGGTTGCCCTATGATTGGGAGGTTCTGGTTGCCCCAGCATTGGGAGGTTCTGGTTGCCCCATCATTGGGAGGTTCTGCTCGCCCCAGCATTGGGAGGTTCTGGTTGCCCCATCATTGGGAGGTTCTGGTTGCCCATTCATTGGGAGGTTCTGGTTGCCCCATCATTGGGAGGTTCTAGTTGCCCCATTATTGGGAGGTCCTGGTTGCCCTATTATTGGGAGGATCTTTTTGCCCCATCATTGGGATGTTCTGCATGCCCCATCAATGGGATGTTCTGGTTGCCCTTTCATTGGGAGGTTCTGGTTGCCCCATCATTGGGAGGTTCTGGTTGCCCCATTATTGAGAGGTTCTGGATGCACCATCATTGGGAGGTTCTTGTTGCCCCATTATTGGGAAGAACTGGATGCCGCATTACTGGGAGGTTCTTGTTGCCCTATCATTGGGAGGTTCCGGTTGCCCGATCATTGGGAAGTTCTGGTTGCCCTATCATTGGGGGGTTCTGCTAGCCCTATCATTGGGAGGTTCTGGTTGCACCATTATTGGGAGGTTCTACTTGCACCATCTTTGGGAGGTTCTGGTTGGCCTATCATTGGGAGGTTCTGGTTGCCCCATCATTGGGAGGTTCTGGGTGCACTATTATTGGGAGGTTCTGGTTGCCCCATTATTGGGAGGTTCTGTTTGCAGCATCATTGGGAGGTTCTGGTTGCCCCATCATTGGGATGTTCTGGTTGCTCTATCATTGGGAGGCTCTGGTTGCCCTTTCTTTGGGAGGTTCTGGTTGCCCCATCATTGGAAGGTTCTGGTTGCCTCATCATTGGGAGGTTCTGGTTTCTCTATCACAGGGAGGTTCTGGTTGCCCTACCATTGGGAGGTTCTGGTTGCCCCATCATTGGGAGGTTCTGGATGCGCTATCATTGGGAGGTTCTGGTTGCCCCATCATTGGGAGGTTCTGGTTGCACCATTATTGGGAGGTTCTGTTTACCCCATCATTGGGAGGTTCTGGTTGCCCATCAATGAGAGGCTCTGGTTTCTCTATCATTGGGAGGTTCTGGTTGCCCAATCATTGGGATGTTCTGGTTGCCCTTTTATTGGGAGGTTCTGGTTGCACCATCATTGGGAGGTTCTGGTTGCCCCATCATTGGGAGGATCTGGTTGCCCTATCATTGGGAGGATCTGGTTGCCCCATTATTGGGAGGTTCTGGATGCCCCATCTTTGGGAGGTTCTGGTCGCCCCATTATTGAGAGGTTCTGGTTGCCCTATTATTTGGAGGTTCTGTTTGCAGCATCATTGGGAGTTTCTGGTTGCCCCATCATTGGGAGGTTCTGGTTGCCCCAGCATTGGGAGGTTCTGGTTGCCCCATCATTGGGAGGTTCTGGTTGCCCATTCATTGGGAGGTTCTGGTTGCCCCAGCATTGGGAGGTTCTGGTGGCCCCATCATTGGGAGGTTCTGCTTGCCCCATCATTGGGAGGTTCTGGTTGTCCCATCATTGGGAGGTTCTGGTTGCCCATTCATTGGGAGGTTCTGGTTGCCCCATCATTGGGAGGTTCTAGTTGCCCCATTATTGGGAGGTCCTGGTTGCCCTATTATTGGGAGGTTCTTTTTGCCCCATCATTGGCAGGTTCTGGTTGCCCCATCATTGGGAGGTACTGGTGGCCCATCAATGAGAGGCTCTGGTTTCTCTATCATTGGGAGGTTCTGGATGCCCCATCATTGGGATGTTCGGGTTGCCCTTTCATTGGGAGGTTCTGGTTGCCCCATCATTGGGAGGTTCTGGTTGCCCCATTATTGGGAAGAACTGGTTGCCGCATTATTGGGAGGTTCTGGTTGCCCTATTACTGGGAGGTTCTTGTTGCCCTATCATTGGGAGGTTCCGGTTGCCCCATCATTGGGAAGTTCTGGTTGCCCTATCATTGGGGGGTTCTGCTAGCCCTATCATTGGGAGGTTCTGGTTGCGCCATTATTGGGAGGTTCTACTTGCACCATCTTTGGGAGGTTCTGGTTGCCCTATCATTGGGAGGTTCTGGTTGCTCCATCATTGGGAGGTTCTGGGTGCCCTATTATTGGGAGGTTCTGGATGCCCAATTATTGGGAGGTTCTGTTTGCAGCATCATTGGGAGGTTCTGGTTGCCCTTTCTTTGGGAGGTTCTGGTTGCCCCATCATTGGAAGGTTCTGGATGCGCTATCATTGGGAGGTTCTGTTTGCCCCATCATTGGAAGGTTCTGGTTGCCTCATCATTGGGAGGTTCTGGTTTCTCTATCACTGGGAGGTTCTGGTTGCCCTACCATTAGGAGGTTCTGGTTGCCCCATCATTGGGAGTTTCTGGATGCGCTATCATTGGGAGGTTCTGGTTGCCCCATCATTGGGAGGTTCTGGTTGCACCATTATTGGGAGGTTCTGTTTACCCCATCATTGGGAGGTTCTGGTTGCCCATCAATGAGAGGCTCTGGTTTCTCTATCATTGGGAGGTTCTGTTTGCCCCATCATTGGGATGTTCTGGTTGCCCTTTTATTGGGAAGTTCTGGTTGCACCATCATTGGGAGGTTCTGGTTGCCCCATCATTGGGAGGTTCTGGTTGCCCTATTATTGGGAGGATCTGGTTGCCCCATTATTGGGAGGTTCTGGATGCCCCATCATTGGGAGGTTCTGGTTGCCCCATTATTGAGAGGTTCTCGTTGCCCTATGATTGGGAGGTTCAGGTTGCCCCATCATTGGGAGGTTCTGGTAGCCCCATCATAGGGAGGTTCTGGTTGCCCCATCATTGGGAGGTGCTGGTTGCCGTATCATTGGGAGGTTCCGGTTGCCCCATCATTGGGAAGTTCTGGTTGCCTCATTATTGGGAGGTTCTGCTTGCCCCATCATTGGGAGGTTCTGGTTGCCCCATCATTGGGAGGTGCTGGTTGCCACATGATTGGGAGGTCCTGGTTGCCCTATTATTGGGAGGTTCCGGTTGCCCCATCATTGGGAGATTCTGGTTGCCCCATTATTGGGAGGTTCTGTTTGCCGCATCATTGGGAGGTTCT
This sequence comes from Hypanus sabinus, assembly GCF_030144855.1. Taxonomy (NCBI): domain Eukaryota; kingdom Metazoa; phylum Chordata; class Chondrichthyes; order Myliobatiformes; family Dasyatidae; genus Hypanus; species Hypanus sabinus. Next base: position 71,823,549 of record NC_082721.1, on the reverse strand, counting down.
GGTTGCCCTATCATTGGGAAGTTCTGTTTGCCCCATCATTGGGATGTTCTGGATTCTCTATTATTGGGAGGTTCTGGTTGCCCCAACATTGCGATTTTCTGGTTGCCCCTTTATTGGGAGGTTCTGGTTGCCCCATCATTGGAAGGTTCCAGTTGCCACATTATTGGGAAGATCTGGTTGCCGCATTATTGGGAGGTTCTGGTTGCCCCATCACTGGGAGGTTCTTGTTGCGCTATCATTGGGAGGTTCCGGTTGCCCCATCATTGGGATGTTCTGGTTGCCCTATCATTGGGAGGTTCTGCTTACCCTATCATTGGGAGGTTCTGCTTGCCCTATCATTGGGAGGTTCTGGTTTCCCCATTATTGGGAGGTTCTGATTGCCCCATCATTGGGAGGTTCGGGTTGCCCTTTCTTTGGGAGGTTCTGGTTGCCCCATTATTGGGAGGTTCTACTTGCACCATCTTTGGGAGGTTCTGGTTGCCCTATCATTGGGAGTTTCTGGTTGCCCCATTATTGGGAGGTTCTACTTGCACCATCTTTGGGAGGTTCTGGTTGCCCTATGATTGGGAGGTTCTGGTTGCCCCATCATTGGGAGGTTCTGGGTGCCCTATTATTGGGAGGTTCTGGTTGCCCCATCATTGGGAGGTGCTGGTTGCCACATGATTGGGAGGTCCTGGTTGCCCTATTATTGGGAGGTTCCGGTTGCCCCATCATTGGGAGGTTCTGGTTGCCACATTATTGGGAGGTTCTGTTTGCCGCATCATTGGGAGGTTCTGGTTGCCCTATCATTGGGAAGTTCTGTTTGCCCCATCATTGGGAGGTTCTGGTTTCTCTATTATTGGGAGGTTCTGGTTGCCCCAACATTGGAAGGTTCCAGTTGCCCCATTATTGGGAAGATCTGGTTGCCGCATTATTGGGAGGTTCTGGTTGCCCCATCACTGGGAGGTTCTTGTTGCCCTATCATTGGGAGGTTCCGGTTGCCCCATCATTGGGAAGTTCTGGTTGCCCTATCATTGGGAGGTTCTGCTTACCCTATCATTGGGAGGTTCTGCTTGCCCCATCATTGGGAGGTTCTGATTGCCCCATCATTGGGAGGTTCGGGTTGCCCATCATTGGGAGGTTCTGGTTGCCCCAGCATTGGGAGGTTCTGGTTGCCCCATCATTGGGAGGTTCTGGTTGCCCAATCATTGGGAGGTTCTGGTTGCCCCAGCATTGGGAGGTTCTGGTTGCCCCATCATTGGGAGGTTCTGGTTGCCCATTCATTGGGAGGTTCTGGTTGCCCCATCATTGGGAGGTTCTAGTTGCCCCATTATTGGGAGGTCCTGGTTGCCCTATTATTGGGAGGATCTTTTTGCCCCATCATTGGGATGTTCTGCATGCCCCATCAATGGGATGTTCTGGTTGCCCTTTCATTGGGAGGTTCTGGTTGCCCCATCATTGGGAGGTTCTGGTTGCCCCATTATTGAGAGGTTCTGGATGCACCATCATTGGGAGGTTCTTGTTGCCCCATTATTGGGAAGAACTGGATGCCGCATTACTGGGAGGTTCTTGTTGCCCTATCATTGGGAGGTTCCGGTTGCCCGATCATTGGGAAGTTCTGGTTGCCCTATCATTGGGGGGTTCTGCTAGCCCTATCATTGGGAGGTTCTGGTTGCCCCATTATTGGGAGGTTCTACTTGCACCATCTTTGGGAGGTTCTGGTTGGCCTATCATTGGGAGGTTCTGGTTGCCCCATCATTGGGAGGTTCTGGGTGCACTATTATTGGGAGGTTCTGGTTGCCCCATTATTGGGAGGTTCTGTTTGCAGCATCATTGGGAGGTTCTGGTTGCCCCATCATTGGGATGTTCTGGTTGCTCTATCATTGGGAGGCTCTGGTTGCCCTTTCTTTGGGAGGTTCTGGTTGCCCCATCATTGGAAGGTTCTGGTTGCCTCATCATTGGGAGGTTCTGGTTTCTCTATCACAGGGAGGTTCTGGTTGCCCTACCATTGGGAGGTTCTGGTTGCCCCATCATTGGGAGGTTCTGGATGCGCTATCATTGGGAGGTTCTGGTTGCCCCATCATTGGGAGGTTCTGGTTGCACCATTATTGGGAGGTTCTGTTTACCCCATCATTGGGAGGTTCTGGTTGCCCATCAATGAGAGGCTCTGGTTTCTCTATCATTGGGAGGTTCTGGTTGCCCAATCATTGGGATGTTCTGGTTGCCCTTTTATTGGGAGGTTCTGGTTGCACCATCATTGGGAGGTTCTGGTTGCCCCATCATTGGGAGGATCTGGTTGCCCTATCATTGGGAGGATCTGGTTGCCCCATTATTGGGAGGTTCTGGATGCCCCATCTTTGGGAGGTTCTGGTCGCCCCATTATTGAGAGGTTCTGGTTGCCCTATTATTTGGAGGTTCTGTTTGCAGCATCATTGGGAGTTTCTGGTTGCCCCATCATTGGGAGGTTCTGGTTGCCCCAGCATTGGGAGGTTCTGGTTGCCCCATCATTGGGAGGTTCTGGTTGCCCATTCATTGGGAGGTTCTGGTTGCCCCAGCATTGGGAGGTTCTGGTGGCCCCATCATTGGGAGGTTCTGCTTGCCCCATCATTGGGAGGTTCTGGTTGTCCCATCATTGGGAGGTTCTGGTTGCCCATTCATTGGGAGGTTCTGGTTGCCCCATCATTGGGAGGTTCTAGTTGCCCCATTATTGGGAGGTCCTGGTTGCCCTATTATTGGGAGGTTCTTTTTGCCCCATCATTGGCAGGTTCTGGTTGCCCCATCATTGGGAGGTACTGGTGGCCCATCAATGAGAGGCTCTGGTTTCTCTATCATTGGGAGGTTCTGGATGCCCCATCATTGGGATGTTCGGGTTGCCCTTTCATTGGGAGGTTCTGGTTGCCCCATCATTGGGAGGTTCTGGTTGCCCCATTATTGGGAAGAACTGGTTGCCGCATTATTGGGAGGTTCTGGTTGCCCTATTACTGGGAGGTTCTTGTTGCCCTATCATTGGGAGGTTCCGGTTGCCCCATCATTGGGAAGTTCTGGTTGCCCTATCATTGGGGGGTTCTGCTAGCCCTATCATTGGGAGGTTCTGGTTGCGCCATTATTGGGAGGTTCTACTTGCACCATCTTTGGGAGGTTCTGGTTGCCCTATCATTGGGAGGTTCTGGTTGCTCCATCATTGGGAGGTTCTGGGTGCCCTATTATTGGGAGGTTCTGGATGCCCAATTATTGGGAGGTTCTGTTTGCAGCATCATTGGGAGGTTCTGGTTGCCCTTTCTTTGGGAGGTTCTGGTTGCCCCATCATTGGAAGGTTCTGGATGCGCTATCATTGGGAGGTTCTGTTTGCCCCATCATTGGAAGGTTCTGGTTGCCTCATCATTGGGAGGTTCTGGTTTCTCTATCACTGGGAGGTTCTGGTTGCCCTACCATTAGGAGGTTCTGGTTGCCCCATCATTGGGAGTTTCTGGATGCGCTATCATTGGGAGGTTCTGGTTGCCCCATCATTGGGAGGTTCTGGTTGCACCATTATTGGGAGGTTCTGTTTACCCCATCATTGGGAGGTTCTGGTTGCCCATCAATGAGAGGCTCTGGTTTCTCTATCATTGGGAGGTTCTGTTTGCCCCATCATTGGGATGTTCTGGTTGCCCTTTTATTGGGAAGTTCTGGTTGCACCATCATTGGGAGGTTCTGGTTGCCCCATCATTGGGAGGTTCTGGTTGCCCTATTATTGGGAGGATCTGGTTGCCCCATTATTGGGAGGTTCTGGATGCCCCATCATTGGGAGGTTCTGGTTGCCCCATTATTGAGAGGTTCTCGTTGCCCTATGATTGGGAGGTTCAGGTTGCCCCATCATTGGGAGGTTCTGGTAGCCCCATCATAGGGAGGTTCTGGTTGCCCCATCATTGGGAGGTGCTGGTTGCCGTATCATTGGGAGGTTCCGGTTGCCCCATCATTGGGAAGTTCTGGTTGCCTCATTATTGGGAGGTTCTGCTTGCCCCATCATTGGGAGGTTCTGGTTGCCCCATCATTGGGAGGTGCTGGTTGCCACATGATTGGGAGGTCCTGGTTGCCCTATTATTGGGAGGTTCCGGTTGCCCCATCATTGGGAGATTCTGGTTGCCCCATTATTGGGAGGTTCTGTTTGCCGCATCATTGGGTGGTTCTGGTTGCCCTATCATTGGGAAGTTCTGTTTGCCCCATCATTGGGATGTTCTGGATTCTCTATTATTGGGAGGTTCTGGTTGCCCCAACATTGCGATTTTCTGGTTGCCCCTTTATTGGGAGGTTCTGGTTGCCCCATCATTGGAAGGTTCCAGTTGCCACATTATTGGGAAGATCTGGTTGCCGCATTATTGGGAGGTTCTGGTTGCCCCATCACTGGGAGGTTCTTGTTGCGCTATCATTGGGAGGTTCCGGTTGCCCCATCATTGGGATGTTCTGGTTGCCCTATCATTGGGAGGTTCTGCTTACCCTATCATTGGGAGGTTCTGCTTGCCCTATCATTGGGAGGTTCTGGTTTCCCCATTATTGGGAGGTTCTGATTGCCCCATCATTGGGAGGTTCGGGTTGCCCTTTCTTTGGGAGGTTCTGGTTGCCCCATTATTGGGAGGTTCTACTTGCACCATCTTTGGGAGGTTCTGGTTGCCCTATCATTGGGAGTTTCTGGTTGCCCCATTATTGGGAGGTTCTACTTGCACCATCTTTGGGAGGTTCTGGTTGCCCTATGATTGGGAGGTTCTGGTTGCCCCATCATTGGGAGGTTCTGGGTGCCCTATTATTGGGAGGTTCTGGTTGCCCCATCATTGGGAGGTGCTGGTTGCCACATGATTGGGAGGTCCTGGTTGCCCTATTATTGGGAGGTTCCGGTTGCCCCATCATTGGGAGGTTCTGGTTGCCACATTATTGGGAGGTTCTGTTTGCCGCATCATTGGGAGGTTCTGGTTGCCCTATCATTGGGAAGTTCTGTTTGCCCCATCATTGGGAGGTTCTGGTTTCTCTATTATTGGGAGGTTCTGGTTGCCCCAACATTGGAAGGTTCCAGTTGCCCCATTATTGGGAAGATCTGGTTGCCGCATTATTGGGAGGTTCTGGTTGCCCCATCACTGGGAGGTTCTTGTTGCCCTATCATTGGGAGGTTCCGGTTGCCCCATCATTGGGAAGTTCTGGTTGCCCTATCATTGGGAGGTTCTGCTTACCCTATCATTGGGAGGTTCTGCTTGCCCCATCATTGGGAGGTTCTGATTGCCCCATCATTGGGAGGTTCGGGTTGCCCATCATTGGGAGGTTCTGGTTGCCCCAGCATTGGGAGGTTCTGGTTGCCCCATCATTGGGAGGTTCTGGTTGCCCAATCATTGGGAGGTTCTGGTTGCCCCAGCATTGGGAGGTTCTGGTTGCCCCATCATTGGGAGGTTCTGGTTGCCTCATCATTGGGAGGTTCTGACTGCCCAATTAATTGGAAGTTCTGGTTGCACATCATTGGGAGGTTCTGGTTGCCCCAGCATTGGGAGGTTCTGGTTGCCCCATCATTGGGAGGTTCTGGTTGCCCAATCATTGGGAGGTTCTGGTTGCCCCAGCATTGGGAGGTTCTGGGTGCCCCATCATTGGGAGGTTCTGCTTGCCCCATCATTGGGAGGTTCTGGTTGCCCCATCATTGGGAGGTTCTGGTTGCCCACTCATTGGGAGGTTCTGGTTGCCCCATCATTGGGAGGTTCTGATTGCCCCATCATTGGGAGGTTCGGGTTGCCCTTTCTTTGGGAGGTTCTGGTTGCCCCACCATTGCGAGGTTCTGGTTGCCCCATCATTGGGAGGTTCTGGTTGCCTCATCATTGGGAGGTTCTGACGGCCCAATTAATTGGAAGTTCTGGTTGCCCCATCATTGGGAGGTTCTGGTTGCCCCAGCATTGGGAGGTTCTGGTTGCCCCATCATTGGGAGGTTCTGGTTGCCCATTCATTGGGAGGTTCTGGTTGCCCCAGCATTGGGAGGTTCTGGTTGCCCCATCATTGGGAGGTTCTGCTTGCCCCATTATTGGGAGGTTCTGGTTGCCCCATCATTGGGAGGTTCTGGTTGCCCATTCATTGGGAGGTTCTGGTTGCCCCATCATTGGGAGGTTCTAGTTGCCCCATTATTGGGAGGTCCTGGTTGCCCTATTATTGGGAGGTTCTTTTTGCCCCATCATTGGCAGGTTCAGGTTGCCCCATCATTGGGAGGTACTGATGGCCCATCAATGAGAGGCTCTGGTTTCTCTATCATTGGGAGGTTCTGGTTGCCCCATCATTGGGAAGTTCTGGTTTCCCCATCATTGGGAGGTTCTGGTTGCCCCATCATTGGGATGTTCTGGTTGCCCTTTTATTGGGAGGTTCTGGTTGCCCCATCATTGGGAGGTTCTGGTTGCCCCATCATTGGGAGGTTCTGGTTGCCCTATCATTGGGTGTATCTGGTTGCCACATTATTGGGAGGTTCTGGATGCCCCATGATTGGGAGGTTCCGGTTGCCCCATTATTGAGAGGTTCTGGTTGCCCTATGATTGGGAGGTTCTGGTTGCCCCAGCATTGGGAGGTTCTGGTTGCCCCATCATTGGGAGGTTCTGCTCGCCCCAGCATTGGGAGGTTCTGGTTGCCCCATCATTGGGAGGTTCTGGTTGCCCATTCATTGGGAGGTTCTGGTTGCCCCATCATTGGGAGGTTCTAGTTGCCCCATTATTGGGAGGTCCTGGTTGCCCTATTATTGGGAGGATCTTTTTGCCCCATCATTGGGATGTTCTGCATGCCCCATCAATGGGATGTTCTGGTTGCCCTTTCATTGGGAGGTTCTGGTTGCCCCATCATTGGGAGGTTCTGGTTGCCCCATTATTGAGAGGTTCTGGATGCACCATCATTGGGAGGTTCTTGTTGCCCCATTATTGGGAAGAACTGGATGCCGCATTACTGGGAGGTTCTTGTTGCCCTATCATTGGGAGGTTCCGGTTGCCCGATCATTGGGAAGTTCTGGTTGCCCTATCATTGGGGGGTTCTGCTAGCCCTATCATTGGGAGGTTCTGGTTGCCCCATTATTGGGAGGTTCTACTTGCACCATCTTTGGGAGGTTCTGGTTGGCCTATCATTGGGAGGTTCTGGTTGCCCCATCATTGGGAGGTTCTGGGTGCACTATTATTGGGAGGTTCTGGTTGCCCCATTATTGGGAGGTTCTGTTTGCAGCATCATTGGGAGGTTCTGGTTGCCCCATCATTGGGATGTTCTGGTTGCTCTATCATTGGGAGGCTCTGGTTGCCCTTTCTTTGGGAGGTTCTGGTTGCCCCATCATTGGAAGGTTCTGGTTGCCTCATCATTGGGAGGTTCTGGTTTCTCTATCACAGGGAGGTTCTGGTTGCCCTACCATTGGGAGGTTCTGGTTGCCCCATCATTGGGAGGTTCTGGATGCGCTATCATTGGGAGGTTCTGGTTGCCCCATCATTGGGAGGTTCTGGTTGCACCATTATTGGGAGGTTCTGTTTACCCCATCATTGGGAGGTTCTGGTTGCCCATCAATGAGAGGCTCTGGTTTCTCTATCATTGGGAGGTTCTGGTTGCCCAATCATTGGGATGTTCTGGTTGCCCTTTTATTGGGAGGTTCTGGTTGCACCATCATTGGGAGGTTCTGGTTGCCCCATCATTGGGAGGATCTGGTTGCCCTATCATTGGGAGGATCTGGTTGCCCCATTATTGGGAGGTTCTGGATGCCCCATCTTTGGGAGGTTCTGGTCGCCCCATTATTGAGAGGTTCTGGTTGCCCTATTATTTGGAGGTTCTGTTTGCAGCATCATTGGGAGTTTCTGGTTGCCCCATCATTGGGAGGTTCTGGTTGCCCCAGCATTGGGAGGTTCTGGTTGCCCCATCATTGGGAGGTTCTGGTTGCCCATTCATTGGGAGGTTCTGGTTGCCCCAGCATTGGGAGGTTCTGGTGGCCCCATCATTGGGAGGTTCTGCTTGCCCCATCATTGGGAGGTTCTGGTTGTCCCATCATTGGGAGGTTCTGGTTGCCCATTCATTGGGAGGTTCTGGTTGCCCCATCATTGGGAGGTTCTAGTTGCCCCATTATTGGGAGGTCCTGGTTGCCCTATTATTGGGAGGTTCTTTTTGCCCCATCATTGGCAGGTTCTGGTTGCCCCATCATTGGGAGGTACTGGTGGCCCATCAATGAGAGGCTCTGGTTTCTCTATCATTGGGAGGTTCTGGATGGCCCATCATTGGGATGTTCGGGTTGCCCTTTCATTGGGAGGTTCTGGTTGCCCCATCATTGGGAGGTTCTGGTTGCCCCATTATTGGGAAGAACTGGTTGCCGCATTATTGGGAGGTTCTGGTTGCCCTATTACTGGGAGGTTCTTGTTGCCCTATCATTGGGAGGTTCCGGTTGCCCCATCATTGGGAAGTTCTGGTTGCCCTATCATTGGGGGGTTCTGCTAGCCCTATCATTGGGAGGTTCTGGTTGCGCCATTATTGGGAGGTTCTACTTGCACCATCTTTGGGAGGTTCTGGTTGCCCTATCATTGGGAGGTTCTGGTTGCTCCATCATTGGGAGGTTCTGGGTGCCCTATTATTGGGAGGTTCTGGATGCCCAATTATTGGGAGGTTCTGTTTGCAGCATCATTGGGAGGTTCTGGTTGCCCTTTCTTTGGGAGGTTCTGGTTGCCCCATCATTGGAAGGTTCTGGATGCGCTATCATTGGGAGGTTCTGTTTGCCCCATCATTGGAAGGTTCTGGTTGCCTCATCATTGGGAGGTTCTGGTTTCTCTATCACTGGGAGGTTCTGGTTGCCCTACCATTAGGAGGTTCTGGTTGCCCCATCATTGGGAGTTTCTGGATGCGCTATCATTGGGAGGTTCTGGTTGCCCCATCATTGGGAGGTTCTGGTTGCACCATTATTGGGAGGTTCTGTTTACCCCATCATTGGGAGGTTCTGGTTGCCCATCAATGAGAGGCTCTGGTTTCTCTATCATTGGGAGGTTCTGTTTGCCCCATCATTGGGATGTTCTGGTTGCCCTTTTATTGGGAAGTTCTGGTTGCACCATCATTGGGAGGTTCTGGTTGCCCCATCATTGGGAGGTTCTGGTTGCCCTATTATTGGGAGGATCTGGTTGCCCCATTATTGGGAGGTTCTGGATGCCCCATCATTGGGAGGTTCTGGTTGCCCCATTATTGAGAGGTTCTCGTTGCCCTATGATTGGGAGGTTCAGGTTGCCCCATCATTGGGAGGTTCTGGTAGCCCCATCATAGGGAGGTTCTGGTTGCCCCATCATTGGGAGGTGCTGGTTGCCGTATCATTGGGAGGTTCCGGTTGCCCCATCATTGGGAAGTTCTGGTTGCCTCATTATTGGGAGGTTCTGCTTGCCCCATCATTGGGAGGTTCTGGTTGCCCCATCATTGGGAGGTGCTGGTTGCCACATGATTGGGAGGTCCTGGTTGCCCTATTATTGGGAGGTTCCGGTTGCCCCATCATTGGGAGATTCTGGTTGCCCCATTATTGGGAGGTTCTGTTTGCCGCATCATTGGGAGGTTCTGGTTGCCCTATCATTGGGAAGTTCTGTTTGCCCCATCATTGGGATGTTCTGGATTCTCTATTATTGGGAGGTTCTGGTTGCCCCAACATTGCGATTTTCTGGTTGCCCCTTTATTGGGAGGTTCTGGTTGCCCCATCATTGGAAGGTTCCAGTTGCCACATTATTGGGAAGATCTGGTTGCCGCATTATTGGGAGGTTCTGGTTGCCCCATCACTGGGAGGTTCTTGTTGCGCTATCATTGGGAGGTTCCGGTTGCCCCATCATTGGGATGTTCTGGTTGCCCTATCATTGGGAGGTTCTGCTTACCCTATCATTGGGAGGTTCTGCTTGCCCTATCATTGGGAGGTTCTGGTTTCCCCATTATTGGGAGGTTCTGATTGCCCCATCATTGGGAGGTTCGGGTTGCCCTTTCTTTGGGAGGTTCTGGTTGCCCCATTATTGGGAGGTTCTACTTGCACCATCTTTGGGAGGTTCTGGTTGCCCTATCATTGGGAGTTTCTGGTTGCCCCATTATTGGGAGGTTCTACTTGCACCATCTTTGGGAGGTTCTGGTTGCCCTATGATTGGGAGGTTCTGGTTGCCCCATCATTGGGAGGTTCTGGGTGCCCTATTATTGGGAGGTTCTGGTTGCCCCATCATTGGGAGGTGCTGGTTGCCACATGATTGGGAGGTCCTGGTTGCCCTATTATTGGGAGGTTCCGGTTGCCCCATCATTGGGAGGTTCTGGTTGCCACATTATTGGGAGGTTCTGTTTGCCGCATCATTGGGAGGTTCTGGTTGCCCTATCATTGGGAAGTTCTGTTTGCCCCATCATTGGGAGGTTCTGGTTTCTCTATTATTGGGAGGTTCTGGTTGCCCCAACATTGGAAGGTTCCAGTTGCCCCATTATTGGGAAGATCTGGTTGCCGCATTATTGGGAGGTTCTGGTTGCCCCATCACTGGGAGGTTCTTGTTGCCCTATCATTGGGAGGTTCCGGTTGCCCCATCATTGGGAAGTTCTGGTTGCCCTATCATTGGGAGGTTCTGCTTACCCTATCATTGGGAGGTTCTGCTTGCCCCATCATTGGGAGGTTCTGATTGCCCCATCATTGGGAGGTTCGGGTTGCCCATCATTGGGAGGTTCTGGTTGCCCCAGCATTGGGAGGTTCTGGTTGCCCCATCATTGGGAGGTTCTGGTTGCCCAATCATTGGGAGGTTCTGGTTGCCCCAGCATTGGGAGGTTCTGGTTGCCCCATCATTGGGAGGTTCTGGTTGCCCATTCATTGGGAGGTTCTGGTTGCCCCATCATTGGGAGGTTCTAGTTGCCCCATTATTGGGAGGTCCTGGTTGCCCTATTATTGGGAGGATCTTTTTGCCCCATCATTGGGATGTTCTGCATGCCCCATCAATGGGATGTTCTGGTTGCCCTTTCATTGGGAGGTTCTGGTTGCCCCATCATTGGGAGGTTCTGGTTGCCCCATTATTGAGAGGTTCTGGATGCACCATCATTGGGAGGTTCTTGTTGCCCCATTATTGGGAAGAACTGGATGCCGCATTACTGGGAGGTTCTTGTTGCCCTATCATTGGGAGGTTCCGGTTGCCCGATCATTGGGAAGTTCTGGTTGCCCTATCATTGGGGGGTTCTGCTAGCCCTATCATTGGGAGGTTCTGGTTGCCCCATTATTGGGAGGTTCTACTTGCACCATCTTTGGGAGGTTCTGGTTGGCCTATCATTGGGAGGTTCTGGTTGCCCCATCATTGGGAGGTTCTGGGTGCACTATTATTGGGAGGTTCTGGTTGCCCCATTATTGGGAGGTTCTGTTTGCAGCATCATTGGGAGGTTCTGGTTGCCCCATCATTGGGATGTTCTGGTTGCTCTATCATTGGGAGGCTCTGGTTGCCCTTTCTTTGGGAGGTTCTGGTTGCCCCATCATTGGAAGGTTCTGGTTGCCTCATCATTGGGAGGTTCTGGTTTCTCTATCACAGGGAGGTTCTGGTTGCCCTACCATTGGGAGGTTCTGGTTGCCCCATCATTGGGAGGTTCTGGATGCGCTATCATTGGGAGGTTCTGGTTGCCCCATCATTGGGAGGTTCTGGTTGCACCATTATTGGGAGGTTCTGTTTACCCCATCATTGGGAGGTTCTGGTTGCCCATCAATGAGAGGCTCTGGTTTCTCTATCATTGGGAGGTTCTGGTTGCCCAATCATTGGGATGTTCTGGTTGCCCTTTTATTGGGAGGTTCTGGTTGCACCATCATTGGGAGGTTCTGGTTGCCCCATCATTGGGAGGATCTGGTTGCCCTATCATTGGGAGGATCTGGTTGCCCCATTATTGGGAGGTTCTGGATGCCCCATCTTTGGGAGGTTCTGGTCGCCCCATTATTGAGAGGTTCTGGTTGCCCTATTATTTGGAGGTTCTGTTTGCAGCATCATTGGGAGTTTCTGGTTGCCCCATCATTGGGAGGTTCTGGTTGCCCCAGCATTGGGAGGTTCTGGTTGCCCCATCATTGGGAGGTTCTGGTTGCCCATTCATTGGGAGGTTCTGGTTGCCCCAGCATTGGGAGGTTCTGGTGGCCCCATCATTGGGAGGTTCTGCTTGCCCCATCATTGGGAGGTTCTGGTTGTCCCATCATTGGGAGGTTCTGGTTGCCCATTCATTGGGAGGTTCTGGTTGCCCCATCATTGGGAGGTTCTAGTTGCCCCATTATTGGGAGGTCCTGGTTGCCCTATTATTGGGAGGTTCTTTTTGCCCCATCATTGGCAGGTTCTGGTTGCCCCATCATTGGGAGGTACTGGTGGCCCATCAATGAGAGGCTCTGGTTTCTCTATCATTGGGAGGTTCTGGATGCCCCATCATTGGGATGTTCGGGTTGCCCTTTCATTGGGAGGTTCTGGTTGCCCCATCATTGGGAGGTTCTGGTTGCCCCATTATTGGGAAGAACTGGTTGCCGCATTATTGGGAGGTTCTGGTTGCCCTATTACTGGGAGGTTCTTGTTGCCCTATCATTGGGAGGTTCCGGTTGCCCCATCATTGGGAAGTTCTGGTTGCCCTATCATTGGGGGGTTCTGCTAGCCCTATCATTGGGAGGTTCTGGTTGCGCCATTATTGGGAGGTTCTACTTGCACCATCTTTGGGAGGTTCTGGTTGCCCTATCATTGGGAGGTTCTGGTTGCTCCATCATTGGGAGGTTCTGGGTGCCCTATTATTGGGAGGTTCTGGATGCCCAATTATTGGGAGGTTCTGTTTGCAGCATCATTGGGAGGTTCTGGTTGCCCTTTCTTTGGGAGGTTCTGGTTGCCCCATCATTGGAAGGTTCTGGATGCGCTATCATTGGGAGGTTCTGTTTGCCCCATCATTGGAAGGTTCTGGTTGCCTCATCATTGGGAGGTTCTGGTTTCTCTATCACTGGGAGGTTCTGGTTGCCCTACCATTAGGAGGTTCTGGTTGCCCCATCATTGGGAGTTTCTGGATGCGCTATCATTGGGAGGTTCTGGTTGCCCCATCATTGGGAGGTTCTGGTTGCACCATTATTGGGAGGTTCTGTTTACCCCATCATTGGGAGGTTCTGGTTGCCCATCAATGAGAGGCTCTGGTTTCTCTATCATTGGGAGGTTCTGTTTGCCCCATCATTGGGATGTTCTGGTTGCCCTTTTATTGGGAAGTTCTGGTTGCACCATCATTGGGAGGTTCTGGTTGCCCCATCATTGGGAGGTTCTGGTTGCCCTATTATTGGGAGGATCTGGTTGCCCCATTATTGGGAGGTTCTGGATGCCCCATCATTGGGAGGTTCTGGTTGCCCCATTATTGAGAGGTTCTCGTTGCCCTATGATTGGGAGGTTCAGGTTGCCCCATCATTGGGAGGTTCTGGTAGCCCCATCATAGGGAGGTTCTGGTTGCCCCATCATTGGGAGGTGCTGGTTGCCGTATCATTGGGAGGTTCCGGTTGCCCCATCATTGGGAAGTTCTGGTTGCCTCATTATTGGGAGGTTCTGCTTGCCCCATCATTGGGAGGTTCTGGTTGCCCCATCATTGGGAGGTGCTGGTTGCCACATGATTGGGAGGTCCTGGTTGCCCTATTATTGGGAGGTTCCGGTTGCCCCATCATTGGGAGATTCTGGTTGCCCCATTATTGGGAGGTTCTGTTTGCCGCATCATTGGGAGGTTCTGGTTGCCCTATCATTGGGAAGTTCTGTTTGCCCCATCATTGGGATGTTCTGGATTCTCTATTATTGGGAGGTTCTGGTTGCCCCAACATTGCGATTTTCTGGTTGCCCCTTTATTGGGAGGTTCTGGTTGCCCCATCATTGGAAGGTTCCAGTTGCCACATTATTGGGAAGATCTGGTTGCCGCATTATTGGGAGGTTCTGGTTGCCCCATCACTGGGAGGTTCTTGTTGCGCTATCATTGGGAGGTTCCGGTTGCCCCATCATTGGGATGTTCTGGTTGCCCTATCATTGGGAGGTTCTGCTTACCCTATCATTGGGAGGTTCTGCTTGCCCTATCATTGGGAGGTTCTGGTTTCCCCATTATTGGGAGGTTCTGATTGCCCCATCATTGGGAGGTTCGGGTTGCCCTTTCTTTGGGAGGTTCTGGTTGCCCCATTATTGGGAGGTTCTACTTGCACCATCTTTGGGAGGTTCTGGTTGCCCTATCATTGGGAGTTTCTGGTTGCCCCATTATTGGGAGGTTCTACTTGCACCATCTTTGGGAGGTTCTGGTTGCCCTATGATTGGGAGGTTCTGGTTGCCCCATCATTGGGAGGTTCTGGGTGCCCTATTATTGGGAGGTTCTGGTTGCCCCATCATTGGGAGGTGCTGGTTGCCACATGATTGGGAGGTCCTGGTTGCCCTATTATTGGGAGGTTCCGGTTGCCCCATCATTGGGAGGTTCTGGTTGCCACATTATTGGGAGGTTCTGTTTGCCGCATCATTGGGAGGTTCTGGTTGCCCTATCATTGGGAAGTTCTGTTTGCCCCATCATTGGGAGGTTCTGGTTTCTCTATTATTGGGAGGTTCTGGTTGCCCCAACATTGGAAGGTTCCAGTTGCCCCATTATTGGGAAGATCTGGTTGCCGCATTATTGGGAGGTTCTGGTTGCCCCATCACTGGGAGGTTCTTGTTGCCCTATCATTGGGAGGTTCCGGTTGCCCCATCATTGGGAAGTTCTGGTTGCCCTATCATTGGGAGGTTCTGCTTACCCTATCATTGGGAGGTTCTGCTTGCCCCATCATTGGGAGGTTCTGATTGCCCCATCATTGGGAGGTTCGGGTTGCCCATCATTGGGAGGTTCTGGTTGCCCCAGCATTGGGAGGTTCTGGTTGCCCCATCATTGGGAGGTTCTGGTTGCCCAATCATTGGGAGGTTCTGGTTGCCCCAGCATTGGGAGGTTCTGGTTGCCCCATCATTGGGAGGTTCTGGTTGCCTCATCATTGGGAGGTTCTGACTGCCCAATTAATTGGAAGTTCTGGTTGCACATCATTGGGAGGTTCTGGTTGCCCCAGCATTGGGAGGTTCTGGTTGCCCCATCATTGGGAGGTTCTGGTTGCCCAATCATTGGGAGGTTCTGGTTGCCCCAGCATTGGGAGGTTCTGGGTGCCCCATCATTGGGAGGTTCTGCTTGCCCCATCATTGGGAGGTTCTGGTTGCCCCATCATTGGGAGGTTCTGGTTGCCCACTCATTGGGAGGTTCTGGTTGCCCCATCATTGGGAGGTTCTAGTTGCCCCATTATTGGGAGGTCCTGGTTGCCCTATTATTGGGAGGTTCTTTTTGCCCCATCATTGGCAGGTTCTGGTTGCCCCATCATTGGGAGGTACTGGTGGCCCATCAATGAGAGGCTCTGGTTTCTCTATCATTGGGAGGTTCTGGTTGCCCCATCATTGGGATGTTCTGGTTGCCTCATTATTGGGAGGTTCTGGTTGCCCCATCATTGGGAGGTTCTGGTTGCCCCATCATTGGGAGGTGCTGGTTGCCACATGATTGGGAGGTCCTGGTTGCCCTATCATTGGGAGGTTCGGGTTGCCCCATCATTGGGAGTTTCTGGGTGCCCTATTATTGGGAGGTTCTGGTTGCCCAATTATTGGGAGGTTCTGTTTGCAGTATCATTGGGAGGTTCTGGTTGCCCCATCATTGGGAGGTTCTGGTTGCTCTATCATTGGCAGGCTCTGGTTGCCCTTTCTTTGGGAGGTTCTGGTTGCCCCATCATTGGAAGGTTCTGGATGCGCTATCATTGGGAGGTTCTGTTTGCCCCATCATTGGAAGGTTCTGGTTGCCTCATCATTGGGAGGTTCTGGTTTCTCTATCACTGGGAGGTTCTGGTTGCCCTACCATTGGGAGGTTCTGGTTGCCCCATCATTGGGAGGTTCTGGATGCGCTATCATTGGGAGGTTCTGGTTGCCCCATCATTGGGAGGTTCTGGTTGCACCATTATTGGGAGGTTCTGTTTACCCCATCATTGAGAGGTTCTGGTTGCCCATCAATGAGAGTCTCTGGTTTCTCTATCATTGGGAGGTTCTGGTTGCCCAATCATTGGGATGTTCTGTTTGCCCTTTTATTGGGAGGTTCTGGTTGCACCATCATTGGGAGGTTCTGGTTGCCCCATCATTGGGAGGTTCTGGATGCCCCATCATTGGGAGGTGCTGGTTGCCGTATCATTGGGAGGTTCCGGTTGCCCCATCATTGGGAAGTTCTGGTTGCCTCATTATTGGGAGGTTCTGCTTGCCCCATCATTGGGAGGTTCTGGTTGCCCCATCATTGGGAGGTGCTGGTTGCCACATGATTGGGAGGTCCTGGTTGCCCTATTATTGGGAGGTTCCGGTTGCCCCATCATTGGGAGATTCTGGTTGCCCCATTATTGGGAGGTTCTGTTTGCCGCATCATTGGGAGGTTCTGGTTGCCCTATCATTGGGAAGTTCTGTTTGCCCCATCATTGGGATGTTCTGGATTCTCTATTATTGGGAGGTTCTGGTTGCCCCAACATTGCGATTTTCTGGTTGCCCCTTTATTGGGAGGTTCTGGTTGCCCCATCATTGGAAGGTTCCAGTTGCCACATTATTGGGAAGATCTGGTTGCCGCATTATTGGGAGGTTCTGGTTGCCCCATCACTGGGAGGTTCTTGTTGCGCTATCATTGGGAGGTTCCGGTTGCCCCATCATTGGGATGTTCTGGTTGCCCTATCATTGGGAGGTTCTGCTTACCCTATCATTGGGAGGTTCTGCTTGCCCTATCATTGGGAGGTTCTGGTTTCCCCATTATTGGGAGGTTCTGATTGCCCCATCATTGGGAGGTTCGGGTTGCCCTTTCTTTGGGAGGTTCTGGTTGCCCCATTATTGGGAGGTTCTACTTGCACCATCTTTGGGAGGTTCTGGTTGCCCTATCATTGGGAGTTTCTGGTTGCCCCATTATTGGGAGGTTCTACTTGCACCATCTTTGGGAGGTTCTGGTTGCCCTATGATTGGGAGGTTCTGGTTGCCCCATCATTGGGAGGTTCTGGGTGCCCTATTATTGGGAGGTTCTGGTTGCCCCATCATTGGGAGGTGCTGGTTGCCACATGATTGGGAGGTCCTGGTTGCCCTATTATTGGGAGGTTCCGGTTGCCCCATCATTGGGAGGTTCTGGTTGCCACATTATTGGGAGGTTCTGTTTGCCGCATCATTGGGAGGTTCTGGTTGCCCTATCATTGGGAAGTTCTGTTTGCCCCATCATTGGGAGGTTCTGGTTTCTCTATTATTGGGAGGTTCTGGTTGCCCCAACATTGGAAGGTTCCAGTTGCCCCATTATTGGGAAGATCTGGTTGCCGCATTATTGGGAGGTTCTGGTTGCCCCATCACTGGGAGGTTCTTGTTGCCCTATCATTGGGAGGTTCTGGTTGCCCCATCATTGGGAAGTTCTGGTTGCCCTATCATTGGGAGGTTCTGCTTACCCTATCATTGGGAGGTTCTGCTTGCCCCATCATTGGGAGGTTCTGATTGCCCCATCATTGGGAGGTTCGGGTTGCCCATCATTGGGAGGTTCTGGTTGCCCCAGCATTGGGAGGTTCTGGTTGCCCCATCATTGGGAGGTTCTGGTTGCCCAATCATTGGGAGGTTCTGGTTGCCCCAGCATTGGGAGGTTCTGGTTGCCCCATCATTGGGAGGTTCTGGTTGCCTCATCATTGGGAGGTTCTGACTGCCCAATTAATTGGAAGTTCTGGTTGCACATCATTGGGAGGTTCTGGTTGCCCCAGCATTGGGAGGTTCTGGTTGCCCCATCATTGGGAGGTTCTGGTTGCCCAATCATTGGGAGGTTCTGGTTGCCCCAGCATTGGGAGGTTCTGGGTGCCCCATCATTGGGAGGTTCTGCTTGCCCCATCATTGGGAGGTTCTGGTTGCCCCATCATTGGGAGGTTCTGGTTGCCCACTCATTGGGAGGTTCTGGTTGCCCCATCATTGGGAGGTTCTAGTTGCCCCATTATTGGGAGGTCCTGGTTGCCCTATTATTGGGAGGTTCTTTTTGCCCCATCATTGGCAGGTTCTGGTTGCCCCATCATTGGGAGGTACTGGTGGCCCATCAATGAGAGGCTCTGGTTTCTCTATCATTGGGAGGTTCTGGTTGCCCCATCATTGGGATGTTCTGGTTGCCTCATTATTGGGAGGTTCTGGTTGCCCCATCATTGGGAGGTTCTGGTTGCCCCATCATTGGGAGGTGCTGGTTGCCACATGATTGGGAGGTCCTGGTTGCCCTATCATTGGGAGGTTCGGGTTGCCCCATTATTGGGAGTTTCTGGGTGCCCTATTATTGGGAGGTTCTGGTTGCCCAATTATTGGGAGGTTCTGTTTGCAGCATCATTGGGAGGTTCTGGTTGCCCCATCATTGGGAGGTTCTGGTTGCTCTATCATTGGCAGGCTCTGGTTGCCCTTTCTTTGGGAGGTTCTGGTTGCCCCATCATTGGAAGGTTCTGGATGCGCTATCATTGGGAGGTTCTGTTTGCCCCATCATTGGAAGGTTCTGGTTGCCTCATCATTGGGAGGTTCTGGTTTCTCTATCACTGGGAGGTTCTGGTTGCCCTACCATTGGGAGGTTCTGGTTGCCCCATCATTGGGAGGTTCTGGATGCGCTATCATTGGGAGGTTCTGGTTGCCCCATCATTGAGAGGTTCTGGTTGCCCATCAATGAGAGTCTCTGGTTTCTCTATCATTGGGAGGTTCTGGTTGCCCAATCATTGGGATGTTCTGTTTGCCCTTTTATTGGGAGGTTCTGGTTGCACCATCATTGGGAGGTTCTGGTTGCCCCATCATTGGGAGGATCTGGTTGCCCTATCATTGGGAGGATCTGGTTGCCCCATTATTGGGAGGTTCTGGATGCCCCATCTTTGGGAGGTTCTGGTTGCCCCATTATTGAGAGGTTCTGGTTGCCCTATGATTGGGAGGTTCAGGATGCCCCATCATTGGGAGGTTCTGGTTGCCCCATTATTGGGAGGTTCTGTTTGCAGCATCATTGGGAGGTTCTGGTTGCCCCATCATTGGGAGGTTCTGGTTGCTCTATCATTGGGAGGCTCTGGTTGCCCTTTCTTTGGGAGGTTCTGGTTGCCCCACCACTGGGAGGTTCTGATTGCCCCATCATTGGAAGATTCTGGTTGCCTCATCATTGGGAGGTTCTGGTTTCTCTATCACTGGGAGGTTCTGGTTGCCCTACCATTGGGAGGTTCTGGTTGCCGCATCATTGGGAGGTTCTGGATGCGCTATCATTGGGAGGTTCTGGTTGCCCCATCATTGGGAGGTTCTGGTTGCACCATTATTGGGAGGTTCTGTTTACCCCATCATTGGGAGGTTCTGGTTGCCCATCAATGAGAGGCTCTGGTTTCTCTATCATTGGGAGGTTCTGGTTGCCCCATCATTGTGATGTTCTGGTTGCTCATTTATTGGGAGGTTCTGGTTGCACCATCATTGGGAGGTTCTGGTTGCCCCATCATTGGGAGGATCTGGTTGCCCTATGATTGGGTGGATCTGGTTGCCCCATTATTGGGAGGTTTTGGATGCCCCATGATTGGGAGGTTCCGGTTGCCCCATTATTGAGAGGTTCTGGTTGCCCTATGATTGGGAGGTTCTGGTTGCCCCAGCATTGGGAGGTTCTGGTTGCCCCAGCATTGGGAGGTTCTGGTTGCCCCATCATTGGGAGGTTCTGCTCGCCCCAGCATTGGGAGGTTCTGGTTGCCCCATCATTGGGAGGTTCTGGTTGCCCATTCATTGGGAGGTTCTGGTTGCCCCATCATTGGGAGGTTCTAGTTGCCCCATTATTGGGAGGTCCTGGTTGCCCTATTATTGGGAGGATCTTTTTGCCCCATCATTGGGATGTTCTGCTTGCCCCATCATTGGGAAGTACTGGTGGCCCATCAATGAGAGGCTCTGGTTTCTCTATCATTGGGAGGTTCTGGTTGCCCCTTCATTGGGAGGTTCTGGTTGCCCAATCATTGGGAGGTTCTGGTTGCCCCATTATTGGGAGGTTCTGTTTGCCGCATCATTGGGAGGTTCTGGTTGCCCCATCATTGGGAGGTGCTGGTTGCCACATGATTGGGAGGACCTGGTTGCCCTATTATTGGGAGGTTCCGGTTGCCCCATCATTGGGAGGTTCTGGTTGCCCCATTATTGGGAGGTTCTGTTTGCCGCATCATTGGGAGGTTCTGGTTGCACTATCATTGGGAAGTTCTGTTTGCCCCATCATTGGGAGGTTCTGGTTTCTCTATTATTGGGAGGTTCTGGTTGCCCCAACATTGCGAGTTTCTGGTTGCCGCATTATTGGGAGGTTCTGGTTGCCCCATCATTGGAAGGTTCCAGTTGCCCCATTATTGGGAAGATCTGGTTGCCACATTATTGGGAGGTTCTGGTTGCCCCATCACTGGGAGGTTCTTGTTGCCCTATCATTGGGAGGTTCTGGTTTCCCCATCATTGGGAGGTTCTGATTGCCCCATCATTGGGAGGTTCGGGTTGCCCTTTCTTTGGGAGGTTCTGGTTGCCCCACCATTGCGAGGTTCTGGTTGCCCCATCATTGGGAGGTTCTGGTTGCCTCATCATTGGGAGGTTCTGACGGCCCAATTAATTGGAAGTTCTGGTTGCCCCATCATTGGGAGGTTCTGGTTGCCCCAGCATTGGGAGGTTCTGGTTGCCCCATCATTGGGAGGTTCTGGTTGCCCATTCATTGGGAGGTTCTGGTTGCCCCAGCATTGGGAGGTTCTGGTTGCCCCATCATTGGGAGGTTCTGCTTGCCCCATCATTGGGAGGTTCTGGTTGCCCCATCATTGGGAGGTTCTGGTTGCCCATTCATTGGGAGGTTCTGGTTGCCCCATCATTGGGAGGTTCTAGTTGCCCCATTATTGGGAGGTCCTGGTTGCCCTATTATTGGGAGGTTCTTTTTGCCCCATCATTGGCAGGTTCAGGTTGCCCCATCATTGGGAGGTACTGATGGCCCATCAATGAGAGGCTCTGGTTTCTCTATCATTGGGAGGTTCTGGTTGCCCCATCATTGGGAAGTTCTGGTTTCCCCATCATTGGGAGGTTCTGGTTGCCCCATCATTGGGATGTTCTGGTTGCCCTTTTATTGGGAGGTTCTGGTTGCCCCATCATTGGGAGGTTCTGTTTGCCCCATCATTGGGAGGTTCTGGTTGCCCTATCATTGGGTGGATCTGGTTGCCACATTATTGGGAGGTTCTGGATGCCCCATGATTGGGAGGTTCCGGTTGCCCCATTATTGAGAGGTTCTGGTTGCCCTATGATTGGGAGGTTCTGGTTGCCCCAGCATTGGGAGGTTCTGGTTGCCCCATCATTGGGAGGTTCTGCTCGCCCCAGCATTGGGAGGTTCTGGTTGCCCCATCATTGGGAGGTTCTGGTTGCCCATTCATTGGGAGGTTCTGGTTGCCCCATCATTGGGAGGTTCTAGTTGCCCCATTATTGGGAGGTCCTGGTTGCCCTATTATTGGGAGGATCTTTTTGCCCCATCATTGGGATGTTCTGCATGCCCCATCAATGGGATGTTCTGGTTGCCCTTTCATTGGGAGGTTCTGGTTGCCCCATCATTGGGAGGTTCTGGTTGCCCCATTATTGAGAAGTTCTGGATGCACCATCATTGGGAGGTTCTTGTTGCCCCATTATTGGGAAGAACTGGATGCCGCATTACTGGGAGGTTCTTGTTGCCCTATCATTGGGAGGTTCCGGTTGCCCGATCATTGGGAAGTTCTGGTTGCCCTATCATTGGGGGGTTCTGCTAGCCCTATCATTGGGAGGTTCTGGTTGCCCCATTATTGGGAGGTTCTACTTGCACCATCTTTGGGAGGTTCTGGTTGGCCTCTCATTGGGAGGTTCTGGTTGCCCCATCATTGGGAGGTTCTGGGTGCACTATTATTGGGAGGTTCTGGTTGCCCCATTATTGGGAGGTTCTGTTTGCAGCATCATTGGGAGGTTCTGGTTGCCCCATCATTGGGATGTTCTGGTTGCTCTATCATTGGGAGGCTCTGGTTGCCCTTTCTTTGGGAGGTTCTGGTTGCCCCATCATTGGAAGGTTCTGGTTGCCTCATCATTGGGAGGTTCTGGTTTCTCTATCACAGGGAGGTTCTGGTTGCCCTACCATTGGGAGGTTCTGGTTGCCCCATCATTGGGAGGTTCTGGATGCGCTATCATTGGGAGGTCTGGTTGCCCCATCATTGGGAGGTTCTGGTTGCACCATTATTGGGAGGTTCTGTTTACCCCATCATTGGGAGGTTCTGGTTGCCCATCAATGAGAGGCTCTGGTTTCTCTATCATTGGGAGGTTCTGGTTGCCCAATCATTGGGATGTTCTGGTTGCCCTTTTATTGGGAGGTTCTGGTTGCACCATCATTGGGAGGTTCTGGTTGCCCCATCATTGGGAGGATCTGGTTGCCCTATCATTGGGAGGATCTGGTTGCCCCATTATTGGGAGGTTCTGGATGCCCCATCTTTGGGAGGTTCTGGTCGCCCCATTATTGAGAGGTTCTGGTTGCCCTATTATTTGGAGGTTCTGTTTGCAGCATCATTGGGAGGTTCTGGTTGCCCCATCATTGGGAGGTTCTGGTTGCCCCATCATTGGGAGGTACTGGTTGCCCATTCATTGGGAGGTTCTGGTTGCCCCAGCATTGGGAGGTTCTGGTGGCCCCATCATTGGGAGGTTCTGCTTGCCCCATCATTGGGAGGTTCTGGTTGTCCCATCATTGGGAGGTTCTGGTTGCCCATTCATTGGGAGGTTCTGGTTGCCCCATCATTGGGAGGTTCTAGTTGCCCCATTATTGGGAGGTCCTGGTTGCCCTATTATTGGGAGGTTCTTTTTGCCCCATCATTGGCAGGTTCTGGTTGCCCCATCATTGGGAGGTACTGGTGGCCCATCAATGAGAGGCTCTGGTTTCTCTATCATTGGGAGGTTCTGGATGCCCCATCATTGGGATGTTCGGGTTGCCCTTTCATTGGGAGGTTCTGGTTGCCCCATCATTGGGAGGTTCTGGTTGCCCCATTATTGGGAAGAACTGGTTGCCGCATTATTGGGAGGTTCTGGTTGCCCTATTACTGGGAGGTTCTTGTTGCCCTATCATTGGGAGGTTCCGGTTGCCCCATCATTGGGAAGTTCTGGTTGCCCTATCATTGGGGGGTTCTGCTAGCCCTATCATTGGGAGGTTCTGGTTGCGCCATTATTGGGAGGTTCTACTTGCACCATCTTTGGGAGGTTCTGGTTGCCCTATCATTGGGAGGTTCTGGTTGCCCCATCATTGGGAGGTTCTGGGTGCCCTATTATTGGGAGGTTCTGGTTGCCCAATTATTGGGAGGTTCTGTTTGCAGCATCATTGGGAGGTTCTGGTTGCCCTTTCTTTGGGAGGTTCTGGTTGCCCCATCATTGGAAGGTTCTGGATGCGCTATCATTGGGAGGTTCTGTATGCCCCATCATTGGAAGGTTCTGGTTGCCTCATCATTGGGAGGTTCTGGTTTCTCTATCACTGGGAGGTTCTGGTTGCCCTACCATTGGGAGGTTCTGGTTGCCCCATCATTGGGAGTTTCTGGATGCGCTATCATTGGGAGGTTCTGGTTGCCCCATCATTGGGAGGTTCTGGTTGCACCATTATTGGGAGGTTCTGTTTACCCCATCATTGGGAGGTTCTGGTTGCCCATCAATGAGAGGCTCTGGTTTCTCTATCATTGGGAGGTTCTGTTTGCCCCATCATTGGGATGTTCTGGTTGCCCTTTTATTGGGAGGTTCTGGTTGCACCATCATTGGGAGGTTCTGGTTGCACCATCATTGGGAGGTTCTGGTTGCCCCATCATTGGGAGGTTCTGGTTGCCCTATTATTGGGAGGATTTGGTTGCCCCATTATTGGGAGGTTCTGGATGCCCCATCATTGGGAGGTTCTGGTTGCCCCATTATTGAGAGGTTCTCGTTGCCCTATGATTGGGAGGTTCAGGTTGCCCCATCATTGGGAGGTTCTGGTAGCCCCATCATAGGGAGGTTCTGGTTGCCCCATCATTGGGAGGTGCTGGTTGCCGTATCATTGGGAGGTTCCGGTTGCCCCATCATTGGGAAGTTCTGGTTGCCTCATTATTGGGAGGTTCTGGTTGCCCCATCATTGGGAGGTTCTGGTTGCCCCATCATTGGGAGGTGCTGGTTGCCACATGATTGGGAGGTCCTGGTTGCCCTATTATTGGGAGGTTCCGGTTGCCCCATCATTGGGAGATTCTGGTTGCCCCATTATTGGGAGGTTCTGTTTGCCGCATCATTGGGAGGTTCTGGTTGCCCTATCATTGGGAAGTTCTGTTTGCCCCATCATTGGGATGTTCTGGATTCTCTATTATTGGGAGGTTCTGGTTGCCCCAACATTGCGATTTTCTGGTTGCCCCTTTATTGGGAGGTTCTGGTTGCCCCATCATTGGAAGGTTCCAGTTGCCACATTATTGGGAAGATCTGGTTGCCGCATTATTGGGAGGTTCTGGTTGCCCCATCAGTGGGAGGTTCTTGTTGCGCTATCATTGGGAGGATCCGGTTGCCCCATCATTGGGATGTTCTGGTTGCCCTATCATTGGGAGGTTCTGCTTACCCTATCATTGGGAGGTTCTGCTTGCCCTATCATTGGGAGGTTCTGGTTTCCCCATTATTGGGAGGTTCTGATTGCCCCATCATTGGGAGGTTCGGGTTGCCCTTTCTTTGGGAGGTTCTGGTTGCCCCATTATTGGGAGGTTCTACTTGCACCATCTTTGGGAGGTTCTGGTTGCCCTATCATTGGGAGTTTCTGGTTGCCCCATTATTGGGAGGTTCTACTTGCACCATCTTTGGGAGGTTCTGGTTGCCCTATGATTGGGAGGTTCTGGTTGCCCCATCATTGGGAGGTTCTGGGTGCCCTATTATTGGGAGGTTCTGGTTGCCCCATTATTGGGAGGTTCTGTTTGCCGCACCATTGGGAGGTTCTGGTTGCCCCATGATTGGGAGGTTCTGGTTGCTCTATCATTGGGAGGTTCTGGTTGCCCTTTCTTTGGGCGGTTCTGGTTGCCCCACCATTGGGAGGTTCTGGTTGCCCCATCATTGGGAGATTCTGGTTGCCTCATCATTGGGATGTTCTGGTTTCTCTATTATTGGGAGGTTCTGGTTGCCCCAACATTGCGATTTTCTGGTTGCCCCAGTATTGGGAGGTTCTGGTTGCCCCATCATTGGGAGGATCTGGTTGCCCTATCATTGGGAGGATCTGGTTGCCCCATTATTGGGAGGTTCTGGATGCCCCATCTTTGGGAGGTTCTGGTCGCCCCATTATTGAGAGGTTCTGGTTGCCCTATTATTTGGAGGTTCTGTTTGCAGCATCATTGGGAGGTTCTGGTTGCCCCATCATTGGGAGGTTCTGGTTGCCCCAGCATTGGGAGGTTCTGGTTGCCCCATCATTGGGAGGTTCTGGTTGCCCATTCATTGGGAGGTTCTGGTTGCCCCAGCATTGGGAGGTTCTGGTGGGCCCATCATTGGGAGGTTCTGCTTGCCCCATCATTGGGAGGTTCTGGTTGTCCCATCATTGGGAGGTTCTGGTTGCCCATTCATTGGGAGGTTCTGGTTGCCCCATCATTGGGAGGTTCTAGTTGCCCCATTATTGGGAGGTCCTGGTTGCCCTATTATTGGGAGGTTCTTTTTGCCCCATCATTGGCAGGTTCTGGTTGCCCCATCATTGGGAGGTACTGGTGGCCCATCAATGAGAGGCTCTGGTTTCTCTATCATTGGGAGGTTCTGGTTGCCCCATCATTGGGAGATTCTGGTTGCCTCATCATTGGGATGTTCTGGTTTCTCTATTATTGGGAGGTTCTGGTTGCCCCAACATTGCGATTTTCTGGTTGCCCCAGTATTGGGAGGTTCTGGTTGCCCCATCATTGGAAGGTTCCAGTTGCCCCATTATTGGGAAGATCTGGTTGCCGCATTATTGGGAGGTTCTGGTTGCCCCATCACTGGGAGGTTCTTGTTGCCCTATCATTGGGAGGTTCCGGTTGCCCCATTATTGGGACATTCTGCTTGCCCCATTTTTGGATGGTTCTGTTTGCCCTATCATTGGGAGGTTCTGCTAGCCCTATCATTGGGAGTTTCTGGTTGCCCCATCATTGGGAGGTTCTGGTAGCCCCATCATAGGGAGGTTCTGGTTGCCCCATCATTGGGAGGTGCTGGTTGCCGTATCATTGGGAGGTTCCGGTTGCCCCATCATTGGGAAGTTCTGGTTGCCTCATTATTGGGAGGTTCTGGTTGCCCCATCATTGGGAGGTTCTGGTTGCCCCATCATTGGGAGGTGCTGGTTGCCACATGATTGGGAGGTCCTGGTTGCCCTATTATTGGGAGGTTCCGGTTGCCCCATCATTGGGAGATTCTGGTTGCCCCATTATTGGGAGGTTCTGTTTGCCGCATCATTGGGAGGTTCTGGTTGCCCTATCATTGGGAAGTTCTGTTTGCCCCATCATTGGGATGTTCTGGATTCTCTATTATTGGGAGGTTCTGGTTGCCCCAACATTGCGATTTTCTGGTTGCCCCTTTATTGGGAGGTTCTGGTTGCCCCATCATTGGAAGGTTCCAGTTGCCACATTATTGGGAAGATCTGGTTGCCGCATTATTGGGAGGTTCTGGTTGCCCCATCACTGGGAGGTTCTTGTTGCGCTATCATTGGGAGGATCCGGTTGCCCCATCATTGGGATGTTCTGGTTGCCCTATCATTGGGAGGTTCTGCTTACCCTATCATTGGGAGGTTCTGCTTGCCCTATCATTGGGAGGTTCTGGTTTCCCCATTATTGGGAGGTTCTGATTGCCCCATCATTGGGAGGTTCGGGTTGCCCTTTCTTTGGGAGGTTCTGGTTGCCCCATTATTGGGAGGTTCTACTTGCACCATCTTTGGGAGGTTCTGGTTGCCCTATCATTGGGAGTTTCTGGTTGCCCCATTATTGGGAGGTTCTACTTGCACCATCTTTGTGAGGTTCTGGTTGCCTCATCATTGGGAGATTCTGGTTGCCTCATCATTGGGATGTTCTGGTTTCTCTATTATTGGGAGGTTCTGGTTGCCCCAACATTGCGATTTTCTGGTTGCCCCAGTATTGGGAGGTTCTGGTTGCCCCATCATTGGGAGGATCTGGTTGCCCTATCATTGGGAGGATCTGGTTGCCCCATTATTGGGAGGTTCTGGATGCCCCATCTTTGGGAGGTTCTGGTCGCCCCATTATTGAGAGGTTCTGGTTGCCCTATTATTTGGAGGTTCTGTTTGCAGCATCATTGGGAGGATCTGGTTGCCCCATCATTGGGAGGTTCTGGTTGCCCCAGCATTGGGAGGTTCTGGTTGCCCCATCATTGGGAGGTTCTGGTTGCCCATTCATTGGGAGGTTCTGGTTGCCCCAGCATTGGGAGGTTCTGGTGGCCCCATCATTGGGAGGTTCTGCTTGCCCCATCATTGGGAGGTTCTGGTTGTCCCATCATTGGGAGGTTCTGGTTGCCCATTCATTGGGAGGTTCTGGTTGCCCCATCATTGGGAGGTTCTAGTTGCCCCATTATTGGGAGGTCCTGGTTGCCCTATTATTGGGAGGTTCTTTTTGCCCCATCATTGGCAGGTTCTGGTTGCCCCATCATTGGGAGGTACTGGTGGCCCATCAATGAGAGGCTCTGGTTTCTCTATCATTGGGAGGTTCTGGTTGCCCCATCATTGGGAGATTCTGGTTGCCTCATCATTGGGATGTTCTGGTTTCTCTATTATTGGGAGGTTCTGGTTGCCCCAACATTGCGATTTTCTGGTTGCCCCAGTATTGGGAGGTTCTGGTTGCCCCATCATTGGAAGGTTCCAGTTGCCCCATTATTGGGAAGATCTGGTTGCCGCATTATTGGGAGGTTCTGGTTGCCCCATCACTGGGAGGTTCTTGTTGCCCTATCATTGGGAGGTTCCGGTTGCCTCATTATTGGGACATTCTGCTTGCCCCATTTTTGGATGGTTCTGTTTGCCCTATCATTGGGAGGTTCTGCTAGCCCTATCATTGGGAGTTTCTGGTTGCCCCATCATTGGGAGGTTCTGGTAGCCCCATCATAGGGAGGTTCTGGTTGCACCATCATTGGGAGGTGCTGGTTGCCGTATCATTGGGAGGTTCCGGTTGCCCCATCATTGGGAAGTTCTGGTTGCCTCATTATTGGGAGGTTCTGGTTGCCCCATCATTGGGAGGTTCTGGTTGCCCCATCATTGGGAGGTGCTGGTTGCCACATGATTGGGAGGTCCTGGTTGCCCTATTATTGGGAGGTTCCGGTTGCCCCATCATTGGGAGATTCTGGTTGCCCCATTATTGGGAGGTTCTGTTTGCCGCATCATTGGGAGGTTCTGGTTGCCCTATCATTGGGAAGTTCTGTTTGCCCCATCATTGGGATGTTCTGGATTCTCTATTATTGGGAGGTTCTGGTTGCCCCAACATTGCGATTTTCTGGTTGCCCCTTTATTGGGAGGTTCTGGTTGCCCCATCATTGGAAGGTTCCAGTTGCCACATTATTGGGAAGATCTGGTTGCCGCATTATTGGGAGGTTCTGGTTGCCCCATCACTGGGAGGTTCTTGTTGCACTATCATTGGGAGGATCCGGTTGCCCCATCATTGGGATGTTCTGGTTGCCCTATCATTGGGAGGTTCTGCTTACCCTATCATTGGGAGGTTCTGCTTGCCCTATCATTGGGAGGTTCTGGTTTCCCCATTATTGGGAGGTTCTGATTGCCCCATCATTGGGAGGTTCGGGTTGCCCTTTCTTTGGGAGGTTCTGGTTGCCCCATTATTGGGAGGTTCTACTTGCACCATCTTTGGGAGGTTCTGGTTGCCCTATCATTGGGAGTTTCTGGTTGCCCCATTATTGGGAGGTTCTACTTGCACCATCTTTGGGAGGTTCTGGTTGCCCTATGATTGGGAGGTTCTGGTTGCCCCATCATTGGGAGGTTCTGGGTGCCCTATTATTGGGAGGTTCTGGTTGCCCCATTATTGGGAGGTTCTGTTTGCCGCACCATTGGGAGGTTCTGGTTGCCCCATGATTGGGAGGTTCTGGTTGCTCTATCATTGGGAGGTTCTGGTTGCCCTTTCTTTGGGAGGTTCTGGTTGCCCCACCATTGGGAGGTTCTGGTTGCCCCATCATTGGGAGATTCTGGTTGCCTCATCATTGCGATGTTCTGGTTTCTCTATTATTGGGAGGTTCTGGTTGCCCCAACATTGCGATTTTCTGGTTGCCCCAGTATTGGGAGGTTCTGGTTGCCCCATCATTGGGAGGATCTGGTTGCCCTATCATTGGGAGGATCTGGTTGCCCCATTATTGGGAGGTTCTGGATGCCCCATCTTTGGGAGGTTCTGGTCGCCCCATTATTGAGAGGTTCTGGTTGCCCTATTATTTGGAGGTTCTGTTTGCAGCATCATTGGGAGGTTCTGGTTGCCCCATCATTGGGAGGTTCTGGTTGCCCCAGCATTGGGAGGTTCTGGTTGCCCCATCATTGGGAGGTTCTGGTTGCCTATTCATTGGGAGGTTCTGGTTGCCCCAGCATTGGGAGGTTCTGGTGGCCCCATCATTGGGAGGTTCTGCTTGCCCCATCATTGGGAGGTTCTGGTTGTCCCATCATTGGGAGGTTCTGGTTGCCCATTCATTGGGAGGTTCTGGTTGTCCCATCATTGGGAGGTTCTAGTTGCCCCATTATTGGGAGGTCCTGGTTGCCCTATTATTGGGAGGTTCTTTTTGCCCCATCATTGGCAGGTTCTGGTTGCCCCATCATTCGGAGGTACTGGTGGCCCATCAATGAGAGGCTCTGGTTTCTCTATCATTGGGAGGTTCTGGTTGCCCCATCATTGGGAGATTCTGGTTGCCTCATCATTGGGATGTTCTGGTTTCTCTATTATTGGGAGGTTCTGGTTGCCCCAACATTGCGATTTTCTGGTTGCCCCAGTATTGGGAGGTTCTGGTTGCCCCATCATTGGAAGGTTCCAGTTGCCCCATTATTGGGAAGATCTGGTTGCCGCATTATTGGGAGGTTCTGGTTGCCCCATCACTGGGAGGTTCTTGTTGCCCTATCATTGGGAGGTTCCGGTTGCCCCATTATTGGGACATTCTGCTTGCCCCATTTTTGGATGGTTCTGTTTGCCCTATCATTGGGAGGTTCTGCTAGCCCTATCATTGGGAGTTTCTGTTTGCCCCATTATTGGGAGGTTCTACTTGCACCATCTTTGGGAGGTTCTGGTTGCCCTATCATTGGGAGGTTCTGGTTGCCCCATCATTGGGAGGTTCTGGGTGCCCTATTATTGGGAGGTTCTGGTTGCCCCATTATTGGGAGGTTCTGTTTGCCGCATCATTGGGAGGTTCTGGTTGCCCCATGATTGGGAGGTTCTGGTTGCTCTATCATTGGGAGGTTCTGGTTGCCCTTTCTTTGGGAGGTTCTGTTTGCCCCACCATTGGGAGGTTCTGGTTGCCCCATCATTGGGAGATTCTGGTTGCCTCATCATTGGGAGGTTCTGGTTTCTCTATCACTGGTAGGTTCTGGTGCCCTACCATTGGGAGGTTCTGGTTGCCCCATGATTGGGAGTTTCTGGTTGCCCCATTATTGGGAGGTCCTGGTTGCCCTATTATTGGGAGGTTCTGGTTGCCCCATCATTGGGAGGTTCTGGATGCCCCATCATTCGGAGGTTCTGGTTGCCCCATCATTGGGAGGTTCTGGTTGTCCCATTATTGGGAGGTTCTGTTTACCCCATCATTGGGAGGTTCTGGTTGCCCATCAATGAGAGGCTCTGGTTTCTCTATCATTGGGAGGTTCTTGTTGCCCCATCATTTGGATGTTCTGGTTGCCTTTTATTGGAAGGTTCTGGTTGCTCCATCATTGGGAGGTTCTGGTTTCCCCATTATTGAGAGGTTCTGTATGCACCATCATTGGGAGGTTCTGGTTGCCCCATTATTCGGAAGATCTGGTTGCCGCATTATTGGGAGGATCTGGTTGCCCTATCACTGGGAGGTTCTTGTTGCCCTATCATTGGGAGGTTCCGGTTGCCCCATCATTGGGAAGTTCTGGTTGCCCTATCATTGGGAGGTTCTGCTAGCCCTATCATTGGGAGGTTCTAGTTGCCCCATTATTGGGAGGTTCTACCTGTATCATCTTTGGGAGGTTCTGGTTGCCCTATCATTGGGAGGTTCTAGTTGCCCCATCATTGGGAGGTTCTGGGTGCCCTATTATTGGGAGGTTCTGGTTGCCGCATTACTGGGAGGTTCTGGTTGCCCTATCACTGGGAGGTTCTTGTTGCCCCATCATTTGGAGGTTCTGGTTGCCCCATCATAGGGAGAATCTGGTTGCCCCATTATTGGGAGGTTCTGCTTGCCCTGTCATTGGGAGGTTCTGGTTGCCCCATTATTTGGAGGTTCTTTTTGCCCCATCATTGGGAGGTTCTGGTCGCTGCATCATTGGCAGGTTCTGTTTGCCCCATCATTTGGAGGTTCTGGTTGCCACATCACTGGGAGGTTCTCGTTGCCCTACCATGCGAGGTTCTGTTTGTCCCATGATTGGGAGGTTCTTGATGCCCCATTATTGGGAGGTTCTGGTTGCCTCATCATTGGGAAGTTCTGTTTGCCCCATCATTGGGAATTTCTGGTTGCCCCATTATTGGGATGTTCTGCTTGACACATCTTTGGGAGTTTCTGGTTGCCCTATGATTGGGAGGTTCTCTTTGCCACATCATTGGAAGGGTTTGGTTGCCGCATCATTGGGAGGTTCTGGTTGCCCGATTATTGGGAGGTTCTGGTTGCCCCATTATTGGGAGGTTGTGGTTGCCCCATCTTTGGGAGGTACTGGTTGCCTCATCATTGGGAGGTTCTGGTTGCCCTGTCATTGGGAGGTTCTGGTTGCCCCATCATTGGGAGGTTCTGATTGCCCTGTCATTGGGAGGTTCTGCTTGTCCTGTCATTGGGTGGTTCTGGTGGCCCCATTATTGGGAGGTTCTGCTTGCCTCATCTTTGGGGGGTTCTGGTTGCCCTATCATTGGAAGGGTCTGGTTGCCGCATCATTGGGAGGTTCTGGTTGCCCGATTATTGGGAGGTTCTGGTTGCCCCATGATTGGGAGGTTGTGGTTGCCCCATCATTGGGAGGTACTGGTTGCCTCAGAATTGGAAGGTTCTGGTTGCCCTATCTTTGGGAGGTTCTGGTTGCCCCATTATTGGGAGGTTGTGGTTGCCCCATCATTGGGAGGTACTGGTTGCCTCAGCATTGGAAGGTTTTGGTTGCCCTATCATTGGGAGGTTCTCGTTGCCCCATCATTGGGAGGTTCTGAATGTCCTGTCATTGGGAGGTTCTGCTTGCCCCATCTTTGGGAGGTTCTGGTTGCCCTATGATTGGAAGGTTCTGGTTGCCCTATCATTGGGAGGTTCTGCTTACCCTATCATTGTGAGGTTCTGGTTGCCCTATGATTGGGAGGTTCTGCTTGCCCCATCTTTGGGAGCTTCTGGTTGCCCCATCATTGGGAGGTTCTGGTTGCCCCATTATTGGGAAGTTCTGCTTGCCCCATTATTGGGAGGTTCTGTTTGCCCCATCATTGGGAGTTCTGGTTGCGCCATTATTGGGAGGTTCTGGTTGCCCCATTATTGGGAGGTTCTGGTTGACCCGTAATTGGGAGGTTCTGGTTGCGCTATCATTGGGCGGTTCTGGTTTCCCCATCATTGGGACGTTCTGTTTGCCCCATTATTAAGAGGTTCTTTTTGCCCCAACATTGGGAGTTTCTGGTTGCCCTATCATTGGGAGGTTCTGGTTGCCCCATTATTGGGAGATTCTGTTTACCCCATTATTGGGAGGTTCTGTTTGCCCCATCATTGGGAGGTTCTGGTTGCCCCACTCTTGGGAGGTTCTGGTTGCGTCATCATTGTGAGGTTCTGGTTGCCCCATTATTGGGAGGTTCTGCTTGCCCTATCATTGGGAGGTTGTTGTTGCCCCATTATTGGGAGGTTCTGTTTGCCCCATCATTTGCAGGGTCTGGTTGCTGCATGATTGGGAGGTTCTGTTTGCCCCATCATTCGGAGGTTCTGGTTGCCCTTTCATGGGAGGTTCTGTTTGCCCCATCATTGGGAGGCTCTGGATGCCCCATTATTGCGAGGTTCTGGTTGCCTCATCATTGGGAGGTTCTGGTTGCCCCATCATTTGGAGGTTCTGGTTGCCCCATCATAGGGAGAATCTGGTTGCCCCATTATTGGGAGGTTCTGCTTGCCCTGTCATTGGGAGGTTCTGGTTGCCCCATTATTTGGAGGTTCTTTTTGCCCCATCATTGGGAGGTTCTGGTTGCTGCATCATTGGCAGGTTCTGTTTGCCCCATCATTTGGAGGTTCTGGTTGCCACATCACTGGGAGGTTCTCGTTGCCCTACCATGCGAGGTTCTGTTTGTCCCATGATTGGGAGGTTCTTGATGCCCCATTATTGGGAGTTTCTGGTTGCCTCATCATTGGGAAGTTCTGTTTGCCCCATCATTGGGAATTTCTGGTTGCCCCATTATTGGGATGTTCTGCTTGACACATCTTTGGGAGTTTCTGGTTGCCCTATGATTGGGAGGTTCTCTTTGCCCCATCATTGGAAGGGTTTGGTTGCCGCATCATTGGGAGGTTCTGGTTGCCCGATTATTGGGAGGTTCTGGTTGCCCCATTATTGGGAGGTTGTGGTTGCCCCATCTTTGGGAGGTACTGGTTGCCTCATCATTGGGAGGTTCTGGTTGCCCTGTCATTGGGAGGTTCTGGTTGCCCCATCATTGGGAGGTTCTGATTGCCCTGTCATTGGGAGGTTCTGCTTGTCCTGTCATTGGGTGGTTCTGGTGGCCCCATTATTGGGAGGTTCTGCTTGCCTCATCTTTGGGAGGTTCTGGTTGCCCTATCATTGGAAGGGTCTGGTTGCCGCATCATTGGGAGGTTCTGGTTGCCCGATTATTGGGAGGTTCTGGTTGCCCCATTATTGGGAGGTTGTGGTTGCCCCATCATTGGGAGGTACTGGTTGCCTCAGAATTGGAAGGTTCTGGTTGCCCGATCTTTGGGAGGTTCTGGTTGCCCCATTATTGGGAGGTTGTGTTTGCCCCATTATTGGGAGGTTCTGTTTGCCCCATCATTGGGAGGTTCTCGTTGCCCTATCATGGGAGTTTCTGTTTGCCCCATCATTGGGAGGTTCTGGATGCCCCATCAATGGGTGGTTCTGGTTACCGTATTATTGGGAGTTTCTGGTTGGCCCATCATTTGGAGGTTCTGGTTGCCCCATCATAGGGAGGTTCTGGTTGCCCCATTATTGGGAGGTTCTGCTTGTCCTATCATTGGGAAGTTCTTGTTGCCCCATTATTGGGAGGTTCTGTTTGCCCCATCATTGGGAGGTTCTGGTTGCCGCATCATTGGGAGGTTCTGCTTGCCCTGTCATTGGGAGGTTCTGGTTGCCGCATCATTGGGAGGTTCTGCTTGCCCTGTCATTGGAAGTGTCTGGTTGCCGCATCATTGGGAGGTTCTGGTTGTCCGATTATTCGGAGGTTCTGGTTGCCCCATTATTGGGAGGTTGTTGTTGCCCCATCATTGGGAGGTACTGGTTGCCTGAGCATTTGAAGGTTCTGGTTGCCCCATCATTGGGAGGTTCTGAATGTCCTGTCATTGGGAGGTTCTGCTTGCCCTATCATTGGGAGGTTCTGGTTGCCCCATTATTGGGAGGTTCTGCTTGCCCCATCTTTGGGAGGTTCTGGTTGCCCAATCATTCGAAGGTTCTGGTTGCCCTGTCATTGGGAGGTTCTGCTTACCCTATCATTGTGAGGTTCTGGTTGCCCTATTATTGGGAGGTTCTGCTTGCCCCATCTTTGGGAGCTTCTGGTTGCCCCATCATTGGGAGGCTCTGGTTGCCCCATTATTGTGAGTTCAGGTTGCCCCATTATTGGGAGGTTCTGGTTGCCCCATTATTGGGAATTTCTGGTTTACCCATCATTGGGACGTTCTGTTTGCCCCATTATTGTGAGGTTCTGTTTGCCCCATCATTGGGAGTTTCTGGTTGCCCTATCATTGGGAGGTTCTGGTTGCCCCATTATTGGGAGATTCTGCTTACCCTATCATTGTGAGGTTCTGGTTGCCCTATTATTGGGAGCTTCTGCTTGCCCCATCTTTGGGAGCTTCTGGTTGCCCCATCATTGGGAGGTTCTGGTTGCCCCATTATTGGGAAGTTCTGGTTGCCCCATTATTGGGAGGTTCTGTTTGCCCCATCATTGGGAGGTTCTGGTTGCCCCATTCTTGGGAGGTTCTGGTTGCGTCATCATTGTGAGGTTCTGGTTGCCTCATCATTGGGAGGTTCTGGTTGCCCTATCATTGGGAGTTTCTGGTTGCCCCATCATTTGGAGGTTCCGGTTGCCCCATCATAGGGAGGTTCTGGTTACCCGATTATTGGGAGGTTCTGCTTGGCCTATCATTGGGAGGTTGTTGTTGCCCCATTATTGGGAGGTTCTGTTTGCCCCATCATTTGCAGGGTCTGGTTGCCGCATGATTCGGAGGTTCTGTTTGCCCCATGATTGGGAGGTTCTTGATGCCCCATTATTGGGAGGTTCTGCTTGCCCCATCTTTGGGAGCTTCTGGTTGCCCCATCATTGGGAGGTTCTGGTTGCCCCATTATTGGGAAGTTCTGGTTGCCCCATTATTGGGAGGTTCTGTTTGCCCCATCATTGGGAGTTCTGGTTGCCCCATTATTGGGAGGTTCTGGTTGCCCCATTATTGGGAGGTTCTGGTTGACCCGTAATTGGGAGGTTCTGGTTGCGCTATCATTGGGCGGTTCTGGTTTCCCCATCATTGGGACGTTCTGTTTGCCCCATTATTGGGAGGTTCTGCTTGACACATCTTTGGGAGTTTCTGGTTGCCCTATGATTGGGAGGTTCTCTTTGCCCCATCATTGGAAGGGTTTGGTTGCCGCATCATTGGGAGGTTCTGGTTGCCCCATCATTGGGAGGTTCTGGTTGCCCCATCATTTGGAGGTTCTGGTTGCCCCATCATAGGGAGAATCTGGTTGCCCCATTATTGGGAGGTTCTGCTTGCCCTGTCATTGGGAGGTTCTGGTTGCCCCATTATTTGGAGGTTCTTTTTGCCCCATCATTGGGAGGTTCTGGTTGCTGCATCATTGGCAGGTTCTGTTTGCCCCATCATTTGGAGGTTCTGGTTGCCACATCACTGGGAGGTTCTCGTTGCCCTACCATGCGAGGTTCTGGTTGTCCCATGATTGGGAGGTTCTTGATGCCCCATTATTGGGAGTTTCTGGTTGCCTCATCATTGGGAAGTTCTGTTTGCCCCATCATTGGGAATTTCTGGTTGCCCCATTATTGGGATGTTCTGCTTGACACATCTTTGGGAGTTTCTGGTTGCCCTATGATTGGGAGGTTCTCTTTGCCCCATCATTGGAAGGGTTTGGTTGCCGCATCATTGGGAGGTTCTGGTTGCCTCATCATTGGGAGGTTCTGGTTGCCTCATCATTTGGAGGTTCTGGTTGCCCCATCATAGGGAGAATCTGGTTGCCCCATTATTGGGAGGTTCTGCTTGCCCTGTCATTGGGAGGTTCTGGTTGCCCCATTATTTGGAGGTTCTTTTTGCCCCATCATTGGGAGGTTCTGGTTGCTGCATCATTGGCAGGTTCTGTTTGCCCCATCATTTGGAGGTTCTGGTTGCCACATCACTGGGAGGTT
Organism: Hypanus sabinus; assembly: GCF_030144855.1. Taxonomy (NCBI): domain Eukaryota; kingdom Metazoa; phylum Chordata; class Chondrichthyes; order Myliobatiformes; family Dasyatidae; genus Hypanus; species Hypanus sabinus. The sequence goes on along the minus strand of NC_082721.1, from coordinate 71,786,894 downwards.
CTCGTTGCCCTACCATGCGAGGTTCTTTTTGTCCCATGATTGGGAGGTTCTTGATGCCCCATTATTGGGAGTTTCTGGTTGCCTCATCATTGGGAAGTTCTGTTTGCCCCATCATTGGGAATTTCTGGTTGCCCCATTATTGGGATGTTCTGCTTGACACATCTTCGGGAGTTTCTGGTTGCCCTATGATTGGGAGGTTCTCTTTGCCCCATCATTGGAAGGGTTTGGTTGCCGCATCATTGGGAGGTTCTGGTTGCCCGATTATTGGGAGGTTCTGGTTGCCCCATTATTGGGAGGTTGTGGTTGCCCCATCTTTGGGCGGTACTGGTTGCCTCATCATTGGGAGGTTCTGGTTGCCCTGTCATTGGGAGGTTCTGGTTGCCCCATCATTGGGAGGTTCTGATTGCCCTGTCATTGGGAGGTTCTGCTTGTCCTGTCATTGGGTGGTTCTGGTGGCCCCATTATTGGGAGGTTCTGCTTTCCTCATCTTTGGGAGGTTCTGGTTGCCCTATCATTGGAAGGGTCTGGTTGCCGCATCATTGGGAGGTTCTGGTTGCCCGATTATTGGGAGGTTCTGGTTGCCCCATTATTGGGAGGATGTGGTTGCCCCATCATTGGGAGGTACTGGTTGCCTCAGGATTGGAAGGTTCTGGTTGCCCTATCTTTGGGAGGTTCTGGTTGCCCCATTATTGGGAGGTTGTGTTTGCCCCATTATTGGGAGGTTCTGTTTGCCCCATCATTGGGAGGTTCTCGTTGCCCTATCATGGGAGTTTCTGTTTGCCCCATCATTGGGAGGTTCTGGATGCCCCATTATTGGGAGATTCTGGTTGCCTCATCATTGGGTGGTTCTGGTTGCCTCATCAATGGGTGGTTCTGGTTGCCGTATTATTGGGAGTTTCTGGTTGGCCCATCATTTGGAGGTTCTGGTTGCCCCATCATAGGGAGGTTCTGGTTGCCCCATTATTGGGAGGTTCTGCTTGTCCTATCATTGGGAAGTTCTTGTTGCCCCATTATTGGGAGGTTCTGTTTGCCCCATCATTGGGAGGTTCTGGTTGCCGCATCATTGGGAGGTTCTGCTTGCCCTGTCATTGGGAGGTTCTGGTTGCCCCATTATTGGGAGGTTCTGCTTGCCCCATTTTCGGGAGGTTCTGGTCGCCCTATCATTGGAAGTGTCTGGTTGCCGCATCATTGGGAGGTTCTGGTTGTCCGATTATTCGGAGTTTCTGGTTGCCCCATTATTGGGAGGTTGTTGTTGCCCCATCATTGGGAGGTACTGGTTGCCTGAGCATTTGAAGGTTCTGGTTGCCCCATCATTGGGAGGTTCTGAATGTCCTGTCATTGGGAGGTTCTGCTTGCCCTATCATTGGGAGGTTCTGGTTGCCCCATTATTGGGAGGTTCTGCTTGCCCCATCTTTGGGAGGTTCTGGTTGCCCAATCATTCGAAGGTTCTGGTTGCCCTGTCATTGGGAGGTTCTGCTTACCCTATCATTGTGAGGTTCTGGTTGCCCTATTATTGGGAGGTTCTGCTTGCCCCATCTTTGGGAGCTTCTGGTTGCCCCATCATTGGGAGGCTCTGGTTGCCCCATTATTGTGAGTTCAAGTTGCCCCATTATTGGGAGGTTCTGGTTGCCCCATTATTGGGAATTTCTGGTTGCCCCATTATTGGGAGGTTCTGTTTGCCCCATCATTGGGAGGTTCTGGTTGCCCCATTCTTGGGAGGTTCTGGTTGCGTCATCATTGTGAGGTTCTGGTTGCCTCATCATTGGGAGGTTCTGGTTGCCCTATCATTGGGAGTTTCTGGTTGCCCCATCATTTGGAGGTTCCGGTTGCCCCATCATAGGGAGGTTCTGGTTGCCCGATTATTGGGAGGTTCTGCTTGGCCTATCATTGGGAGGTTGTTGTTGCCCCATTATTGGGAGGTTCTGTTTGCCCCATCATTTGCAGGGTCTGGTTGCCGCATGATTCGGAGGTTCTGTTTGCCCCATGATTGGGAGGTTCTTGATGCCCCATTATTGGGAGGTTCTGCTTGCCCCATCTTTGGGAGCTTCTGGTTGCCCCATCATTGGGAGGTTCTGGTTGCCCCATTATTGGGAAGTTCTGGTTGCCCCATTATTGGGAGGTTCTGTTTGCCCCATCATTGGGAGTTCTGGTTGCCCCATTATTGGGAGGTTCTGTTTGCCTCATCATTGGGAAGTTCTGTTTGCCCCATCATTGGGAATTTCTGGTTGCCCCATTATTGGGATGTTCTGCTTGACACATCTTTGGGAGTTTCTGGTTGCCCTATGATTGGGAGGTTCTCTTTGCCCCATCATTGGAAGGGTTTGGTTGCCGCATCATTGGGAGGTTCTGGTTGCCCGATTATTGGGAGGTTCTGGTTGCCCCATTATTGGGAGGTTGTGGTTGCCCCATCTTTGGGAGGTACTGGTTGCCTCATCATTGGGAGTTTCTGGTTGCCCTGTCATTGGGAGGTTCTGGTTGCCCCATCATTGGGAGGTTCTGATTGCCCTGTCATTGGGAGGTTCTGCTTGTCCTGTCATTGGGTGGTTCTGGTGGCCCCATTATTGGGAGGTTATGCTTGCCTCATCTTTGGGAGGTTCTGGTTGCCCTATCATTGGAAGGGTCTGGTTGCCGCATCATTGGGAGGTTCTGGTTGCCCGATTATTGGGAGGTTCTGGTTGCCCCATTATTGGGAGGTTGTGGTTGCCCCATCATTGGGAGGTACTGGTTGCCTCAGAATTGGAAGGTTCTGGTTGCCCTATCTTTGGGAGGTTCTGGTTGCCCCATTATTGGGAGGTTGTGTTTGCCCCATTATTGGGAGGTTCTGTTTGCCCCATCATTGGGAGGTTCTCGTTGCCCTATCATGGGAGTTTCTGTTTGCCCCATCATTGGGAGGTTCTGGATGCCCCATTATTGGGAGATTCTGGTTGCCTCATCATTGGGTGGTTCTGGTTGCCTCATCAATGGGTGGTTCTGGTTGCCGTATTATTGGGAGTTTCTGGTTGGCCCATCATTTGGAGGTTCTGGTTGCCCCATCATAGGGAGGTTCTGGTTGCCCCATTATTGGGAGGTTCTGCTTGTCCTATCATTGGGAAGTTCTTGTTGCCCCATTATTGGGAGGTTCTGTTTGCCCCATCATTGGGAGGTTCTGGTTGCCGCATCATTGGGAGGTTCTGCTTGCCCTGTCATTGGGAGGTTCTGGTTGCCCCATTATTGGGAGGTTCTGCTTGCCCCATTTTCGGGAGGTTCTGGTCGCCCTATCATTGGAAGTGTCTGGTTGCCGCATCATTGGGAGGTTCTGGTTGTCCGATTATTCGGAGGTTCTGGTTGCCCCATTATTGGGAGGTTGTTGTTGCCCCATCATTGGGAGGTACTGGTTGCCTGAGCATTTGAAGGTTCTGGTTGCCCCATCATTGGGAGGTTCTGAATGTCCTGTCATTGGGAGGTTCTGCTTGCCCTATCATTGGGAGGTTCTGGTTGCCCCATTATTGGGAGGTTCTGCTTGCCCCATCTTTGGGAGGTTCTGGTTGCCCAATCATTCGAAGGTTCTGGTTGCCCTGTCATTGGGAGGTTCTGCTTACCCTATCATTGTGAGGTTCTGGTTGCCCTATTATTGGGAGGTTCTGCTTGCCCCATCTTTGGGAGCTTCTGGTTGCCCCATCATTGGGAGGCTCTGGTTGCCCCATTATTGTGAGTTCAGGTTGCCCCATTATTGGGAGGTTCTGGTTGCCCCATTATTGGGAATTTCTGGTTTACCCATCATTGGGACGTTCTGTTTGCCCCATTATTGTGAGGTTCTGTTTGCCCCATCATTGGGAGTTTCTGGTTGCCCTATCATTGGGAGGTTCTGCTTGCCCCATCTTTGGGAGCTTCTGGTTGCCCCATCATTGGGAGGTTCTGGTTGCCCCATTATTGGGAAGTTCTGGTTGCCCCATTATTGGGAGGTTCTGTTTGCCACATCATTGGGAGGTTCTGGTTGCCCCATTCTTGGGAGGTTCTGGTTGCGTCATCATTGTGAGGTTCTGGTTGCCTCATCATTGGGAGGTTCTGGTTGCCCTATCATTGGGAGTTTCTGGTTGCCCCATCATTTGGAGGTTCCGGTTGCCCCATCATAGGGAGGTTCTGGTTGCCCGATTATTGGGAGGTTCTGCTTGGCCTATCATTGGGAGGTTGTTGTTGCCCCATTATTGGGAGGTTCTGTTTGCCCCATCATTTGCAGGGTCTGGTTGCCGCATGATTCGGAGGTTCTGTTTGCCCCATGATTGGGAGGTTCTTGATGCCCCATTATTGGGAGGTTCTGCTTGCCCCATCTTTGGGAGCTTCTGGTTGCCCCATCATTGGGAGGTTCTGGTTGCCCCATTATTGGGAAGTTCTGGTTGCCCCATTATTGGGAGGTTCTGTTTGCCCCATCATTGGGAGTTCTGGTTGCCCCATTATTGGGAGGTTCTGGTTGCCCCATTATTGGGAGGTTCTGGTTGACCCGTAATTGGGAGGTTCTGGTTGCGCTATCATTGGGCGGTTCTGGTTTCCCCATCATTGGGACGTTCTGTTTGCCCCATTATTGGGAGGTTCTGTTTGCCCCATCATTGGGAGGTTCTGGTTGCCCCATCATTGGGAGGTTCTGAATGTCCTGTCATTGGGAGGTTCTGCTTGCCCTATCATTGGGAGGTTCTGGTTGCCCCATTATTGGGAGATTCTGCTTACCCTATCATTGTGAGGTTCTGGTTGCCCTATTATTGGGAGCTTCTGCTTGCCCCATCTTTGGGAGCTTCTGGTTGCCCCATCATTGGGAGGTTCTGGTTGCCCCATTATTGCGAAGTTCTGGTTGCCCCATTATTGGGAGGTTCTGTTTGCCCCATCATTGGGAGGTTCTGGTTGCCCCATTCTTGGGAGGTTCTGGTTGAGTCATCATTGTGAGGTTCTGGTTGCCTCATCATTGGGAGATTCTGGTTGCCCTATCATTGGGAGTTTCTGGTTGCCCCATCATTTGGAGGTTTTGGTTGCCCCATCATAGGGAGGTTCTGGTTGCCCGATTATTGGGAGGTTCTGCTTGGCCTATCATTGGGAGGTTGTTGTTGCCCCATTATTGGGAGGTTCTGTTTGCCCCATCATTTGCAGGGTCTGGTTGCCGCATGATTCGGAGGTTCTGTTTGCCCCATGATTGGGAGGTTCTTGATGCCCCATTATTGGGAGGTTCTGCTTGCCCCATCTTTGGGAGCTTCTGGTTGCCCCATCATTGGGAGGTTCTGGTTGCCCCATTATTGGGAAGTTCTGGTTGCCCCATTATTGGGAGGTTCTGTTTGCCCCATCATTGGGAGTTCTGGTTGCCCCATTATTGGGAGGTTCTGGTTGCCCCATTATTGGGAGGTTCTGGTTGACCCGTAATTGGGAGGTTCTGGTTGCGCTATCATTGGGCGGTTCTGGTTTCCCCATCATTGGGACGTTCTGTTTGCCCCATTATTGGGAGGTTCTGTTTGCCCCATCATTGGGAGGTTCTGGTTGCCCCATCATTGGGAGGTTCTGAATGTCCTGTCATTGGGAGGTTCTGCTTGCCCTATCATTGGGAGGTTCTGGTTGCCCCATTATTGGGAGGTTCTTCTTGCCCCATCTTTGGGAGGTTCTGGTTGCCCTATCATTGGGATGTTCTGGTTGCCCCATTATTGGGAGGTTCTGCTTGCCCCATCTTTGGGAGGTTCTGGTTGCCCAATCATTCGAAGGTTCTGGTTGCCCTGTCATTGGGAGGTTCTGCTTACCCTATCATTGTGAGGTTCTGGTTGCCCTATTATTGGGAGGCTCTGGTTGCCCCATTATTGTGAGTTCAGGTTGCCCCATTATTGGGAGGTCCTGGTTGCCCCATTATTGGGAGATTCTGCTTACCCTATCATTGTGAGGTTCTGGTTGCCCTATTATTGGGAGCTTCTGCTTGCCCCATCTTTGGGAGCTTCTGGTTGCCCCATCATTGGGAGGTTCTGGTTGCCCCAGCATTGGGAGGTTCTGGTTGCCCCATCATTGTGAGGTTCTGGTTGCCCTATGATTGGGAGGTTCTGCTTGCCCCATCTTTGGGAGCTTCTGGTTGCCCCATCATTGGGAGGTTCTGGTTGCCCCATTATTGGGAAGTTCTGGTTGCCCCATTATTGGGAGGTTCTGTTTGCCCCATCATTGGGAGTTCTGGTTGCCCCATTATTGGGAGGTTCTGGTTGCCCCATTATTGGGAGGTTCTGGTTGACCCGTAATTGGGAGGTTCTGGTTGCGCTATCATTGGGCGGTTCTGGTTTCCCCATCATTGGGACGTTCTGTTTGCCCCATTATTAAGAGGTTCTTTTTGCCCCAACATTGGGAGTTTCTGGTTGCCCTATCATTGGGAGGTTCTGGTTGCCCCATTATTGGGAGATTCTGTTTACCCCATTATTGGGAGGTTCTGTTTGCCCCATCATTGGGAGGTTCTGGTTGCCCCACTCTTGGGAGGTTCTGGTTGCGTCATCATTGTGAGGTTCTGGTTGCCCCATTATTGGGAGGTTCTGCTTGCCCTATCATTGGGAGGTTGTTGTTGCCCCATTATTGGGAGGTTCTGTTTGCCCCATCATTCGGAGGTTCTGGTTGCCCTTTCATGGGAGGTTCTGTTTGCCCCATCATTGGGAGGCTCTGGATGCCCCATTATTGGGAGGTTCTGGTTGCCTCATCATTGGGAGGTTCTGGTTGCCCCATCATTTGGAGGTTCTGGTTGCCCCATCATAGGGAGATTCTGGTTGCCCCATTATTGGGAGGTTCTGCTTGCCCTGTCATTGGGAGGTTCTGGTTGCCCCATTATTTGGAGGTTCTTTTTGCCCCATCATTGGGAGGTTCTGGTTGCTGCATCATTGGCAGGTTCTGTTTGCCCCATCATTTGGAGGTTCTGGTTGCCACATCACTGGGAGGTTCTCGTTGCCCTACCATGCGAGGTTCTGTTTGTCCCATGATTGGGAGGTTCTTGATGCCCCATTATTGGGAGGTTCTGGTTGCCTCATCATTGGGAAGTTCCGTTTGCCCCATCATTGGGAATTTCTGGTTGCCCCATTCTTGGGAGGTTCTGGTTGCGTCATCATTGTGAGGTTCTGGTTGCCTCATCATTGGGAGGTTCTGGTTGCCCTATCATTGGGAGTTTCTGGTTGCCCCATCATTTGGAGGTTCCGGTTGCCCCATCATAGGGAGGTTCTGGTTGCCCGATTATTGGGAGGTTCTGCTTGGCCTATCATTGGGAGGTTGTTGTTGCCCCATTATTGGGAGGTTCTGTTTGCCCCATCATTTGCAGGGTCTGGTTGCCGCATGATTCGGAGGTTCTGTTTGCCCCATGATTGGGAGGTTCTTGATGCCCCATTATTGGGAGGTTCTGCTTGCCCCATCTTTGGGAGCTTCTGGTTGCCCCATCATTGGGAGGTTCTGGTTGCCCCATTATTGGGAAGTTCTGGTTGCCCCATTATTGGGAGGTTCTGTTTGCCCCATCATTGGGAGTTCTGGTTGCCCCATTATTGGGAGGTTCTGGTTGCCCCATTATTGGGAGGTTCTGGTTGACCCGTAATTGGGAGGTTCTGGTTGCGCTATCATTGGGCGGTTCTGGTTTCCCCATCATTGGGACGTTCTGTTTGCCCCATTATTGGGAGGTTCTGTTTGCCCCATCATTGGGAGGTTCTGGTTGCCCCATCATTGGGAGGTTCTGAATGTCCTGTCATTGGGAGGTTCTGCTTGCCCTATCATTGGGAGGTTCTGGTTGCCCCATTATTGGGAGGTTCTTCTTGCCCCATCTTTGGGAGGTTCTGGTTGCCCTATCATTGGGATGTTCTGGTTGCCCCATTATTGGGAGGTTCTGCTTGCCCCATCTTTGGGAGGTTCTGGTTGCCCAATCATTCGAAGGTTCTGGTTGCCCTGTCATTGGGAGGTTCTGCTTACCCTATCATTGTGAGGTTCTGGTTGCCCTATTATTGGGAGGCTCTGGTTGCCCCATTATTGTGAGTTCAGGTTGCCCCATTATTGGGAGGTTCTGGTTGCCCCATTATTGGGAATTTCTGGTTTACCCATGATTGGGACGTTCTGTTTGCCCCATTATTGTGAGGTTCTGTTTGCCCCATCATTGGGAGTTTCTGGTTGCCCTATCATTGGGAGGTCCTGGTTGCCCCATTATTGGGAGATTCTGTTTGCCCCATCATTGGGAGTTCTGGTTGCCCCATTATTGGGAGGTTCTGGTTGCCCCATTATTGGGAGGTTCTGGTTGACCAGTAATTGGGAGGTTCTGGTTGCGCTATCATTGGGCGGTTCTGGTTTCCCCATCATTGGGACGTTCTGTTTGCCCCACTATTAAGAGGTTCTTTTTGCCCCAACATTGGGAGTTTCTGGTTGCCCTATCATTGGGAGGTTCTGGTTGCCCCATTATTGGGAGATTCTGTTTACCCCATTATTGGGAGGTTCTGTTTGCCCCATCATTGGGAGGTTCTGGTTGCCCCACTCTTGGGAGGTTCTGGTTGCGTCATCATTGTGAGGTTCTGGTTGCCCCATTATTGGGAGGTTCTGCTTGCCCTATCATTGGGAGGTTCTGCTTGCCCCATCTTTGGGAGCTTCTGGTTGCCCCATCATTGGGAGGTTCTGGTTGCCCCATTATTGGGAAGTTCTGGTTGCCCCATTATTGGGAGGTTCTGTTTGCCCCATCATTGGGAGTTCTGGTTGCCCCATTATTGGGAGGTTCTGGTTGCCCCATTATTGGGAGGTTCTGGTTGACCCGTAATTGGGAGGTTCTGGTTGCGCTATCATTGGGCGGTTCTGGTTTCCCCATCATTGGGACGTTCTGTTTGCCCCATTATTAAGAGGTTCTTTTTGCCCCAACATTGGGAGTTTCTGGTTGCCCTATCATTGGGAGGTTCTGGTTGCCCCATTATTGGGAGATTCTGTTTACCCCATTATTGGGAGGTTCTGTTTGCCCCATCATTGGGAGGTTCTGGTTGCCCCACTCTTGGGAGGTTCTGGTTGCGTCATCATTGTGAGGTTCTGGTTGCCCCATTATTGGGAGGTTCTGCTTGCCCTATCATTGGGAGGTTGTTGTTGCCCCATTATTGGGAGGTTCTGTTTGCCCCATCATTCGGAGGTTCTGGTTGCCCTTTCATGGGAGGTTCTGTTTGCCCCATCATTGGGAGGCTCTGGATGCCCCATTATTGGGAGGTTCTGGTTGCCTCATCATTGGGAGGTTCTGGTTGCCCCATCATTTGGAGGTTCTGGTTGCCCCATCATAGGGAGATTCTGGTTGCCCCATTATTGGGAGGTTCTGCTTGCCCTGTCATTGGGAGGTTCTGGTTGCCCCATTATTTGGAGGTTCTTTTTGCCCCATCATTGGGAGGTTCTGGTTGCTGCATCATTGGCAGGTTCTGTTTGCCCCATCATTTGGAGGTTCTGGTTGCCACATCACTGGGAGGTTCTCGTTGCCCTACCATGCGAGGTTCTGTTTGTCCCATGATTGGGAGGTTCTTGATGCCCCATTATTGGGAGGTTCTGGTTGCCTCATCATTGGGAAGTTCCGTTTGCCCCATCATTGGGAATTTCTGGTTGCCCCATTCTTGGGAGGTTCTGGTTGCGTCATCATTGTGAGGTTCTGGTTGCCTCATCATTGGGAGGTTCTGGTTGCCCTATCATTGGGAGTTTCTGGTTGCCCCATCATTTGGAGGTTCCGGTTGCCCCATCATAGGGAGGTTCTGGTTGCCCGATTATTGGGAGGTTCTGCTTGGCCTATCATTGGGAGGTTGTTGTTGCCCCATTATTGGGAGGTTCTGTTTGCCCCATCATTTGCAGGGTCTGGTTGCCGCATGATTCGGAGGTTCTGTTTGCCCCATCATTGGGAGGTTCTTGATGCCCCATTATTGGGAGGTTCTGCTTGCCCCATCTTTGGGAGCTTCTGGTTGCCCCATCATTGGGAGGTTCTGGTTGCCCCATTATTGGGAAGTTCTGGTTGCCCCATTATTGGGAGGTTCTGTTTGCCCCATCATTGGGAGTTCTGGTTGCCCCATTATTGGGAGGTTCTGGTTGCCCCATTATTGGGAGGTTCTGGTTGACCCGTAATTGGGAGGTTCTGGTTGCGCTATCATTGGGCGGTTCTGGTTTCCCCATCATTGGGACGTTCTGTTTGCCCCATTATTGGGAGGTTCTGTTTGCCCCATCATTGGGAGGTTCTGGTTGCCCCATCATTGGGAGGTTCTGAATGTCCTGTCATTGGGAGGTTCTGCTTGCCCTATCATTGGGAGGTTCTGGTTGCCCCATTATTGGGAGGTTCTTCTTGCCCCATCTTTGGGAGGTTCTGGTTGCCCTATCATTGGGATGTTCTGGTTGCCCCATTATTGGGAGGTTCTGCTTGCCCCATCTTTGGGAGGTTCTGGTTGCCCAATCATTCGAAGGTTCTGGTTGCCCTGTCATTGGGAGGTTCTGCTTACCCTATCATTGTGAGGTTCTGGTTGCCCTATTATTGGGAGGCTCTGGTTGCCCCATTATTGTGAGTTCAGGTTGCCCCATTATTGGGAGGTTCTGGTTGCCCCATTATTGGGAATTTCTGGTTTACCCATGATTGGGACGTTCTGTTTGCCCCATTATTGTGAGGTTCTGTTTGCCCCATCATTGGGAGTTTCTGGTTGCCCTATCATTGGGAGGTCCTGGTTGCCCCATTATTGGGAGATTCTGTTTGCCCCATCATTGGGAGTTCTGGTTGCCCCATTATTGGGAGGTTCTGGTTGCCCCATTATTGGGAGGTTCTGGTTGACCCGTAATTGGGAGGTTCTGGTTGCGCTATCATTGGGCGGTTCTGGTTTCCCCATCATTGGGACGTTCTGTTTGCCCCACTATTAAGAGGTTCTTTTTGCCCCAACATTGGGAGTTTCTGGTTGCCCTATCATTGGGAGGTTCTGGTTGCCCCATTATTGGGAGATTCTGTTTACCCCATTATTGGGAGGTTCTGTTTGCCCCATCATTGGGAGGTTCTGGTTGCCCCACTCTTGGGAGGTTCTGGTTGCGTCATCATTGTGAGGTTCTGGTTGCCCCATTATTGGGAGGTTCTGCTTGCCCTATCATTGGGAGGTTGTTGTTGCCCCATTATTGGGAGGTTCTGTTTGCCCCATCATTCGGAGGTTCTGGTTGCCCTTTCATGGGAGGTTCTGTTTGCCCCATCATTGGGAGGCTCTGGATGCCCCATTATTGGGAGGTTCTGGTTGCCTCATCATTGGGAGGTTCTGGTTGCCCCATCATTTGGAGGTTCTGGTTGCCCCATCATAGGGAGATTCTGGTTGCCCCATTATTGGGAGGTTCTGCTTGCCCTGTCATTGGGAGGTTCTGGTTGCCCCATTATTTGGAGGTTCTTTTTGCCCCATCATTGGGAGGTTCTGGTTGCTGCATCATTGGCAGGTTCTGTTTGCCCCATCATTTGGAGGTTCTGGTTGCCACATCACTGGGAGGTTCTCGTTGCCCTACCATGCGAGGTTCTGTTTGTCCCATGATTGGGAGCTTCTTGATGCCCCATTATTGGGAGGTTCTGGTTGCCTCATCATTGGGAAGTTCCGTTTGCCCCATCATTGGGAATTTCTGGTTGCCCCATTATTGGGATGTTCTGCTTGACACATCTTTGGGAGTTTCTGGTTGCGCTATGATTGGGAGGTTCTCTTTGCCCCATCATTGGAAGGGTTTGGTTGCCGCATCATTGGGAGGTTCTGGTTGCCCGATTATTGGGAGGTTCTGGTTGCCCCATTATTGGGAGGTTGTGGTTGCCCCATCTTTGGGAGGTACTGGTTGCCTCATCATTGGGAGGTTCTGGTTGCCCTGTCATTGGGAGGTTCTGGTTGCCCCATCATTGGGAGGTTCTGATTGCCCTGTCATTGGGAGGTTCTGCTTGTCCTGTCATTGGGTGGTTCTGGTGGCCCCATTATTGGGAGGTTCTGCTTGCCTCATCTTTGGGAGGTTCTGGTTGCCCTATCATTGGAAGGGTCTGGTTGCCGCATCATTGGGAGGTTCTGGTTGCCCGATTATTGGGAGGTTCTGGTTGCCCCATTATTGGGAGGTTGTGGTTGCCCCATCATTGGGAGGTACTGGTTGCCTCAGCATTGGAAGGTTCTGGTTGCCCTAACTTTGGGAGGTTCTGGTTGCCCCATTATTGGGAGGTTGTGTTTGCCCCATTATTGGGAGGTTCTGGTTGCCCTATCATGGGAGGTTCTGTTTGCCCCATGATTGGGAGGTTCTTGATGCCCCATTATTGGGAGGTTCTGGTTGCCTCATCATTGGGAATTTCTGGTTGCCCCATTATTGGGATGTTCTGGTTGCCCCATCATTTGGAGGTTCTGTTTGCCCCATCATTGGGAGATTCTGGTTGCCTCATCATTGGGTGGTTCTGGTTGCCTCATCAATGGGTGGTTCTGGTTGCCGTATTATTGGGAGTTTCTGGTTGGCCCATCATTTGGAGGTTCTGGTTGCCCCATCATAGGGAGGTTCTGGTTGCCCCATTATTGGGAGGTTCTGCTTGTCCGATCATTGGGAAGTTCTGGTTGCCCCATTATTGGGAGGTTCTGTTTGCCCCATCATTGGGAGGTTCTGGTTGCCGCATCATTGGGAGGTTCTGCTTGCCCTGTCATTGGGAGGTTCTGGTTGCCCCATTATTGGGAGGTTCTGCTTGCCCCATTTTCGGGAGGTTCTGGTCGCCCTATCATTGGAAGTGTCTGGTTGCCGCATCATTGGGAGGTTCTGGTTGTCCGATTATTCGGAGGTTCTGGTTGCCCCATTATTGGGAGGTTGTTGTTGCCCCATCATTGGGAGGTACTGGTTGCCTGAGCATTTGAAGGTTCTGGTTGCCCTATCATTGGGAGGTTCTGGTTACCCCATCATTGGGAGGTTCTGAATGTCCTGTCATTGGGAGGTTCTGCTTGCCCTATCATTGGGAGGTTCTGGTTGCCCCATTATTGGGAGGTTCTGCTTGCCCCATCTTTGGGAGGTTCTGGTTGCCCAATCATTCGAAGGTTCTGGTTGCCCTGTCATTGGGAGGTTCTGCTTACCCTATCATTGTGAGGTTCTGGTTGCCCTATTATTGGGAGGTTCTGCTTGCCCCATCTTTGGGAGCTTCTGGTTGCCCCATCATTGGGAGGCTCTGGTTGCCCCATTATTGTGAGTTCAGGTTGCCCCATTATTGGGAGGTTCTGGTTGCCCCATTATTGGGAATTTCTGGTTTACCCATCATTGGGACGTTCTGTTTGCCCCATTATTGTGAGGTTCTGTTTGCCCCATCATTGGGAGTTTCTGGTTGCCCTATCATTGGGAGGTTCTGGTTGCCCCATTATTGGGAGATTCTGCTTACCCTATCATTGTGAGGTTCTGGTTGCCCTATTATTGGGAGCTTCTGCTTGCCCCATCTTTGGGAGCTTCTGGTTGCCCCATCATTGGGAGGTTCTGGTTGCCCCATTATTGGGAAGTTCTGGTTGCCCCATTATTGGGAGGTTCTGTTTGCCCCATCATTGGGAGGTTCTGGTTGCCCCATTCTTGGGAGGTTCTGGTTGCGTCATCATTGTGAGGTTCTGGTTGCCTCATCATTGGGAGGTTCTGGTTGCCCTATCATTGGGAGTTTCTGGTTGCCCCATCATTTGGAGGTTCCGGTTGCCCCATCATAGGGAGGTTCTGGTTGCCCGATTATTGGGAGGTTCTGCTTGGCCTATCATTGGGAGGTTGTTGTTGCCCCATTATTGGGAGGTTCTGTTTGCCCCATCATTTGCAGGGTCTGGTTGCCGCATGATTCGGAGGTTCTGTTTGCCCCATCATTGGGAGGTTCTGGTTGCGCTATCATGGGAGGTTCTGTTTGCCCCATGATTGGGAGGTTCTTGATGCCCCATTATTGGGAGGTTCTGCTTGCCCCATCTTTGGTAGCTTCTGGTTGCCCCATCATTGGGAGGTTCTGGTTGCCCCATTATTGGGAAGTTCTGGTTGCCCCATTATTGGGAGGTTCTGTTTGCCCCATCATTGGGAGTTCTGTTTGCCCCATTATGGGGAGGTTCTGGTTGCCCCATTATTGGGAGGTTCTGGTTGACCCGTAATTGGGAGGTTCTGGTTGCGCTATCATTGGGCGGTTCTGGTTTCCCCATCATTGGGACGTTCTGTTTGCCCCATTATTGGGAGGTTCTCTTTGCCCCATCATTGGGAGGTTCTGGTTGCCCCATCATTGGGAGGTTCTGAATGTCCTGTCATTGGGAGGTTCTGCTTGCCCTATCATTGGGAGGTTCTGGTTGCCCCATTATTGGGAGGTTCTGCTTGCCCCATCTTTGGGAGGTTCTGGTTGCCCTATCATTGGGAGGTTCTGGTTGCCCCATTATTGGGAGGTTCTGCTTGCCCCATCTTTGGGAGGTTCTGGTTGCCCAATCATTCGAAGGTTCTGGTTGCCCTGTCATTGGGAGGTTCTGCTTACCCTATCATTGTGAGGTTCTGGTTGCCCTATTATTGGGAGGTTCTGCTTGCCCCATCTTTGGGAGCTTCTGGTTGCCCCATCATTGGGAGGCTCTGGTTGCCCCATTATTGGGAGATTCTGCTTACCCCATCATTGGGAGGTTCTGGTTGCCCCATTCTTGGGATGTTCTGGTTGCGTCATCATTGTGAGGTTCTGGTTGCCTCATCATTGGGAGGTTCTGGTTGCCCTATCATTGGGAGTTTCTGGTTGCCCCATCATTTGGAGGTTCCGGTTGCCCCATCATAGGGAGGTTCTGGTTGCCCCATTACTGGGAGGTTCTGCTTGCCCTATCATTGGGAGGTTCTTGTTGCCCCATTATTGGGAGGTTCAGTTTGCCCCGTCATTTGCAGGGTCTGGTTGCCGCATGATTCGGAGGTTCTGTTTGCCCCATCATTGGGAGGTTCTGGTTGCCCTATCATGGGAGGTTCTGTTTGCCCCATGATTGGGAGGTTCTTGATGCCCCATTATTGGGAGGTTCTGTTTGCCTCATCATTGGGAATTTCTGGTTGCCCCATTATTGGGATGTTCTGGTTGCCCCATCATTTGGAGGTTCTGTTTGCCCCATCATTGGGAGGTTCTGGATGCCCCATTATTGGGAGGTTCTGGTTGGCCCATCATTTGGAGGTTCTGGTTGTCCCATCATAGGGAGGTTCTGGTTGCCCCATTATTGGGAGGTTCTGATTGTCCTATCATTGGGAAGTTCTCGTTGCCCCATTATTGGGAGGTTCTGTTTGACCCATCATTGGGAGGTTCTGGTTGCCCGTTTATTGGGAGGTTCTGGTTGCCCCATTATTGGGAGGTTGTGGTTGCCCCATCATTGGGAGGTACTGGTTGCCTCAGCATTGGAAGGTTTTGGATGCCCTATCATTGGGAGGTTCTCGTTGCCCCATCTTTGGGAGGTTCTGGTTGCCCTATGATTGGAAGGTTCTGGTTGCCCTATCATTGGGAGGTTCTGCTTACCCTATCATTGTGAGGTTCTGGTTGCCCTATGATTGGGAGGTTCTGGTTGCCCCATTATTGGGAGGTTGTGTTTGCCCCATTATTGGGAGGTTCTGTTTGCCCCATCATTGGGAGGTTCTCGTTGCCCTTTCATGGGAGGTTCTGTTTGCCCCATCATTGGGAGGCTCTGGATGCCCCATTATTGGGAGGTTCTGGTTGCCTCATCATTGGGAGGTTCTGGTTGCCCCATCATTTGGAGGTTCTGGTTGCCCCATCATAG
Source organism: Hypanus sabinus (assembly GCF_030144855.1). Lineage (NCBI taxonomy): Eukaryota > Metazoa > Chordata > Chondrichthyes > Myliobatiformes > Dasyatidae > Hypanus > Hypanus sabinus. Next base: position 71,771,205 of record NC_082721.1, on the reverse strand, counting down.
GGAGAATCTGGTTGCCCCATTATTGGGAGGATCTGCTTGCCCTGTCATTGGGAGGTTCTGGTTGCCCCATTATTTGGAGGTTCTTTTTGCCCCATCATTGGGAGGTTCTGGTTGCCCCATCATTGGGAGGTTCTGAATGTCCTGTCATTGGGAGGTTCTGCTTGCCCCATCTTTGGGAGGTTCTGGTTGCCCTATGATTGGAAGGTTCTGGTTGCCATATCATTGGGAGGTTCTGCTTACCCTATCATTGTGAGTTTCTGGTTGCCCCATCATTGGGAGGTTCTGAATGTCCTGTCATTGGGAGGTTCTGCTTGCCCCATCTTTGGGAGGTTCTGGTTGCCCTATGATTGGAAGGTTCTGGTTGCCCTATCATTGGGAGGTTCTGAATGTCCTGTCATTGGGAGGTTCTGCTTGCCCCATCTTTGGGAGGTTCTGGTTGCCCTATGATTGGAAGGTTCTGGTTGCCCTATCATTGGGAGGTTCTGCTTACCCTATCATTGTGAGGTTCTGGTTGCCCTATGATTGGGAGGTTCTGGTTGCCCCATTATTGGGAGGTTGTGTTTGCCCCATTATTGGGAGGTTCTGTTTGCCCCATCATTGGGAGGTTCTCGTTGCCCTTTCATGGGAGGTTCTGTTTGCCCCATCATTGGGAGGTTCTGGATGCCCCAGTATTGGGAGGTTCTGGTTGCCTCATCATTGGGAGGTTCTGGTTGCCCCATCATTTGGAGGTTCTGGTTGCCCCATCATAGGGAGAATCTGGTTGCCCCATTATTGGGAGGTTCTGCTTGCCCTGTCATTGGGAGGTTCTGGTTGCCCCATTATTTGGAGGTTCTTTATGCCCCATCATTGGGAGGTTCTGGTTGCTGCATCATTGGCAGGTTCTGTTTGCCCCATCATTTGGAGGTTCTGGTTGCCACATCACTGGGAGGTTCTCGTTGCCCTACCATGCGAGGTTCTGTTTGTCCCATGATTGGGAGGTTCTTGATGCCCCATTATTGGGAGTTTCTGGTTGCCTCATCATTGGGAAGTTCTGTTTGCCCCATCATTGGGAATTTCTGGTTGCCCCATTATTGGGATGTTCTGCTTGACACATCTCTGGGAGTTTCTGGTTGCCCTATGATTGGGAGGTTCTCTTTGCCCCATCATTGGAAGGGTTTGGTTGCCGCATCATTGGGAGGTTCTGGTTGCCCGATTATTGGGAGGTACTGGTTGCCTCATCATTGGGAGGTTCTGGTTGCCCTGTCATTGGGAGGTTCTGGTTGCCCCATCATTGGGAGGTTCTGATTGCCCTGTCATTGGGAGGTTCTGCTTGTCCTGTCATTGGGTGGTTCTGGTGGCCCCATTATTGGGAGGTTCTGCTTGCCTCATCTTTGGGAGGTTCTGGTTGCCCTATCATTGGAAGGGTCTGGTTGCCGCATCATTGGGAGGTTCTGGTTGCCCGATTATTGGGAGGTTCTGGTTGCCCCATTATTGGGAGGTTGTGGTTGCCCCATCATTGGGAGGTACTGGTTGCCTCAGAATTGGAAGGTTCTGGTTGCCCTATCTTTGGGAGGTTCTGGTTGCCCCATTATTGGGAGGTTGTGTTTGCCCCATTATTGGGAGGTTCTGTTTGCCCCATCATTGGGAGGTTCTCGTTGCCCTATCATGGGAGTTTCTGTTTGCCCCATCATTGGGAGGTTCTGGATGCCCCATTATTGGGAGATTCTGGATGCCTCATCATTGGGTGGTTCTGGTTGCCTCATCAATGGGTGGTTCTGGTTGCCGTATTATTGGGAGTTTCTGGTTGGCCCATCATTTGGAGGTTCTGGTTGCCCCATCATAGGGAGGTTCTGGTTGCCCCATTATTGGGAGGTTCTGCTTGTCCTATCATTGGGAAGTTCTGGTTGCCCCATTATTGGGAGGTTCTGTTTGCCCCATCATTGGGAGGTTCTGGTTGCCGCATCATTGGGAGGTTCTGCTTGCCCTGTCATTGGGAGGTTCTGGTTGCCCCATTATTGGGAGGTTCTGCTTGCCCCATTTTCGGGAGGTTCTGGTCGCCCTATCATTGGAAGTGTCTGGTTGCCGCATCATTGGGAGGTTCTGGTTGTCCGATTATTCGGAGGTTCTGGTTGCCCCATTATTGGGAGGTTGTTGTTGCCCCATCATTGGGAGGTACTGGTTGCCTGAGCATTTGAAGGTTCTGGTTGCCCTATCATTGGGAGGTTCTGGTTGCCCCATCATTGGGAGGTTCTGAATGTCCTGTCATTGGGAGGTTCTGCTTGCCCTATCATTGGGAGGTTCTGGTTGCCCCATTATTGGGAGGTTCTGCTTGCCCCATCTTTGGGAGGTTCTGGTTGCCCAATCATTCGAAGGTTCTGGTTGCCCTGTCATTGGGAGGTTCTGCTTACCCTATCATTGTGAGGTTATGGTTGCCCTATTATTGGGAGGTTCTGCTTGCCCCATCCTTGGGAGCTTCTGGTTGCCCCATCATTGGGAGGCTCTGGTTGCCCCATTATTGTGAGTTCAGGTTGCCCCATTATTGGGAGGTTCTGGTTGCCCCATTATTGGGAATTTCTGGTTTACCCATCATTGGGACGTTCTGTTTGCCCCATTATTGTGAGGTTCTGTTTGCCCCATCATTGGGAGTTTCTGGTTGCCCTATCATTGGGAGGTTCTGGTTGCCCCATTATTGGGAGATTCTGCTTACCCTATCATTGTGAGGTTCTGGTTGCCCTATTATTGGGAGCTTCTGCTTGCCCCATCTTTGGGAGCTTCTGGTTGCCCCATCATTGGGAGGTTCTGGTTGCCCCATTATTGGGAAGTTCTGGTTGCCCCATTATTGGGAGGTTCTGTTTGCCCCATCATTGGGAGGTTCTGGTTGCCCCATTCTTGGGAGGTTCTGGTTGCGTCATCATTGTGAGGTTCTGGTTGCCTCATCATTGGGAGGTTCTGGTTGCCCTATCATTGGGAGTTTCTGGTTGGCCCATCATTTGGAGGTTCCGGTTGCCCCATCATAGGGAGGTTCTGGTTTCCCGATTATTGGGAGGTTCTGCTTGGCCTATCATTGGGAGGTTGTTGTTGCCCCATTATTGGGAGGTTCTGTTTGCCCCATCATTTGCAGGGTCTGGTTGCCGCATGATTCGGAGGTTCTATTTGCCCCATGATTGGGAGGTTCTTGATGCCCCATTATTGGGAGGTTCTGCTTGCCCCATCTTTGGGAGCTTCTGGTTGCCCCATCATTGGGAGGTTCTGGTTGCCCCATTATTGGGAAGTTATGGTTGCCCCATTATTGGGAGGTTCTGTTTGCCCCATCATTGGGAGTTCTGGTTGCCCCATTATTGGGAGGTTCTGGTTGCCCCATTATTGGGAGGTTCTGGTTGACCCGTAATTGGGAGGTTCTGGTTGCGCTATCATTGGGCGGTTCTGGTTTCCCCATCATTGGGACGTTCTGTTTGCCCCATTATTGGGAGGTTCTGTTTGCCCCATCATTGGGAGGTTCTGGTTGCCCCATCATCGGGAGGTTCTGAATGTCCTGTCATTGGGAGGTTCTGCTTGCCCTATCATTGGGAGGTTCTGGTTGCCCCATTATTGGGAGGTTCTTCTTGCCCCATCTTTGGGAGGTTCTGGTTGCCCTATCATTGGGATGTTCTGGTTGCCCCATTATTGGGAGGTTCTGCTTGCCCCATCTTTGGGAGGTTCTGGTTGCCCAATCATTCGAAGGTTCTGGTTGCCCTGTCATTGGGAGGTTCTGCTTACCCTATCATTGTGAGGTTCTGGTTGCCCTATTATTGGGAGGTTCTGCTTGCCCCATCTTTGGGAGCTTCTGGTTGCCCCATCATTGGGAGGCTCTGGTTGCCCCATAATTGTGAGTTCAGGTTGCCCCATTATTGGGAGGTTCTGGTTGCCCCATTATTGGGAATTTCTGGTTTACCCATCATTGGGACGTTCTGTTTGCCCCATTATTGTGAGGTTCTGTTCGCCCCATCATTGGGTGTTTCTGGTTGCCCTATCATTGGGAGGTCCTGGTTGCCCCATTATTGGGAGATTCTGCTTACCCTATCATTGTGAGGTTCTGGTTGCCCTATTATTGGGAGCTTCTGCTTGCCCCATCTTTGGGAGCTTCTGGTTGCCCCATCATTGGGAGGTTCTGGTTGCCCCAGCATTGGGAGGTTCTGGTTGCCCCATCATTGTGAGGTTCTGGTTGCCCTATGATTGGGAGGTTCTGCTTGCCCCATCTTTGGGAGCTTCTGGTTGCCCCATCATTGGGAGGTTCTGGTTGCCCCATTATTGGGAAGTTCTGGTTGCCCCATTATTGGGAGGTTCTGTTTGCCCCATCATTGGGAGTTCTGGTTGCCCCATTATTGGGAGGTTCTGTTTGCCCCATTATTGGGAGGTTCTGGTTGACCCGTAATTGGGAGGTTCTGGTTGCGCTATCATTGGGCGGTTCTGGTTTCCCCATCATTGGGACGTTCTGTTTGCCCCATTATTAAGAGGTTCTTTTTGCCCCAACATTGGGAGTTTCTGGTTGCCCTATCATTGGGAGGTTCTGGTTGCCCCATTATTGGGAGATTCTGTTTACCCCATTATTGGGAGGTTCTGTTTGCCCCATCATTGGGAGGTTCTGGTTGCCCCACTCTTGGGAGGTTCTGGTTGCGTCATCATTGTGAGGTTCTGGTTGCCCCATTATTGGGAGGTTCTGCTTGCCCTATCATTGGGAGGTTGTTGTTGCCCCATTATTGGGAGGTTCTGTTTGCCCCATCATTCGGAGGTTCTGGTTGCCCTTTCATGGGAGGTTCTGTTTGCCCCATCATTGGGAGGCTCTGGATGCCCCATTATTGGGAGGTTCTTTTTGCCCCATCATTGGGAGGTTCTGGTTGCTGCATCATTGGCAGGTTCTGTTTGCCCCATCATTTGGAGGTTCTGGTTACCACATCACTGGGAGCTTCTCGTTGCCCTACCATGCGAGGTTCTGTTTGTCCCATGATTGGGAGGTTCTTGATGCCCCATTATTGGGAGGTTCTGGTTGCCTCATCATTGGGAAGTTCCGTTTGCCCCATCATTGGGAATTTCTGGTTGCCCCATTATTGGGATGTTCTGCTTGACACATCTTTGGGAGTTTCTGGTTGCCCTATGATTGGGAGGTTCTCTTTGCCCCATCATTGGAAGGGTTTGGTTGCCGCATCATTGGGAGGTTCTGGTTGCCCGATTATTGGGAGGTTCTGGTTGCCCCATTATTGGGAGGTTCTGGTTGCCCCATTATTGGGAATTTCTGGTTTACCCATCATTGGGACGTTCTGTTTGCCCCATTATTGTGAGGTTCTGTTTGCCCCATCATTGGGAGGTTCTCGTTGCCCTATCATGGGAGTTTCTGTTTGCCCCATCATTGGGAGGTTCTGGGTGCCCCATTATTGGGAGATTCTGGTTGCCTCATCATTGGGTGGTTCTGGTTGCCTCATCAATGGGTGGTTCTGGTTGCCGTATTATTGGGAGTTTCTGGTTGGCCCATCATTTGGAGGTTCTGGTTGCCCCATCATAGGGAGGTTCTGGTTGTCCTATCATTGGGAAGTTCTGGTTGCCCCATTATTGGGAGGTTCTGTTTGCCCCATCATTGGGAGGTTCTGGTTGCCGCATCATTGGGAGGTTCTGCTTGCCCTGTCATTGGGAGGTTCTGGTTGCCCCATTATTGGGAGGTTCTGCTTGCCCCATTTTCGGGAGGTTCTGGTCGCCCTATCATTGGAAGTGTCTGGTTGCCGCATCATTGGGAGGTTCTGGTTGTCCGATTATTCGGAGGTTCTGGTTGCCCCATTATTGGGAGGTTGTTGTTGCCCCATCATTGGGAGGTACTGGTTGCCTGAGCATTTGAAGGTTCTGGTTGCCCTATCATTGGGAGGTTCTGGTTGCCCCATCATTGGGAGGTTCTGAATGTCCTGTCATTGGGAGGTTCTGCTTGCCCTATCATTGGGAGGTTCTGGTTGCCCCATTATTGGGAGGTTCTGCTTGCCCCATTATTGGGAGGTTCTGCTTGCCCCATCTTTGGGAGCTTCTGGTTGCCCCATCATTGGGAGGTTCTGGTTGCCCCATTATTGGGAAGTTCTGGTTGCCCCATTATTGGGAGGTTCTGTTTGCCCCATCATTGGGAGTTCTGGTTGCCCCATTATTGGGAGGTTCTGGTTGCCCCATTATTGGGAGGTTCTGGTTGACCCGTAATTGGGAGGTTCTGGTTGCGCTATCATTGGGCGGTTCTGGTTTCCCCATCATTGGGACGTTCTGTTTGCCCCATTATTGGGAGGTTCTGTTTGCCCCATCATTGGGAGGTTCTGGTTGCCCCATCATTGGGAGGTTCTGAATGTCCTGTCATTGGGAGGTTCTGCTTGCCCTATCATTGGGAGGTTCTGGTTGCCCCATTATTGGGAGGTTCTTCTTGCCCCATCTTTGGGAGGTTCTGGTTGCCCTATCATTGGGATGTTCTGGTTGCCCCATTATTGGGAGGTTCTGCTTGCCCCATCTTTGGGAGGTTCTGGTTGCCCAATCATTCGAAGGTTCTGTTTGCCCTGTCATTGGGAGGTTCTGCTTACCCTATCATTGTGAGGTTCTGGTTGCCCTATTATTGGGAGGTTCTGCTTGCCCCATCTTTGGGAGCTTCTGGTTGCCCCATCATTGGGAGGCTCTGGTTGCCCCATAATTGTGAGTTCAGGTTGCCCCATTATTGGGAGGTTCTGGTTGCCCCATTATTGGGAATTTCTGGTTTACCCATCATTGGGACGTTCTGTTTGCCCCATTATTGTGAGGTTCTGTTCGCCCCATCATTGGGAGTTTCTGGTTGCCCTATCATTGGGAGGTCCTGGTTGCCCCATTATTGGGAGATTCTGCTTACCCTATCATTGTGAGGTTCTGGTTGCCCTATTATTGGGAGCTTCTGCTTGCCCCATCTTTGGGAGCTTCTGGTTGCCCCATCATTGGGAGGTTCTGGTTGCCCCAGCATTGGGAGGTTCTGGTTGCCCCATCATTGTGAGGTTCTGGTTGCCCTATGATTGGGAGGTTCTGCTTGCCCCATCTTTGGGAGCTTCTGGTTGCCCCATCATTGGGAGGTTCTGGTTGCCCCATTATTGGGAAGTTCTGGTTGCCCCATTATTGGGAGGTTCTGTTTGCCCCATCATTGGGAGTTCTGGTTGCCCCATTATTGGGAGGTTCTGTTTGCCCCATTATTGGGAGGTTCTGGTTGACCCGTAATTGGGAGGTTCTGGTTGCGCTATCATTGGGCGGTTCTGGTTTCCCCATCATTGGGACGTTCTGTTTGCCCCATTATTAAGAGGTTCTTTTTGCCCCAACATTGGGAGTTTCTGGTTGCCCTATCATTGGGAGGTTCTGGTTGCCCCATTATTGGGAGATTCTGTTTACCCCATTATTGGGAGGTTCTGTTTGCCCCATCATTGGGAGGTTCTGGTTGCCCCACTCTTGGGAGGTTCTGGTTGCGACATCATTGTGAGGTTCTGGTTGCCCCATTATTGGGAGGTTCTGTTTGCCCCATCATTGGGAGGCTCTGGATGCCCCATTATTGGGAGGTTCTGGTTGCCTCATCATTGGGAGGTTCTGGTTGCCCCATCATTTGGAGGTTCTGGTTGCCCCATCATAGGGAGATTCTGGTTGCCCCATTATTGGGAGGTTCTGCTTGCCCTGTCATTGGGAGGTTCTGGTTGCCCCATTATTTGGAGGTTCTTTTTGCCCCATCATTGGGAGGTTCTGGTTGCTGCATCATTGGCAGGTTCTGTTTGCCCCATCATTTGGAGGTTCTGGTTACCACATCACTGGGAGGTTCTCGTTGCCCTACCATGCGAGGTTCTGTTTGTCCCATGATTGGGAGGTTCTTGATGCCCCATTATTGGGAGGTTCTGGTTGCCTCATCATTGGGAAGTTCCGTTTGCCCCATCATTGGGAATTTCTGGTTGCCCCATTATTGGGATGTTCTGCTTGACACATCTTTGGGAGTTTCTGGTTGCCCTATGATTGGGAGGTTCTCTTTGCCCCATCATTGGAAGGGTTTGGTTGCCGCATCATTGGGAGGTTCTGGTTGCCCGATTATTGGGAGGTTCTGGTTTACCCATCATTGGGACGTTCTGTTTGCCCCATTATTGTGAGGTTCTGTTTGCCCCATCATTGGGAGTTTCTGGTTGCCCTATCATTGGGAGGTTCTGGTTGCCCCATTATTGGGAGATTCTGCTTACCCTATCATTGTGAGGTTCTGGTTGCCCTATTATTGGGAGCTTCTGCTTGCCCCATCTTTGGGAGCTTCTGGTTGCCCCATCATTGGGAGGTTCTGGTTGCCCCATTATTGGGAAGTTCTGGTTGCCCCATTATTGGGAGGTTCTGTTTGCCCCATCATTGGGAGGTTCTGGTTGCCCCATTCTTGGGAGGTTCTGGTTGCGTCATCATTGTGAGGTTCTGGTTGCCTCATCATTGGGAGGTTCTGGTTGCCCTATCATTGGGAGTTTCTGGTTGCCCCATCATTTGGAGGGTCCGGTTGCCCCATCATAGGGAGGTTCTGGTTGCCCGATTATTGGGAGGTTCTGCTTGCCCTATCATTGGGAGGTTGTTGTTGCCCCATTATTGGGAGGTTCTGTTTGCCCCATCATTTGCAGGGTCTGGTTGCCGCATGATTCGGAGGTTCTGTTTGCCTCATCATTGGGAGGTTCTGGTTGCGCTATCATGGGAGGTTCTGTTTGCCCCATGATTGGGAGGTTCTTGATGCCCCATTATCGGGAGGTTCTGCTTGCCCCATCTTTGGTAGCTTCTGGTTGCCCCATCATTGGGAGGTTCTGGTTGCCCCATTATTGGGAAGTTCTGGTTGCCCCATTATTGGGAGGTTCTGTTTGCCCCATCATTGGGAGTTCTGTTTGCCCCATTATTGGGAGGTTCTGGTTGCCCCATTATTGGGAGGTTCTGGTTGACCCGTAATTGGGAGGTTCTGGTTGCGCTATCATTGGGCGGTTCTGGTTTCCCCATCATTGGGACGTTCTGTTTGCCCCATTATTGGGAGGTTCTCTTTGCCCCATCATTGGGAGGTTCTGGTTGCCCCATCATTGGGAGGTTCTGAATGTCCTGTCATTGGGAGGTTCTGCTTGCCCTATCATTGGGAGGTTCTGGTTGCCCCATTATTGGGAGGTTCTGCTTGCCCCATCTTTGGGAGGTTCTGGTTGCCCTATCATTGGGAGGTTCTGGTTGCCCCATTATTGGGAGGTTTTGCTTGCCCCATCTTTGGGAGGTTCTGGTTGCCCAATCATTCGAAGGTTCTGGTTGCCCTGTCATTGGGAGGTTCTGCGTACCCTATCATTGTGAGGTTCTGGTTGCCCTATTATTGGGAGGTTCTGCTTGCCCCATCTTTGGGAGCTTCTGGTTGCCCCATCATTGGGAGGCTCTGGTTGCCCCATTATTGTGAGTTCAGGTTGCCCCATTATTGGGAGGTTCTGGTTGCCCCATTATTGGGAATTTCTGGTTTACCCATCATTGGGACGTTCTGTTTGCCCCATTATTGTGAGGTTCTGTTTGCCCCATCATTGGGAGTTTCTGGTTGCCCTATCATTGGGAGGTTCTGGTTGCCCCATTATTGGGAGATTCTGCTTACCCTATCATTGTGAGGTTCTGGTTGCCCTATTATTGGGAGCTTCTGCTTGCCCCATCTTTGGGAGCTTCTGGTTGCCCCATCATTGGGAGGTTCTGGTTGCCCCATCATTGGGAGGTTCTGGTTGCCCGATTATTGGGAGGTTCTGGTTGCCCCATTATTGGGAGGTTCTGGTTGCCCCATTATTGGGAATTTCTGGTTTACCCATCATTGGGACGTTCTGTTTGCCCCATTATTGTGAGTTTCTGTTTGCCCCATCATTGGGAGGTTCTGGTTGCCCCATTATTGGGAGATTCTGCTTACCCTATCATTGTGAGGTTCTGGTTGCCCTATTATTGGGAGCTTCTGCTTGCCCCATCTTTGGGAGCTTCTGGTTGCCCCATCATTGGGAGGTTCTGGTTGCCCCATTATTGGGAAGTTCTGGTTGCCCCATTATTGGGAGGTTCTGTTTGCCCCATCATTGGGAGGTTCTGGTTGCCCCATTCTTGGGAGGTTCTGGTTGCGTCATCATTGTGAGGTTCTGGTTGCCTCATCATTGGGAGGTTCTGGTTGCCCTATCATTGGGAGTTTCTGGTTGCCCCATCATTTGGAGGGTCCGGTTGCCCCATCATAGGGAGGTTCTGGTTGCCCGATTATTGGGAGGTTCTGCTTGCCCTATCATTGGGAGGTTGTTGTTGCCCCATTATTGGGAGGTTCTGTTTGCCCCATCATTTGCAGGGTCTGGTTGCCGCATGATTCGGAGGTTCTGTTTGCCTCATCATTGGGAGGTTCTGGTTGCGCTATCATGGGAGGTTCTGTTTGCCCCATGATTGGGAGGTTCTTGATGCCCCATTATTGGGAGGTTCTGCTTGCCCCATCTTTGGTAGCTTCTGGTTGCCCCATCATTGGGAGGTTCTGGTTGCCCCATTATTGGGAAGTTCTGGTTGCCCCATTATTGGGAGGTTCTGTTTGCCCCATCATTGGGAGTTCTGTTTGCCCCATTATTGGGAGGTTCTGGTTGCCCCATTATTGGGAGGTTCTGGTTGACCCGTAATTGGGAGGTTCTGGTTGCGCTATCATTGGGCGGTTCTGGTTTCCCCATCATTGGGACGTTCTGTTTGCCCCATTATTGGGAGGTTCTCTTTGCCCCATCATTGGGAGGTTCTGGTTGCCCCATCATTGGGAGGTTCTGAATGTCCTGTCATTGGGAGGTTCTGCTTGCCCTATCATTGGGAGGTTCTGGTTGCCCCATTATTGGGAGGTTCTGCTTGCCCCATCTTTGGGAGGTTCTGGTTGCCCTATCATTGGGAGGTTCTGGTTGCCCCATTATTGGGAGGTTTTGCTTGCCCCATCTTTGGGAGGTTCTGGTTGCCCAATCATTCGAAGGTTCTGGTTGCCCTGTCATTGGGAGGTTCTGCTTACCCTATCATTGTGAGGTTCTGGTTGCCCTATTATTGGGAGGTTCTGCTTGCCCCATCTTTGGGAGCTTCTGGTTGCCCCATCATTGGGAGGCTCTGGTTGCCCCATTATTGTGAGTTCAGGTTGCCCCATTATTGGGAGGTTCTGGTTGCCCCATTATTGGGAATTTCTGGTTTACCCATCATTGGGACGTTCTATTTGCCCCATTATTGTGAGGTTCTGTTTGCCCCATCATTGGGAGTTTCTGGTTGCCCTATCATTGGGAGGTTCTGGTTGCCCCATTATTGGGAGATTCTGCTTACCCTATCATTGTGAGGTTCTGGTTGCCCTATTATTGGGAGCTTCTGCTTGCCCCATCTTTGGGAGCTTCTGGTTGCCCCATCATTGGGAGGTTCTGGTTGCCCCATTATTGGGAAGTTCTGGTTGCCCCATTATTGGGAGGTTCTGTTTGCCCCATCATTGGGAGGTTCTGGTTGCCCCATTCTTGGGAGGTTCTGGTTGCGTCATCATTGTGAGGTTCTGGTTGCCTCATCATTGGGAGGTTCTGGTTGCCCTATCATTGGGAGTTTCTGGTTGCCCCATCATTTGGAGGTTCCGGTTGCCCCATCATAGGGAGGTTCTGGTTGCCCGATTATTGGGAGGTTCTGCTTGGCCTATCATTGGGAGGTTCTGTTGCCCCATTATTGGGAAGTTCAGTTTGCCCCGTCATTTGCAGGGTCTGGTTGCCGCATGATTCGGAGGTTCTGTTTGCCCCATCATTGGGAGGTTCTGGTTGCGCTATCATGGGAGGTTCTGTTTGCCCCATGATTGGGAGGTTCTTGATGCCCCATTATTGGGAGGTTCTGCTTGCCCCATCTTTGGTAGCTTCTGGTTGCCCCATCATTGGGAGGTTCTGGTTGCCCCATTATTGGGAAGTTCTGGTTGCCCCATTATTGGGAGGTTCTGTTTGCCCCATCATTGGGAGTTCTGTTTGCCCCATTATTGGGAGGTTCTGGTTGCCCCATTATTGGGAGGTTCTGGTTGACCCGTAATTGGGAGGTTCTGGTTGCGCTATCATTGGGAGGCTCTGGTTGCCCCATTATTGGGAGTTCAGGTTGCCCCATTATTGTGAGGTTCTGTTTGCCCCATCATTGGGAGTTCTGGTTGCCCCATTATTGGGAGGTTCTGGTTGCCCCATCATTGGGAGGTTCTGGTTGCTGCATCATTGGCAGGTTCTGTTTGCCCCATCATTTGGAGGTTCTGGTTACCACATCACTGGGAGGTTCTCGTTGCCCTACCATGCGAGGTTCTGTTTGTCCCATGATTGGGAGGTTCTTGATGCCCCATTATTGGGAGGTTCTGCTTGCCCCATCTTTGGTAGCTTCTGGTTGCCCCATCATTGGGAGGTTCTGGTTGCCCCATTATTGGGAAGTTCTGGTTGCCCCATTATTGGGAGGTTCTGTTTGCCCCATCATTGGGAGTTCTGTTTGCCCCATTATTGGGAGGTTCTGGTTGCCCCATTATTGGGAGGTTCTGGTTGACCCGTAATTGGGAGGTTCTGGTTGCGCTATCATTGGGAGGCTCTGGTTGCCCCATTATTGGGAGTTCAGGTTGCCCCATTATTGTGAGGTTCTGTTTGCCCCATCATTGGGAGTTCTGGTTGCCCCATTATTGGGAGGTTCTGGTTGCCCCATCATTGGGAGGTTCTGGTTGCTGCATCATTGGCAGGTTCTGTTTGCCCCATCATTTGGAGGTTCTGGTTACCACATCACTGGGAGGTTCTCGTTGCCCTACCATGCGAGGTTCTGTTTGTCCCATGATTGGGAGGTTCTTGATGCCCCATTATTGGGAGGTTCTGGTTGCCTCATCATTGGGAAGTTCCGTTTGCCCCATCATTGGGAATTTCTGGTTGCCCCATTATTGGGATGTTCTGCTTGACACATCTTTGGGAGTTTCTGGTTGCCCTATGATTGGGAGGTTCTCTTTGCCCCATCATTGGAAGGGTTTGGTTGCCGCATCATTGGGAGGTGCTGGTTGCCCGATTATTGGGAGGTTCTGGTTGCCCCATTATTGGGAGGTTCTGGTTGCCCCATTATTGGGAATTTCTGGTTTACCCATCATTGGGACGTTCTGTTTGCCCCATTATTGTGAGGTTCTGTTTGCCCCATCATAGGGAGTTTCTGGTTGCCCTATCATTGGGAGGTTCTGGTTGCCCCATTATTGGGAGATTCTGCTTACCCTATCATTGTGAGGTTCTGGTTGCCCTATTATTGGGAGCTTCTGCTTGCCCCATCTTTGGGAGCTTCTGGTTGCCCCATCATTGGGAGGTTCTGGTTGCCCCATTATTGGGAAGTTCTGGTTGCCCCATTATTGGGAGGTTCTGTTTGCCCCATCATTGGGAGGTTCTGTTGCCCCATTATTGGGAGGTTCAGTTTGCCCCGTCATTTGCAGGGTCTGGTTTCCGCATGATTCGGAGGTTCTGTTTGCCCCATCATTGGGAGGTTCTGGTTACCACATCACTGGGAGGTTCTGTTTGCCCCATGATTGGGAGGTTCTTGATGCCCCATTATTGGGAGGTTCTGCTTGCCCCATCTTTGGTAGCTTCTGGTTGCCCCATCATTGGGAGGTTCTGGTTGCCCCATTATTGGGAAGTTCTGGTTGCCCCATTATTGGGAGGTTCTGTTTGCCCCATCATTGGGAGTTCTGTTTGCCCCATTATTGGGAGGTTCTGGTTGCCCCATTATTGGGAGGTTCTGGTTGACCCGTAATTGGGAGGTTCTGGTTGCGCTATCATTGGGAGGCTCTGGTTGCCCCATTATTGGGAGTTCAGGTTGCCCCATTATTGTGAGGTTCTGTTTGCCCCATCATTGGGAGTTCTGGTTGCCCCATTATTGGGAGGTTCTGAATGTCCTGTCATTGGGAGGTTCTGCTTGCCCCATCATTGGGAGGTTCTGGTTGCTGCATCATTGGCAGGTTCTGTTTGCCCCATCATTTGGAGGTTCTGGTTACCACATCACTGGGAGGTTCTCGTTGCCCTACCATGCGAGGTTCTGTTTGTCCCATGATTGGGAGGTTCTTGATGCCCCATTATTGGGATTTTCTGCTTGCCCCATCTTTGGTAGCTTCTGGTTGCCCCATCATTGGGAGGTTCTGGTTGCCCCATTATTGGGAAGTTCTGGTTGCCCCATTATTGGGAGGTTCTGTTTGCCCCATCATTGGGAGTTCTGTTTGCCCCATTATTGGGAGGTTCTGGTTGCCCCATTATTGGGAGGTTCTGGTTGACCCGTAATTGGGAGGTTCTGGTTGCGCTATCATTGGGAGGCTCTGGTTGCCCCATTATTGGGAGTTCAGGTTGCCCCATTATTGTGAGGTTCTGTTTGCCCCATCATTGGGAGTTCTGGTTGCCCCATTATTGGGAGGTTCTGGTTGCCCCATCATTGGGAGGTTCTGGTTGCTGCATCATTGGCAGGTTCTGTTTGCCCCATCATTTGGAGGTTCTGGTTACCACATCACTGGGAGGTTCTCGTTGCCCTACCATGCGAGGTTCTGTTTGTCCCATGATTGGGAGGTTCTTGATGCCCCATTATTGGGAGGTTCTGGTTGCCTCATCATTGGGAAGTTCCGTTTGCCCCATCATTGGGAATTTCTGGTTGCCCCATTATTGGGATGTTCTGCTTGACACATCTTTGGGAGTTTCTGGTTGCCCTATGATTGGGAGGTTCTCTTTGCCCCATCATTGGAAGGGTTTGGTTGCCGCATCATTGGGAGGTTCTGGTTGCCCGATTATTGGGAGGTTCTGGTTGCCCCATTATTGGGAGGTTCTGGTTGCCCCATTATTGGGAATTTCTGGTTTACCCATCATTGGGACGTTCTGTTTGCCCCATTATTGTGAGGTTCTGTTTGCCCCATCATTGGGAGTTTCTGGTTGCCCTATCATTGGGAGGTTCTGGTTGCCCCATTATTGGGAGATTCTGCTTACCCTATCATTGTGAGGTTCTGGTTGCCCTATTATTGGGAGCTTCTGCTTGCCCCATCTTTGGGAGCTTCTGGTTGCCCCATCATTGGGAGGTTCTGGTTGCCCCATTATTGGGAAGTTCTGGTTGCCCCATTATTGGGAGGTTCTGTTTGCCCCATCATTGGGAGGTTCTGGTTGCCCCATTCTTGGGAGGTTCTGGTTGCGTCATCATTGTGAGGTTCTGGTTGCCTCATCATTGGGAGGTTCTGGTTGCCCTATCATTGGGAGTTTCTGGTTGCCCCATCATTTGGAGGGTCCGGTTGCCCCATCATAGGGAGGTTCTGGTTGCCCGATTATTGGGAGGTTCTGCTTGCCCTATCATTGGGAGGTTGTTGTTGCCCCATTATTGGGAGGTTCTGTTTGCCCCATCATTTGCAGGGTCTGGTTGCCGCATGATTCGGAGGTTCTGTTTGCCTCATCATTGGGAGGTTCTGGTTGCGCTATCATGGGAGGTTCTGTTTGCCCCATGATTGGGAGGTTCTTGATGCCCCATTATTGGGAGGTTCTGCTTGCCCCATCTTTGGTAGCTTCTGGTTGCCCCATCATTGGGAGGTTCTGGTTGCCCCATTATTGGGAAGTTCTGGTTGCCCCATTATTGGGAGGTTCTGTTTGCCCCATCATTGGGAGTTCTGTTTGCCCCATTATTGGGAGGTTCTGGTTGCCCCATTATTGGGAGGTTCTGGTTGACCCGTAATTGGGAGGTTCTGGTTGCGCTATCATTGGGCGGTTCTGGTTTCCCCATCATTGGGACGTTCTGTTTGCCCCATTATTGGGAGGTTCTCTTTGCCCCATCATTGGGAGGTTCTGGTTGCCCCATCATTGGGAGGTTCTGAATGTCCTGTCATTGGGAGGTTCTGCTTGCCCTATCATTGGGAGGTTCTGGTTGCCCCATTATTGGGAGGTTCTGCTTGCCCCATCTTTGGGAGGTTCTGGTTGCCCTATCATTGGGAGGTTCTGGTTGCCCCATTATTGGGAGGTTTTGCTTGCCCCATCTTTGGGAGGTTCTGGTTGCCCAATCATTCGAAGGTTCTGGTTGCCCTGTCATTGGGAGGTTCTGCTTACCCTATCATTGTGAGGTTCTGGTTGCCCTATTATTGGGAGGTTCTGCTTGTCCCATCTTTGGGAGCTTCTGGTTGCCCCATCATTGGGAGGCTCTGGTTGCCCCATTATTGTGAGTTCAGGTTGCCCCATTATTGGGAGGTTCTGGTTGCCCCATTATTGGGAATTTCTGGTTTACCCATCATTGGGACGTTCTGTTTGCCCCATTATTGTGAGGTTCTGTTTGCCCCATCATTGGGAGTTTCTGGTTGCCCTATCATTGGGAGGTTCTGGTTGCCCCATTATTGGGAGATTCTGCTTACCCTATCATTGTGAGGTTCTGGTTGCCCTATTATTGGGAGCTTCTGCTTGCCCCATCTTTGGGAGCTTCTGGTTGCCCCATCATTGGGAGGTTCTGGTTGCCCCATTATTGGGAAGTTCTGGTTGCCCCATTATTGGGAGGTTCTGTTTGCCCCATCATTGGGAGGTTCTGGTTGCCCCATTCTTGGGAGGTTCTGGTTGCGTCATCATTGTGAGGTTCTGGTTGCCTCATCATTGGGAGGTTCTGGTTGCCCTATCATTGGGAGTTTCTGGTTGCCCCATCATTTGGAGGTTCCGGTTGCCCCATCATAGGGAGGTTCTGGTTGCCCGATTATTGGGAGGTTCTGCTTGGCCTATCATTGGGAGGTTGTTGTTGCCCCATTATTGGGAGGTTCTGTTTGCCCCATCATTTGCAGGGTCTGGTTGCCGCATGATTCGGAGGTTCTGTTTGCCCCATCATTGGGAGGTTCTGGTTGCGCTATCATGGGAGGTTCTGTTTGCCCCATGATTGGGAGGTTCTTGATGCCCCATTATTGGGAGGTTCTGCTTGCCCCATCTTTGGTAGCTTCTGGTTGCCCCATCATTGGGAGGTTCTGGTTGCCCCATTATTGGGAAGCTCTGGTTGCCCCATTATTGGGAGGTTCTGTTTGCCCCATCATTGGGAGTTCTGTTTGCCCCATTATTGGGAGGTTCTGGTTGCCCCATTATTGGGAGGTTCTGGTTGACCCGTAATTGGGAGCTTCTGGTTGCCCCATCATTGGGAGGCTCTGGTTGCCCCATTATTGGGAGTTCAGGTTGCCCCATTATTGTGAGGTTCTGTTTGCCCCATCATTGGGAGTTCTGGTTGCCCCATTATTGGGAGGTTCTGGTTGCCCCATTATTGGGAGGTTCTGGTTGACCCGTAATTGGGAGGTTCTGGTTGCGCTATCATTGTGCGGTTCTGGTTTCCCCATCATTGGGACGTTCTGTTTGCCCCATTATTGGGAGGTTCTGTTTGCCCCATCATTGGGAGGTTCTGGTTGCCCCATCATTGGGAGGTTCTGAATGTCCTGTCATTGGGAGGTTCTGCTTGCCCTATCATTGGGAGGTTCTGGTTGCCCCATTATTGGGAGGTTCTGCTTGCCCCATCTTTGGGAGGTTCTGGTTGCCCTATCATTCGAAGGTTCTGGTTGCCCTGTCATTGGAAGGTTCTGCTTACCCTATCATTGTGAGGTTCTGGTTGCCCTATTATTGGGAGGTTCTGCTTGCCCCATCTTTGGGAGCTTCTGGTTGCCCCATCATTGGGAGGCTCTGGTTGCCCCATTATTGGGAGTTCAGGTTGCCCCATTATTGTGAGGTTCTGTTTGCCCCATCATTGGGAGTTTCTGGTTGCCCTATCATTCGGAGGTTCTGGTTGCCCCATTCTTGGGAGGTTCTGGTTGCGTCATCATTGTGAGGTTCTGGTTGCCCTATCATTGGGAGGTTGTTGTTGCCCCATTATTGGGAAGTTCTGGTTGCCCCATTATTGGGAGGTTCTGCTTGCCCTATCATTGGGAGGTTGTTGTTGCCCCATTATTGGGAGGTTCTGTTTGCCCCATCATTTGCAGGGTCTGGTTGCCGCATGATTCGGAGGTTCTGTTTGCCCCATCATTGGGAGGTTCTGGTTGCGCTATCATGGGAGGTTCTGTTTGCCCCATGATTGGGAGGTTCTTGATGCCCCATTATTGGGAGGTTCTGCTTGCCCCATCTTTGGGAGCTTCTGGTTGCCCCATCATTGGGAGGTTCTGGTTGCCCCATTATTGGGAAGTTCTGGTTGCCCCATTATTGGGAGGTTCTGTTTGCCCCATCATTGGGAGTTCTGGTTGCCCCATTATTGGGAGGTTCTGGTTGCCCCATTATTGGGAGGTTCTGGTTGACCCGTAATTGGGAGGTTCTGGTTGCGCTATCATTGGGCGGTTCTGGTTGCGCTATCATGGGAGGTTCTGTTTGCCCCATGATTGGGAGGTTCTTGATGCCCCATTATTGGGAGGTTCTGCTTGCCCCATCTTTGGGAGCTTCTGGTTGCCCCATCATTGGGAGGTTCTGGTTGCCCCATTATTGGGAAGTTCTGGTTGCCCCATTATTGGGAGGTTCTGTTTGCCCCATCATTGGGAGTTCTGGTTGCCCCATTATTGGGCGGTTCTGGTTTCCCCATCATTGGGACGTTCTGTTTGCCCCATTATTGGGAGGTTCTGTTTGCCCCATCATTGGGAGGTTCTGGTTGCCCCATCATTGGGAGGTTCTGAATGTCCTGTCATTGGGAGGTTCTGCTTGCCCTATCATTGGGAGGTTCTGGTTGCCCCATTATTGGGAGGTTCTGCTTGCCCCATCTTTGGGAGGTTCTGGTTGCCCTATCATTCGAAGGTTCTGGTTGCCCTGTCATTGGAAGGTTCTGCTTACCCTATCATTGTGAGGTTCTGGTTGCCCTATTATTGGGAGGTTCTGCTTGCCCCATCTTTGGGAGCTTCTGGTTGCCCCATCATTGAGAGGCTCTGGTTGCCCCATTATTGGGAGTTCAGGTTGCCCCATTATTGTGAGGTTCTGTTTGCCCCATCATTGGGAGTTCTGGTTGCCCCATTATTGGGAGGTTCTGGTTGCCCCATTATTGGGAGGTTCTGGTTGACCCGTAATTGGGAGGTTCTGGTTGCGCTATCATTGTGTGGTTCTGGTTTCCCCATCATTGGGACGTTCTGTTTGCCCCATTATTGGGAGGTTCTGTTTGCCCCATCATTGGGAGGTTCTGGTTGCCCCATCATTGGGAGGTTCTGAATGTCCTGTCATTGGGAGGTTCTGCTTGCCCTATCATTGGGAGGTTCTGGTTGCCCCATTATTGGGAGGTTCTGCTTGCCCCATCTTTGGGAGGTTCTGGTTGCCCTATCATTCGAAGGTTCTGGTTGCCCTGTCATTGGAAGGTTCTGCTTACCCTATCATTGTGAGGTTCTGGTTGCCCTATTATTGGGAGGTTCTGCTTGCCCCATCTTTGGGAGCTTCTGGTTGCCCCATCATTGGGAGGCTCTGGTTGCCCCATTATTGGGAGTTCAGGTTGCCCCATTATTGTGAGGTTCTGTTTGCCCCATCATTGGGAGTTTCTGGTTGCCCTATCATTCGGAGGTTCTGGTTGCCCCATTCTTGGGAGGTTCTGGTTGCGTCATCATTGTGAGGTTCTGGTTGCCCTATCATTGGGAGGTTGTTGTTGCCCCATTATTGGGAGGTTCTGTTTGCCCCATCATTTGCAGGGTCTGGTTGCCGCATGATTGGGAGGTTCTGTTTGCCCCATCATTGGGAGGTTCTGGTTGCCCTGTCATTGGGAGGTTCTGCTTACCCTATCATTGTGAGGTTCTGGTTGCCCTATTATTGGGAGGTTCTGCTTGCCCCATCTTTGGGAGCTTCTGGTTGCCCCATCATTGGGAGGCTCTGGTTGCCCCATTATTGTGAGTTCAGGTTGCCCCATTATTGGGAGGTTTTGGTTGCCCCATTATTGGGAATTTCTGGTTTACCCATCATTGGGACGTTCTGTTTGCCCCATTATTGTGAGGTTCTGCTTGCCCCATCATTGGGAGTTTCTGGTTGCCCTATCATTGGGAGGTTCTGGTTGCCCCATTATTGGGAGATTCTGCTTACCCTATCATTGTGAGGTTCTGGTTGCCCTATTATTGGGAGCTTCTGCTTGCCCCATCTTTGGGAGCTTCTGGTTGCCCCATCTTTGGGAGGTTCTGGTTGCCCCATTATTGGGAAGTTCTGGTTGCCCTATTATTGGGAGGTTCTGTTTGCCCCATCATTGGGAGTTTCTGGTTGCCCCATTCTTGGGAGGTTCTGGTTGCGTCATCATTGTGAGGTTCTGGTTGCCTCATCATTGGGAGGTTCTGGTTGCCCTATCATTGGGAGTTTCTGGTTGCCCCATCATTTGGAGGTTCCGGTTGCCCCATCATAGGGAGGTTCTGGTTGCCCCATTATTGGGAGGTTCTGCTTGCCCTATCATTGGGAGGTTGTTGTTGCCCCATTATTGGGAGGTTCTGTTTGCCCCATCATTTGCAGGGTCTGGTTGCCGCATGATTCGGAGGTTCTGTTTGCCCCATCATTGGGAGGTTCTGGTTGCGCTATCATGGGAGGTTCTGTTTGCCCCATGATTGGGAGGTTCTTGATGCCCCATTATTGGGAGTTTCTGCTTGCCCCATCTTTGGGAGCTTCTGGTTGCCCCATCATTGGGAGGTTCTGGTTGCCCCATTATTGGGAAGTTCTGGTTGCCCCATTATTGGGAGGTTCTGTTTGCCCCATCATTGGGAGTTCTGGTTGCCCCATTATTGGGAGGTTCTGGTTGCCCCATTATTGGGAGGTTCTGGTTGACCCGTAATTGGGAGGTTCTGAATGTCCTGTCATTGGGAGGTTCTGCTTGCCCTATCATTGGGAGGTTCTGGTTGCCCCATTATTGGGAGGTTCTGCTTGCCCCATCTTTGGGAGGTTCTGGTTGCCCTATCATTCGAAGGTTCTGGTTGCCCTGTCATTGGGAGGTTCTGCTTACCCTATCATTGTGAGGTTCTGGTTGCCCTATTATTGGGAGGTTCTGCTTGCCCCATCTTTGGGAGCTTCTGGTTGCCCCATCATTGGGAGGCTCTGGTTGCCCCATTATTGGGAGTTCAGGTTGCCCCATTATTGGGAGGTTCTGGTTGCCCCATTATTGGGAATTTCTGGTTTACCCATCATTGGGACGTTCTGTTTGCCCCATTATTGTGAGGTTCTGTTTGCCCCATCATTGGGAGTTTCTGGTTGCCCTATCATTCGGAGGTTCTGGTTGCCCCATTCTTGGGAGGTTCTGGTTGCGTCATCAATGTGAGGTTCTGGTTGCCCTATCATTGAGAGGTTGTTGTTGCCCCATTATTGGGAGGTTCTGCTTGCCCCATCATTTGCAGGGTCTGGTTGCCGCATGATTGGGAGGTTCTGTTTGCCCCATCATTGGGAGGTTCTGGTTGCCCTATCATGGGAGGTTCTGTTTGCCCCATGATTGGGAGGTTCTTGATGCCCCATTATTGGGAGGTTCTGGTTGCCTCATCATTGGGAAGTTCTGGCTGCCCCATCATTGGGAATTTCTGGTTGCCCCATTATTGGGACGTTCTGCTTGACATATCTTTGGGAGTTTCTGGTTGCCCTATGATTGGGAGGTTCTTTTTGCCCCATCATTGGAAGGGTCTGGTTGCCGCATCATTGGGAGGTTCTGGTTGCCCCATCATTGGGAGGTTCTGATTGCCCCATTATTGGGAAGTTCTGGTTGCCCCATTATTGGGAGGTTCAGTTTGCCCCATCATTGGGAGGTTCTGGTTGGCCCATCATTTGGAGGTTCTGGTTGCCCCATCATAGGGAGGTTCTGGTTGCCCCATTATTGGGAGGTTCTGCTTGTCCTATCATTGGTAAGTTCTGGTTGCCCCATTATTGGGAGGTTCTGTTTGACCCATCATTGGGAGGTTCTGGTTGCCCTATCATTGGAAGGGTCTGGTTGCCGCATCATTGGGAGGTTCTGGTTGCCCGTTTATTGGGAGGTTCTGGTTACCCCTTTATTGGGAGGTTGTGGTTGCCCCATCATTGGGAGGTACTGGTTGCCTCAGCATTGGAAGGTTTTGGTTGCCCTATCATTGGGAGGTTCTGGTTGCCCCATCATTGGGAGGTTCTGAATGTCCTGTCATTGGGAGGTTCTGCTTGCCCCATCTTTGGGAGGTTCTGGTTGCCCTATGATTGGAAGGTTCTGGTTGCCCTATCATTGCGAGGTTCTGCTTACCCTATCATTGTGAGGTTCTGGTTGCCCTATTATTGGGAGGTTCTGCTTGCCCCATCTTTGGGAGCTTCTGGTTGCCCCATCATTGGGAGGTTCTGGTTGCCCCATTATTGGGAAGTTCTGGTTGCCCATTATTGGGAGGTTCTGTTTGCCCCATCATTGGGAGTTTCTGGTTGCCCTATCATTGGGAGGTTCTGGTTGCCCCATTATTGGGAGATTCTGTTTGCCCCAATATTGGGAGGTTCTGTTTGCCCCATCATTGGGAGTTTCTATTTGCCCCATCGTTGGGAGTTTCTGGATGCCCCATTATTGGGAGATTCTGATTGCCTCATCATTGGGTGGTTCTGGTTGCCTCATCAATGGGTGGTTCTGGTTGCCCTATTATTGGGAGTTTCAGGTTGGCCCATCATTTGGAGGTTCTGGTTGCCCCATCATAGGGAGGTTCTGGTTGCCCCATTATTGGGAGGTTCTGCTTGTCCTATCATTGGGAAGTTCTGCTTGCCCCATTATTGGGAGGTTCTGTTTGCCCCATCATTGGGAGGTTCTGGTTGCCGCATCATTGGGAGGCTGTGTTTGCCCCATCATTGGAAGTTCTGATTGCCCAATCATTGGGTGGTTCTGGATGCGCTATCATTTGGAGGTTCTGGTTGCCCCATCATTGGGAGGTTCTGCTTACCCTATCATTGGGAGCCTCTGGTTGCCCGATCATTGGGAGGTTCCGGTTGCGCAATGATTGGGAGGTTCTGGTTACCCCATCATTGGGAGGTTCTGGTTGCCCCATCATTGGGAGGTTCTGCTTACCCTGTCATTGGGAGGTTCTGCTTGACCTGTCATTGGGAGGTTCTGGTTGCCCCATTATTGGGAGGTTCTGCTTGACCCATTTTCGGGAGGTTCTGGTCGCCCTATCATTGGAAGGGTCTGGTTGCCGCATCATTGGGAGGTTCTGGTTGTAAGATTATTCGGAGGTTCTGGTTGCCCCATTATTGGGAGGTTGTTGTTGCCCCATCATTGGGAGGTACTGGTTGCCTCAGCATTTGAAGGATCTGGTTGCCCTATCATTGGGAGGTTCTGGTTGCCCCATCATTGGGAGGTTCTGAATGTCCTGTCATTGGGAGGTTCTGCTTGCCCTATCATTGGGAGGTTCTGGTTGCCCCATTATTGGGAGGTTCTGCTTGCCCCATCTTTGGGAGGTTCTGGTTGCCCTATCATTCGAAGGTTCTGGTTGCCCTGTCATTGGGAGGTTCTGCTTACCCTATCATTGTGAGGTTCTGGTTGCCCTATTATTGGGAGGTTCTGCTTGCCCCATCTTTGGGAGCTTCTGGTTGCCCCATCATTGGGAGTTCAGGTTGCCCCATTATTGGGAGGTTCTGGTTGC
Source organism: Hypanus sabinus (assembly GCF_030144855.1). Taxonomy (NCBI): domain Eukaryota; kingdom Metazoa; phylum Chordata; class Chondrichthyes; order Myliobatiformes; family Dasyatidae; genus Hypanus; species Hypanus sabinus. The sequence continues at coordinate 71,747,702 of NC_082721.1, read as the reverse complement.
CCCATTATTGGGAGCTTCTGGTTGCCCCATTATTGGGAGTTCAGGTTGCCCCATTATTGGGAGGTTCTGGTTGCCCCATTATTGGGAATTTCTGGTTTACCCATCATTGGGACGTTCTGTTTGCCCCATTATTGTGAGGTTCTGTTTGCCCCATCATTGGGAAGTTTCTGGTTGCCCTATCATTCGGAGGTTCTGTTTGCCCCATTCTTGGGAGGTTCTGGTTGCGTCATCATTGTGAGGTTCTGGTTGCCCTATCATTGGGAGGTTGTTGTTGCCCCATTATTGGGAGGTTCTGTTTGCCCCATCATTTGCAGGGTCTGGTTGCCGCATGATTGGGAGGTTCTGTTTGCCCCATCATTGGGATGTTCTGGTTGCCCTATCATGGGAGGTTCTGTTTGCCCCATGATTGGGAGGTTCTTGATGCCCCATTATTGGGACGTTCTGCTTGACATATCTTTGGGAGTTTCTGGTTGCCCTATGATTGGGAGGTTCTTTTTGCCCCATCATTGGAAGGGTCTGGTTGCCTCATCATTGGGAGGTTCTGGTTGCCCCATCATTGGGAGGTTCTGGTTGCCCCATTATTGGGAAGTTCTGGTTGCCCCATTATTGGGAGGTTCTGTTTGCCCCATCATTGGGAGTTCTGGTTGCCCCTTTATTGGGAGGTTCTGTTTGCCCCATCATTGGGAGGTTCTGGTTGCCCCATTCTTGGGAGGTTCTGTTTGACCCATCATTGGGAGGTTCTGGTTGCCCTATCATTGGAAGGGTCTGGTTCCCGCATCATTGGGAGGTTCTGGTTGCCCGTTTACTGGGAGGTTCTGTTTGCCCCATCATTGGGAGTTCTGGTTGCCCCTTTATTGGGAGGTTCTGTTTGCCCCATCATTGGGAGGTTCTGGTTGCCCCATTATTGGGAGGTTCTGCTTGCCCTATCATTGGGAGGTTCTTGTTGCCCCATTATTGGGAGGTTCTGTTTGCCCCATCATTTGCAGGGTCTGGTTGCCGCATGATTGGGAGGTTCTGTTTGCCACATCATTGGGAGGTTCTGGTTGCCCTATCATGGGAGGTTCTGTTTGCCCCATGATTGGGAGGTTCTGGTTGCCTCATCATTGGGAAGTTCTGGTTGCCGCATCATTGGGAATTTCTGGTTGCCCCATTATTGGGATGTTCTGGTTGCCCCATCATTTGGAGGTTCTGTTTGCCCCATCATTGGGAGGTTCTGGATGCCCCATTATTGGGAGGTTCTGGTTGGCCCATCATTTGGAGGTTCTGGTTGCCCCATCATAGGGAGGTTCTGGTTGCCCCATTATTGGGAGGTTCTGCTTGTCCTATCATTGGTAAGTTCTGGTTGCCCCATTATTGGGAGGTTCTGTTTGACCCATCATTGGGAGGTTCATGTTGCCCTATCATTGGAAGGGTCTGGTTGCCGCATCATTGGGAGGTTCTGGTTGCCCGTTTACTGGGAAGTTCTGGTTGCCCCATTATTGGGAGGTTGTGGTTGCCCCATCATTGGGAGGTACTGGTTGCCTCAGCATTGGAAGGTTTTGGTTGCCCTATCATTGGGAGGTTCTGGTTGCCCCATCATTGGGAGGTTCTGAATGTCCTGTCATTGGGAGGTTCTGCTTGCCCCATCTTTGGGAGGTTCTGGTTGCCCTATGATTGGAAGGTTCTGGTTGCCCTATCATTGGGAGGTTCTGCTTACCCTATCATTGTGAGGTTCTGGTTGCCCTATTATTGGGAGGTTCTGCTTGCCCCATCTTTGGGAGCTTCTGGTTGCCCCATCATTGGGAGGTTCTGGTTGCCCCATTATTGGGAAGTTCTGGTTGCCCCATTATTGGGAGGTTCTGTTTGCCCCATCATTGGGAGTTTCTGGTTGCCCTATCATTCGGAGGTTCTGGTTGCCCCATTCTTGGGAGGTTCTGGTTGCGTCATCATTGTGAGGTTCTGGTTGCCCTATCATTGGGAGGTTGTTGTTGCCCCATTATTGGGAGGTTCTGTTTGCCCCATCATTTGCAGGGTCAGGTTGCCGCATGATTGGGAGGTTCTGTTTGCCCCATCATTGGGAGGTTCTGGTTGCCCTATCATGGGAGGTTCTGTTTGCCCCATGATTGGGAGGTTCTTGATGCCCCATTATTGGAAGGTTCTGGTTGCCTCATCATTGGGAAGTTCTGGCTGCCCCATCATTGGGAATTTCTGGTTGCCCCATTATTGGGACGTTCTGCTTGACATATCTTTGGGAGTTTCTGGTTGCCCTATGATTGGGAGGTTCTTTTTGCCGCATCATTGGAAGGGTCTGGTTGCCGCATTATTGGGAGGTTCTGGTTGCCCGATTATTGGGAGGTTCTGGTTGCCCCATTATTGGGAGATTGTGGTTGCCCCATCTTTGGGAGGTACTGGTTGCCTCATCATTGGGAGGTTCTGGTTGCCCTATCATTGGGAGGTTCTGGTTGCCCCATCATTGGGAGGTTCTGATTGCCCTGTCATTGGGAGGTTCTGCTTGTCCTGTCATTGGGAGGTTCTGGTTGCCCTATTATTGGGAGGTTTAGCTTGCCCCATCTTTGGGAGGTTCTGGTTGCCCTATCATTGGAAGGGTCTGGTTGCCGCATCATTGGGAGGTTCTGGTTGCCCGATTAATGGGAGGTTCTCGTTGCCCCATTATTGGGAGGTTGTGGTTGCCCCATCATTGGGAGGTACTGGTTGCCTCAGCATTGGAAGGTTCTGGTTGCCCTATCATTGGGAGGTTCTGGTTGCCCCATCATTGGGAGGTTCTGAATGTCCTGTCATTGGGAGGTTCTGCTTGCCCTATCATGGGGATGTTCTTGTTGCCCCATTACTGTGAGTTTTTGTTTGCCCCATCATTGGGACGTGCTGTTTGCACCATCATTGGGAGGTTCTGGTTGACCTATCATGGGAGGTTCTGTTTGCCCCATCGTTGGGAGGCTCTGGAAGCCCCATTATTGGGAGGTTCTGGTTGCCTCATCATTGGGAGGTTCTGGTTGCCCCATCATTTGGAGGTTCTGTTTGCCCCATCATTGGGAGGTTCTGGATGCCCCATTATTGGGAGGTTCTGGTTGGCCCATCATTTGGAGGTTCTGGTTGCCCCATCATAGGGAGGTTCTGGTTGCCCCATTATTGGGAGGTTCTGCTTGTCCTATCTTTGGGAAGTTCTGGTTGCCCCATCATTGGGAATTTCTGGTTGCCCCATTATTGGGATGTTCTGCTTGACATATCTTTGGGAGTTTCTGGTTGCCCTATGATTGGGAGGTTCTTTTTGCCCCATCATTGGAAGGGTCTGGTTGCCGCATCATTGGGAGGTTCTGGTTGCCCGATTATTGGAAGGTTCTGGTTGCCCCATTATTGGGAGGTTGTGGTTGCTCCATCTTTGGGAGGTACTGGTTGCCTCATCATTGGGAGGTTCTGGTTGCCCCATCATTGGGAGGTTCTGATTGCCCTGTCATTGGGAGGTTCTGCTTGTCCTGTCATTGGGAGGTTATGGTTGCCCTATTGTTGGGAGGTTTAGCTTGCCCCATCTTTGGGAGGTTCTGGTTGCCCAATCATTGGGAGGTTCTGAATGTCCTGTCATTGGGAGGTTCTGCTTGCCCCATCTTTGGGAGGTTCTGTTTGCCCTATGATTGGAAGGTTTTGGTTGCCCTATCATTGGGAGGTTCTGCTTACCCTATCATTGTGAGGTTCTGGTTGCCCTATTATTGGGAGGTTCTGCTTGCCCCATCTTTGGGAGCTTCTGGTTGCCCCATCATTGGGAGGTTCTGGTTGCCCTATGATTGGGAGGTTCTTTTTGCCCCATCATTGGAAGGGTCTGGTTGCCGCATCATTGGGAGGTTCTGGTTGCCCGATTATTGGAAGGTTCTGGTGGCCCCATTATTGGGAGGTTGTGGTTGCTCCATCTTTGGGAGGTACTGGTTGCCTCATCATTGGGAGGTTCTGGTTGCCCCATCATTGGGAGGTTCTGATTGCCCTGTCATTGGGAGTTTCTGCTTGTCCTGTCATTGGGAGGTTATGGTTGCCCTATTGTTGGGAGGTTTAGCTTGCCCCATCTTTGGGAGGTTCTGGTTGCCCAATCATTGGGAGGTTCTGAATGTCCTGTCATTGGGAGGTTCTGCTTGCCCCATCTTTGGGAGGTTCTGGTTGCCCTATGATTGGAAGGTTCTGGTTGCCCTATCATTGGGAGGTTCTGCTTACCCTATCATTGTGAGGTTCTGGTTGCCCTATTATTGGGAGGTTCTGCTTGCCCCATCTTTGGGAGCTTCTGGTTGCCCCATCATTGGGAGGTTCTGGTTGCCCCATTATTGGGAAGTTCTGGTTGCCCCATTATTGGGAGGTTCTGTTTGCCCCATCATTGGGAGTTTCTGGTTGCCCTATCATTCGGAGGTTCTGGTTGCCCCATTCTGGGGAGGTTCTGGTTGCGTCATCATTGTGAGGTTCTGGTTGCCCTATCATTGGGAGGTTGTTGTTGCCCCATTATTGGGAGGTTCTGTTTGCCCCATCATTTGCAGGGTCAGGTTGCCGCATGATTGGGAGGTTCTGTTTGCCCCATCATTGTGAGGTTCTGGTTGCCCTATCATGGGAGGTTCTGTTTGCCCCATGATTGGGAGGTTCTTGATGCCCCATTATTGGGAGGTTCTGGTTGCCTCATCATTGGGAAGTTCTGGCTGCCCCATCATTGGGAATTTCTGGTTGCCCCATTATTGGGACGTTCTGCTTGACATATCTTTGGGAGTTTCTGGTTGCCCTATGATTGGGAGGTTCTTTTTGCCGCATCATTGGAATGGTCTGGTTGCCGCATCATTGGGAGGTTCTGGTTGCCCGATTATTGGGAGGTTCTGGTTGCCCCATTATTGGGAGGTTGTGGTTGCCCCATCTTTGGGAGGTACTGGTTGCCTCATCATTGGGAGGTTCTGGTTGCCCCATCATTGGGAGGTTCTGGTTGCCCCATCATTGGGAGGTTCTGATTGCCCTGTCATTGGGAGGTTCTGCTTGTCCTGTCATTGGGAGGTTCTGGTTGCCCTATTATTGGGAGGTTTAGCTTGCCCCATCTTTGGGAGGTTCTGGTTGCCCTATCATTGGAAGGGTCTGGTTGCCGCATCATTGGGAGGTTCTGGTTGCCCGATTATTGGGAGGTTCTGGTTGCCCCATTATTGGGAGGTTGTGGTTGCCCCATCATTGGGAGGTACTGGTTGCCTCAGCATTGGAAGGTTCTGGTTGCCCTATCATTGGGAGGTTCTGGTTGCCCCATCATTGGGAGGTTCTGAATGTCCTGTCATTGGGAGGTTCTGCTTGCCCTATCATGGGGATGTTCTTGTTGCCCCATTACTGTGAGTTTTTGTTTGCCCCATCATTGGGACGTGCTGTTTGCACCATCATTGGGAGGTTCTGGTTGCCCTATCATGGGAGGTTCTGTTTGCCCCATCGTTGGGAGGCTCTGGAAGCCCCATTATTGGGAGGTTCTGGTTGCCTCATCATTGGGAGGTTCTGGTTGCCCCATCATTTGGAGGTTCTGTTTGCCCCATCATTGGGAGGTTCTGGATGCCCCATTATTGGGAGGTTCTGGTTGGCCCATCATATTGAGGTTCTGGTTGCCCCATCATAGGGAGGTTCTGGTTGCCCCATTATTGGGAGGTTCTGCTTGTCCTATCATTGGGAAGTTCTGGTTGCCCCATTATTGGGAGGTTCTGTTTGACCCATCATTGGGAGGTTCTGGTTGCCCTATTATTGGAAGGGTCTGGTTGCCGCATCATTGGGAGGTTCTGGTTGCCCGATTATTGGGAGGTTCTGGTTGCCCCATTATTGTGAGGTTGTGGTTGCCACATCATTGGGAGGTACGGTTGCCTCAGCATTTGAAGGTTCTGGTTGCCCTATCATTGGGAGGTTCTGGTTGCCCCATCATTGGGAGGTTCTGAATGTCCTGTCATTGGGAGGTTCTGCTTGCCCTATCATTGGGAGGTTCTGGTTGCCCCATTATTGGGAGGTTCTGCTTGCCCCATCTTTTGGAGGTTCTGGTTGCCCTATGATTCGAAGGTTCTGGTTGCCCTATCATTGGGAGGTTCTGCTTACCCTATCATTGTGAGGTTCTGGTTGCCCTATTATTGGGAGGTTCTGTTTGCCCCATCTTTGGGAGCTTCTGGTTGCCCCATCATTGGGAGGTTCTGGTTGCCCCATTATTGGGAAGTTCTGGTTGCCCCATTATTGGGAGGTTCTGTTTGCCCCATTATTGGGAGTTCTGGTTGCCCCATTATTGGGAGGTTCTGGTTGCCCCATTATTGGGAAGTTCTGGTTTCCCCATCATTGGGACGTTCTGTTTGCCCCATCATTGTGAGGTTCTGTTTGCCCCATCATTGGGAGTTTCTGGTTGCCCGATCATTGGGAGGTTCTGGTTGCCCCATTATTGGGAGATTCTGTTTGCCCCATTATTGGGAGGTTGTGGTTGTCCCATCTTTGGGAGGTACTGGTTGCCTCATCATTGGGAGTTTCCTGTTGCCCTATCATTGGGAGGTTCTGGTTCGCCCGTCATTGGGAGGTTGTGGTTGCCCCATCATTGGGAGGTACTGGTTGCCTCAGCATTGGAAGGTTCTGGTTGCCCTATCATTGGGAGGTTCTGGTTGCCCCATCATTGGGAGGTTTTGAATGACCTGTCATTGGGAGGTTCTGCTTGCCCTATCATGTGGATGTTCTGGTTGGCCCGTCATTGGGACGTTGTGGTTGCCCCATCATTGGGAGGTACTGGTTGCCTCAGCATTGGAAGGTTCTGGTTGCCCTATCATTGGGAGGTTCTGGTTGCCCCATCATTGGGAGGTTCTGGTTGCCCTATCATGGGAGGTTCCGTTTGCCCCATCGTTGGGAGGCTCTGGAAGCCCCATTATTGCGAGGTTCTGGTTGCCTCATCATTGGGAGGTTCTGGTTGCCCCATCATTTGGAGGTTCTGTTTGCCCCATCATTGGGAGGTTCTGGATGCCCCATTATTGGGAGGTTCTGCTTGGCCCATCATTTGGAGGTTCTGTTTGCCCCATCATAGGGAGGTTCTGGTTGCCCCATTATTGGGAGGTTCTGCTTGTCCTATCATTGGGAAGTTCTGGTTGCCCCATCATTGGGAAATTCTGGTTCCCGATTATTGGGATGTTCTGCTTGACATATCTTTGGGAGGTTCTGGTTGCCCTATGATTGGCAGGTTCTTTTTGCCCCATCATTGGAAGGGTCTGGTTGCCGCATCATTGGGAGGTAGTGGTTGCCCCATCTTTGGGAGGTACTGGTTGCCTCATCATTGGGAGGTTCTGGTTGCCCTATTATTGGGAGGTTCTGGTTGCCCCATCATTGGGAGGTTCTGATTGCCCTGTCATTGGGAGGTTCTGCTTCTCCTGTCATTGGGAGGTTCTGGTTGCCCTATCATTGGGAGGTTTAGCTTGCCCCATCTTTGGGAGGTTCTGGTTGCCCTATCATTGGAAGGGTCTGGTTGCCGCATCATTGGGAGGTTCTGGTTGCCCGATTATTGGGAGGTTCTGATTGCCCCATTATTGGGAGGTAGTGGTTGCCCCATCTTTGGGAGGTACTGGTTGCCTCATCATTGGGAGGTTCTGGTTGCCCTATCATTGGGAGGTTCTGGTTGCCCCATCATTGGGAGGTTCTGATTGCCCTGTCATTGGGAGGTTCTGCTTGTCCTGTCATTGGGAGGTTCTGGTTGCCCTATTATTGGGAGGTTTAGCTTGCCCCATCTTTGGGAGGTTCTGGTTGCCCTATCATTGGAAGGGTCTGGTTGCCGCATCATTGGGAGGTTCTGGTTGCCCGATTATTGGGAGGTTCTGATCGCCCCATTATTGGGAGGTTGTGGTTGCCCCATCTTTGGGAGTTTCCTGTTGCCCTATCATTGGGAGGTTCTGGTTCGCCCGTCATTGGGAGGTTGTGGTTGCCCCATCATTGGGAGGTACTGGTTGCCTCAGCATTGGAAGGTTCTGGTTGCCCTATCATTGGGAGGTTCTGGTTGCCCCATCATTGGGAGGTTTTGAATGACCTGTCATTGGGAGGTTCTGCTTGCCCTATCATGTGGATGTTCTGGTTGGCCCGTCATTGGGACGTTGTGGTTGCCCCATCATTGGGAGGTACTGGTTGCCTCAGCATTGGAAGGTTCTGGTTGCCCTATCATTGGGAGGTTCTGGTTGCCCCATCATTGGGAGGTTCTGGTTGCCCTATCATGGGAGGTTCCGTTTGCCCCATCGTTGGGAGGCTCTGGAAGCCCCATTATTGCGAGGTTCTGGTTGCCTCATCATTGGGAGGTTCTGGTTGCCCCATCATTTGGAGGTTCTGTTTGCCCCATCATTGGGAGGTTCTGGATGCCCCATTATTGGGAGGTTCTGGTTGGCCCATCATTTGGAGGTTCTGTTTGCCCCATCATAGGGAGGTTCTGGTTGCCCCATTATTGGGAGGTTCTGCTTGTCCTATCATTGGGAAGTTCTGGTTGCCCCATCATTGGGAAATTCTGGTTCCCGATTATTGGGATGTTCTGCTTGACATATCTTTGGGAGGTTCTGGTTGCCCTATGATTGGCAGGTTCTTTTTGCCCCATCATTGGAAGGGTCTGGTTGCCGCATCATTGGGAGGTAGTGGTTGCCCCATCTTTGGGAGGTACTGGTTGCCTCATCATTGGGAGGTTCTGGTTGCCCTATTATTGGGAGGTTCTGGTTGCCCCATCATTGGGAGGTTCTGATTGCCCTGTCATTGGGAGGTTCTGCTTCTCCTGTCATTGGGAGGTTCTGGTTGCCCTATCATTGGGAGGTTTAGCTTGCCCCATCTTTGGGAGGTTCTGGTTGCCCTATCATTGGAAGGGTCTGGTTGCCGCATCATTGGGAGGTTCTGGTTGCCCGATTATTGGGAGGTTCTGATAGCCCCATTATTGGGAGGTAGTGGTTGCCCCATCTTTGGGAGGTACTGGTTGCCTCATCATTGGGAGGTTCTGGTTGCCCTATCATTGGGAGGTTCTGGTTGCCCCATCATTGGGAGGTTCTGATTGCCCTGTCATTGGGAGGTTCTGCTTGTCCTGTCATTGGGAGGTTCTGGTTGCCCTATTATTGGGAGGTTTAGCTTGCCCCATCTTTGGGAGGTTCTGGTTGCCCTATCATTGGAAGGGTCTGGTTGCCGCATCATTGGGAGGTTCTGGTTGCCCGATTATTGGGAGGTTCTGATCGCCCCATTATTGGGAGGTTGTGGTTGCCCCATCTTTGGGAGGTACTGGTTACCTCATCATTGGGAGTTTCTGGTTGCCCTATCATTGGGAGGTTCTGGTTGCCCCATCATTGGGAGTTTCTGGTTGCCCGATCATTGGGAGGTTCTGGTTGCCCCATTATTGGGAGATTCTGTTTGCCCCATTATTGGGAGGTTCTGTTTGCCCCATCATTGGGAGGTTCTGGTTGCCCCATTCTTGGGTGGTTCTGGTTGCGTCATCATTGTGAGGTTCTGGTTGCCTCATCATTGGGAGGTTCTGGTTGCCCTATCATTGGGAGTTTCTGGTTGCCCCATCATTTGGAGGTTCTGGTTGCCCTATCGTGGGAGGTTCTGTTTGCCCCATGATTGGGAGGTTCTTAATGCCCCATTATTGGGATGTTCTGGTTGCCTCATCATTGGGAAGTTCTGGTTGCCCCATCATTGGGAATTTCTGGTTGCCCCATTATTGGGATGTTCTGCTTGACATATCTTTGGGAGTTTCTGGTTGCCCTATGATTGGGAGGTTCTTTTTGCCCCATCATTGGAAGTGTCTTGTTGCCGCATCATTGGGAGGTTCTGGTTGCCCGATTATTGGGAGGTTCTGGTTGCCCCATTATGGCGAGGTTGTGGTTGTCCCATCTTTGGGAGGTACTGGTTGCCTCATCATTGGGAGGTTCTTGTTGCCCTATCATTGGGAGGTTCTGGTTGGCCCGTCATTGGGAGGTTGTGGTTGCCCCATCATTGGGAGGTACTGGTTGCCTCAGCATTGGATGGTTCTTGTTGCCCTATCATTGGAAGGGTCTGGTTGCCGCATCATTGGGAGGTTCTGGTTGCCCGATTATTGGGAGGTTCTGATTGCCCCATTATTGGGAGGTAGTGGTTGCCCCATCTTTGGGAGGTACTGGTTGCCTCATCATTGGGAGGTTCTGGTTGCCCTATCATTGGGAGGTTCTGGTTGCCCCATCATTGGGAGGTTCTGATTGCCCTGTCATTGGGAGGTTCTGCTTGTCCTGTCATTGGGAGGTTCTGGTTGCCCTATTATTGGGAGGTTTAGCTTGCCCCATCTTTGGGAGGTTCTGGTTGCCCTATCATTGGAAGGGTCTGGTTGCCGCATCATTGGGAGGTTCTGGTTGCCCGATTATTGGGAGGTTCTGATCGCCCCATTATTGGGAGGTTGTGGTTGCCCCATCTTTGGGAGGTACTGGTTACCTCATCATTGGGAGTTTCTGGTTGCCCTATCATTGGGAGGTTCTGGTTGCCCCATCATTGGGAGTTTCTGGTTGCCCGATCATTGGGAGGTTCTGGTTGCCCCATTATTGGGAGATTCTGTTTGCCCCATTATTGGGAGGTTCTGTTTGCCCCATCATTGGGAGGTTCTGGTTGCCCCATTCTTGGGTGGTTCTGGTTGCGTCATCATTGTGAGGTTCTGGTTGCCTCATCATTGGGAGGTTCTGGTTGCCCTATCATTGGGAGTTTCTGGTTGCCCCATCATTTGGAGGTTCTGGTTGCCCTATCGTGGGAGGTTCTGTTTGCCCCATGATTGGGAGGTTCTTAATGCCCCATTATTGGGATGTTCTGGTTGCCTCATCATTGGGAAGTTCTGGTTGCCCCATCATTGGGAATTTCTGGTTGCCCCATTATTGGGATGTTCTGCTTGACATATCTTTGGGAGTTTCTGGTTGCCCTATGATTGGGAGGTTCTTTTTGCCCCATCATTGGAAGTGTCTTGTTGCCGCATCATTGGGAGGTTCTGGTTGCCCGATTATTGGGAGGTTCTGGTTGCCCCATTATGGCGAGGTTGTGGTTGTCCCATCTTTGGGAGGTACTGGTTGCCTCATCATTGGGAGGTTCTTGTTGCCCTATCATTGGGAGGTTCTGGTTGGCCCGTCATTGGGAGGTTGTGGTTGCCCCATCATTGGGAGGTACTGGTTGCCTCAGCATTGGATGGTTCTTGTTGCCCTATCATTGGGAGGTTCTGGTTGCCCCATCATTGGGAGGTTCTGAATGTCCTGTCATTGGGAGGTTCTGCTTGCCCTATCATGTGGATGTTCTGGTTGCCCCATTATTGGGAGTTTTTGTTTGCCCCATCATTGGGACGTGCTGTTTGCCCCATCATTGGGAGGTTCTGGTTGCCCTATCATGGGAGGTTCCGTTTGCCCCATCGTTGGGAGGCTCTGGAAGCCCCATTATTGCGAGGTTCTGGTTGCCTCATCATTGGGAGGTTCTGGTTGCCCCTTCATTTGGAGTTTCTGTTTGCCCCATCATTGGGAGGTTCTGGATGCCCCATTATTGGGAGGTTCTGGTTGGCCCATCATTTGGAGGTTCTGGTTGCCCCATCATAGGGAGGTTCTGGTTGCCCCATTATTGGGAGGTTCTGCTTGTCCTATCATTGGGAAGTTCTGGTTGCCCCATCATTGGGAAATTCTGGTTGCCCGATTATTGGGATGTTCTGCTTGACATATCTTTGGGAGGTTCTGGTTGCCCTATGATTGGGAGGTTCTTTTTGCCCCATCATTGGAAGGGTCTGGTTGCCGCATCATTGGGAGGTTCTGGTTGCCCGATTATTGGAAGGTTCTGGTTGCCCTATTATTGGGAGGTAGTGGTTGCCCCATCTTTGGGAGGTACTGGTTGCCTCATCATTGGGAGGTTCTGGTTGCCCTATCATTGGGAGGTTCTGGTTGCCCCATCATTGGGAGGTTCTGATTGCCCTGTCATTGGGAGGTTCTGCCTGTCCTGTCATTGGGAGGTTCTGGTTGCCCTATTATTGGGAGGTTTAGCTTGCCCCATCTTTGGGAGGTTCTGGTTGCCCTATCATTGGAAGGGTCTGGTTGCCGCATCATTGGGAGGTTCTGGTTGCCCGATTATTGGGAGGTTCTGGTTGCCCCATTATTGGGAGGTTGTGGTTGCCCCATCTTTGGGAGGTACTGGTTGCCTCATCATTGGGAGTTTCTGGTTGCCCTATCATTGGGAGGTTCTGGTTGCCCCATTATTGGGAGGATCTGATTGCCCTGTCATTGGGAGGTTCTGCTTGTCCTGTCATTGGGAGGTTCTGGTTGCCCTATTATTGGGAGGTTCTGGTTGCCCCATCATTTGGAGGTTCTGTTTGCCCCATCATTGGGAGGTTCTGGATGCCCCATTATTGGGAGGTTCTGGTTGGCCCATCATATTGAGGTTCTGGTTGCCCCATCATAGGGAGGTTCTGGTTGCCCCATTATTGGGAGGTACTGGTTGCCTCAGCATTGGAAGGTTCTGGTTGCCCTATCATTGGGAGGTTCTGGTTGCCCCATCATTGGGAGGTTCTGAATGTCCTGTCATTGGGAGGTTCTGCTTGCCCTATCATGTGGATGTTCTGGTTGGCCCGTCATTGGGAGGTTGTGATTGCCCCATCATTGGGAGGTACTGGTTGCCTCAGCATTGGAAGGTTCTGGTTGCCCTATCATTGGGAGGTTCTGGTTGCTCCATCATTGGGAGGTTCTGGTTGCCCTATCATGGTAGGTTCCGTTTGCCCCATCGTTGGGAGGCTCTGGAAGCCCCATTATTGCGAGGTTCTGGTTGCCTCATCATTGGGAGGTTCTGGTTGCCCCATCATTTGGAGGTTCTGTTTGCCCCATCATTGGGAGGTTCTGGATGCCCCATTATTGGGAGGTTCTGCTTGTCCTGTCATTGGGAGGTACTGGTTGCCCTATTATTGGAAGGGTCTGGTTGCCGCATCATTGGGAGGTTCTGGTTGCCCGATTATTGGGAGGTTCTGATTGCCCCATTATTGGTAGGTTGTGGTTGCCCCATCTTTGGGAGGTACTGGTTGCCTCATCATTGGGAGGTTCTGGTTGCCCTATCATTGGGAGGTTCTGGTTGCCCCATCATTGGGAGGTTCTGATTGCCCTGTCATTGGGAGGTTCTGCTTGTCCTGTCATTGGGAGGTTCTGGTTGCCCTATTATTGGGAGGTTTAGCTTGCCCCATCTTTGGGAGGTTCTGGTTGCCCTATCATTGGAAGGGTCTGGTTGCCGCATCATTGGGAGGTTCTGGTTGCCCGATTATTGGGATGTTCTGCTTGACATATCTTTGGGAGGTTCTGGTTGCCCTATGATTGGCAGGTTCTTTTTGCCCCATCATTGGAAGGGTCTGGTTGCCGCATCATTGGGAGGTTCTGGTTGCCCGATTATTGGAAGGCTCTGGTTGCCCCATTATTGGGAGGTAGTGGTTGCCCCATCTTTGGGAGGTACTGGTTGCCTCATCATTGGGAGGTTCTGGTTGCCCTATCATTGGGAGGTTCTGGTTGCCCCATCATTGGGAGGTTCTGATTGCCCTGTCATTGGGAGGTTCTGCCTGTCCTGTCATTGGGAGGTTCTGGTTGCCCTATTATTGGGAGGTTTAGCTTGCCCCATCTTTGGGAGGTTCTGGTTGCCCTATCATTGGAAGGGTCTGGTTGCCGCATCATTGGGAGGTTCTGGCTGCCCGATTATTGGGAGGTTGTGGTTGCCCCATCTTTGGGAGGTACTGGTTGCCTCATCATTGGGAGTTTCTGGTTGCCCTATCATTGGGAGGTTCTGGTTGCCCCATCATTGGGAGGATCTGATTGCCCTGTCATTGGGAGGTTCTGCTTGTCCAGTCATTGGGAGGTTCTGGTTGCCCTATTATTGGGAGGTTTAGCTTGCCCCATCTTTGGGAGGTTCTGGTTGCCCTATCATTGGAAGGGTCTGGTTGCCGCATCATTGGGAGTTTCTGGTTGCCCGATTATTGGGAGGTTCTGGTTGCCCCATTATTGGGAGGTTGTGGTTGCCCCATCATTGGGAGGTACTGGTTGACTCAGCATTGGAAGGTTCTGGTTGCCCTATCATTGGGAGGTTCTGGTTCCCCATCATTGGGAGGTTCTGCTTGCCCTATCATGGGGATGTTCTGGTTGCCCCATTATTGGGAGTTTTTGTTTGCCCCATCATTGGGACGTGCTGTTTGCCCCATCATTGGGAGGTTGTGGTTGCCCTATCATGGGTGGTTCTGTTTGCCCCATCGTTGGGAGGCTCTGGATGCCCCATTATTGGGAGGTTCTGGTTGCCTCATCATTGGGAGGTTCTGGTTGCCCCATCATTTGGAGGTTCTGTTTGCCCCATCATTGGGAGGTTCTGGATGCCCCATTATTGGGAGGTTCTGGTTGGCCCATCATATTGAGGTTCTGGTTGCCCCATCATAGGGAGGTTCTGGTTGCCCCATTATTGGGAGGTTCTGTTTGACCCATCATTGGGAGGTTCTGGTTGCCCTATCATTGGAAGGGTCTGGTTGCCCCATTATTGTGAAGTTGTGGTTGCCACATCATTGGGAGGTACTGGTTGCCTCAGCATTGGAAGGTTTTGGTTGCCCTATCATTGGGAGGTTCTGGTTGCCCCATCACTGGGAGGTTCTGATGCCCTGTCATTGGGAGGTTCTGCTTGCCCTGTCATTGGCAGGTTCTTGTTTCCCCATTAATGGGAGGTTCTGCTTGCCCCATCTTCGGGAGTTTCTGGTTGCCCTATCATTGGAAGGGTCTGGTTGCCGCATCATTGGGAGGTTCTGGTTGTCCGATTATTGGGAGGTTCTGGTTGCCCCATTATTGGGAGGTCGTTGTTGCCCCATCATTGGGAGGTACTGGTTGCCTCAGCATTTGAAGGTTCTGGTTGCCCTATCATTGGGAGGTTCTGGTTGCCCCATCATTGGGAGGTTCTGAATGTCCTGTCATTGGGAGGTTCTGCTTGCCCCATTATTGGGAGGTTCTGCTTGCCCCATCTTTTGGAGGTTCTGGTTGCCCTATGATTCGAAGGTTCTGGTTGCCCTATCATTGGGAGGTTCTGCTTACCCTATCATTGTGACGTTCTGGTTGCCCTATTATTGGGAGGTTCTGCTTGCCCCATCTTTGGGAGCTTCTGGTTGCCCCATCATTGGGAGGTTCTGGTTGCCCCATTATTGGGAAGTTCTGGTTGCCCCATTATTGGGAGGTTCTGTTTGCCCCATTATTGGGAGTTCTGGTTGCCCCATTATTGGGAGGTTCTGGTTGCCCCATTATTGGGATGTTCTGGTTTCCCCATCATTGGGACGTTCTGTTTGCCCCATCATTGTGAGGTTCTGTTTGCCCCATCATTGGGAGTTTCTGGTTGCCCGATCACTGGGAGGTTCTGGTTGCCCCATTATTGGGAGATTCTGTTTGCCCCATTATTGGGAGGTTCTGTTTGCCCCATCATTGGGAGGTTCTGGTTGCCCCATTCTTGGGAGGTTCTGGTTGCGTCATCATTGTGTGGTTCTGGTTGCCTCATCATTGGGAGGTTCTGGTTGCCCTATCATTGGGAGTTTCTGGTTGCCCCATCATTTGGAGTTTCTGGTTGCCCTATCATGGGAGGTTCTGTTTGCCCCATGATTGGGAGGTTCTTGATGCCCCATTATTGGGATGTTCTGGTTCCCTCATTATTGGGAGGTTCTGGTTGCCCCATCATTGGGAATTTCTGGTTGCCCCATTATTGGGATGTTCTGCTTGACATATCTTTGGGAGGTTCTGGTTGCCCTATGATTGGGAGGTTCTTTTTGCCCCATCATTGGAATGGTCTGGTTGCCGCATCATTGGGAGGTTCTGGTTGCCCCATTCTTGGGAGGTTCTGGTTGCGTCATCATTGTGAGGTTCTGGTTGCCTCATCATTGGGAGGTTCTGGTTGCCCTATCATTGGGAGTTTCTGGTTGCCCCATCATTTGGAGGTTCTGGTTGCCCTATCATGGGAGGTTCTGTTTGCCCCATGATTGGGAGGTTCTTGATGCCCCATTATTGGGATGTTCTGGTTCCCTCATTATTCGGAAGTTCTGGTTGCCCCATCATTGGGAATTTCTGGTTGCCCCATTATTGGGATGTTCTGCTTGACATATCTTTGGGAGTTTCTGGTTGCCCTATGATTGGGAGGTTCTTTTTGCCCCATCATTGGAAGGGTCTTGTTGCTGCATCATTGGGAGGTTCTGGTTGCTCGATTATTGGGAGGTTCTGGTTGCCCCATTATGGCGAGGTTGTGGTTGCCCCATCTTAGGGAGGTACTGGTTGCCTCATCATTGGGAGGTTCTTGTTGCCCTATCATTGGGAGGTTCTGGTTGCCCCATCATTGGGAGGATCTGATTGCCCTGTCATTGGGAGGTTCTGCTTGTCCTGTCATTGGGAGTTTCTGGATGCCCTATTATTGGGAGGTTTAGCTTGCCCCATCTTTGGGAGGTTCTGGTTGCCCTATCATTGGAAGGGTCTGGTTGCCGCATCATTGGGAGGTTCTTGTTGCCCGATTATTGGGAGGTTCTGGTTGCCCCATTATTGGGAGGTTGTGGTTGCCCCATTATTGGGAGATTCTGTTTGCCCCATTATTGGGAGGTTCTGTTTGCCCCATCATTGGGAGGTTCTGGTTGCCCCATTCTTGGGAGGTTCTGGTTGCGTCATCATTGTGAGGTTCTGGTTGCCTCATCATTGGGAGGTTCTGGTTGCCCTATCATTGGGAGTTTCTGGTTGCCCCATCATTTGGAGGTTCTGGTTGCCCTATCATGTGAGGTTCTGTTTGCCCCATGATTGGGAGGTTCTTGATGCCCCATTATTGGGAGGTTCTGGTTGCCTCATCACTGGGAAGTTCTGGTTGCCCCATCATTGGGAATTTGTGGTTGCCCCATTATTGGGATGTTCTGCTTGACATATCTTTGGGAGTTTCTGGTTCCCCTATGATTGGGAGGTTCTTTTTGCCCCATCATTGGAAGGGTCTGGTTGCCGCATCATTGGGAGGTTCTGGTTGCCCCATTATTGGGAGGTTCTGCTTGCCCCATCTTTGGGAGGTTCTGGTTGCCCTATGATTCGAAGGTTCTGGTTGCCCTATCATTGGGAGGTTCTGCTTAACCTATCATTGTGAGGTTCTGGTTGCGCTATTATTGGGAGTTTCTGCTTGCCCCATCTTTGGGAGCTTCTGGTTGCCCCATCATTGGGAGGTTCTGGTTGCCCCATTATTGGGAAGTTCTGGTTGCCCCATTATTGGGAGGTTCTGTTTGCCCCATTATTGGGAGTTCTGGTTGCCCCATTATTGGGAGGTTCTGGTTGCCCCATTATTGGGAAGTTCTGGTTTCCCCATGATTGGGACGTTCTGTTTGCCCCATTATTGTGAGGTTCTGTTTGCCCCATCATTGGGAGTTTCTTGTTGCCCGATCATTGGGAGGTTCTGGTTGCCACATTATTGGGAGATTCTGTTTGCCCCATTATTGGGAGGTTCTGTTTGCCCCATCATTGGGAGGTTCTGGTTGCCCCATTCTTGGGAGGTTCTGGTTGCGTCATCATTGTGAGGTTCTGGTTGCCTCATCATTGGGAGGTTCTGGTTGCCCTATCATTGGGAGTTTCTGGTTGCCCCATCATTTGGAGGTTCCGGTTGCCCCATCATAGGGAGTTTCTGGTTACCCCATTATTGGGAGGTTCTGCTTGCCCTATGATTGGGAGGTTCTTGTTGCCCCGTTATTGGGAGGTTATGTTTGCCCCATCATTTGCAGGGTCTGGTTGCCGCATGATTGGGAGGTTCTGTTTGCCCCATGATTGGGAGGTTCTTGTTGCCCTATCATGGGAGGTTCTGTTTGCCCCATGATTGGGAGGTTCTTGATGCCCCATTATTGGGAGGTTCTGGTTGCCTCATCATTGGGATGTTCTGGTTGCCCCATCATTGGGAATTTCTGGTTGCCCCCTTATTGGGATGTTCTGCTTGACATATCTTTGGGAGTTTCTGGTTGCCCTATGATTGGGAAGTTCTTTTTGCCCCTTCATTGGAAGGGTCTGGTTGCCGCATCATTGGGAGGTTCTGGTTGCCCGAGTATTGGGAGGTTCTGGTTGCCCCATTATTGGGAGGTTGTAGTTGCCCCATCATTGGGAGGTTCTGATTGCCCTGTCATTGGGAGGTTCTGCTTGTCCTGTCATTGGGAGGTTCTGGTTGCCCTATTATTGGGAGGTTTAGCTTGCCCCATCTTTGGGAGGTTCTGGTTGCCCTATCATTGGAAGGGTCTGGTTGCCGCATCATTGGGAGGTTCTGGTTGCCCGATTATTGGGAGGTTCTGGTTGCCCCATTATCGGGAGGTTGTGGTTGCCCCATCATTGGGAGGTACTGGTTGCCTCAGCATTGGAAGGTTCTGGTTGCCCTATCATTGGGATGTTCTGATTGCCCCATCATTGGGAGGTTCTGAATATCCTGTCATTGGGAGGTTCTGCTTGCCCTATCATGGGGATGTTCTGGTTGCCCCATTATTGGGAGTTTTTGTTTGCCCCATCATTGGGACGTGCTGTTTGCCCCATCATTGGGACGTGCTGTTTGCCCCTTCATTGGGAGGTTCTGGTTGCCCTATCATGGGAGGTTCTGTTTGCCCCATCGTTTGGATGCTCTGGATGCCCCATTATTGGGAGGTTCTGGTTGGCCCATCATTTGGAGGTTCTGGTTGCCCCATCATAGGGAGGTTCTGGTTGCCCCATTATTGGGAGGTTCTGCTTGTCCTATCATTGGGAAGTTCTGGTTGCCCCATTATTGGGAGGTTCTGTTTGACCCATCATTGGGAGGTTCTGGTTGCCCTATCATTGGAAGGGTCTGGTTGCCGCATCATTGGGAGGTTCTGGTTGCCCGATTATTGGGAGGTTCTGGTTGCCCCATTATTGGGAGGTTGTGGTTGCCCCATCATTGGGAGGTACTGGTTGCCTCAGCATTGGAAGGTTCTGGTTGCCCTATCATTGGGATGTTCTGATTGTCCCATCATTGGGAGGTTCTGAATGTCCTGTCATTGGGAGGTTCTGCCTGCCCTATCATGGGGATGTTCTGGTTGCCCCATTATTGGGAGGTTCTGGTTGCCCGATTATTGGGAGGTTCTGGTTGCCCCATTATTGGGAGGTTGTTGTTGCCCAATCATGGGAGGTTCTGTTTGCCCCATCGTTGGGAGGCTCTGGATGCCCTATCATTGGGAGGTTCTGGTTGCCCCATCATTGGGAGGTTCTGAATGTCCTGTCATTGGGAGGTTCTGCTTGCCCTATCATTGGGAGGTTCTGGTTGCCCCATTATTGGGAGGTTCTGCTTGCCCCATCTTTGGGAGGTTCTGGTTGCCCTATGATTCGAAGGTTCTGGTTGCCCTATCATTGGGAGGTTCTGCTTACCCTATCATTGTGAGGTTCTGGTTGCTCTATTATTGGGAGGTTCTGCTTGCCCCATCTTTGGGAGCTTCTGGTTGCCCCATCATTGGGAGGCTCTGGTTGCCCCATTATTGGGAAGTTCTGGTTGCCCCATTATTGGGAGGTTCTGTTTGCCCCATTATTGGGAGTTCTGGTTGCCCCGTTATTGGGAGGTTCTGGTTGCCCCATTATTGGGATGTTCTGTTTGCCCCATTATTGTGAGGTTCTGTTTGCCCCATCATTGGGAGTTTCTGGTTGCCCTATCATTGGGAGGATCTGGTTGCCCCATTATTGAGAGGTTCTGCTTGCCCCATCTTTGGGAGGTTCTGGTTGCCCTATGATTCGAAGGTTCTGGTTGCCCTATCATTGGGAGGTTCTGCTTAACCTATCATTGTGAGGTTCTGGTTGCCCTATTATTGGGAGGTTCTGCTTGCCCCATCTTTGGGAGCTTCTGGTTGCCCCATCATTGGGAGGTTCTGGTTGCCCCATTATTGGGAAGTTCTGGTTGCCCCATTATTGGGAGGTTCTGTTTGCCCCATTATTGGGAGTTCTGGTTGCCCCATTATTGGGAGGTTCTGGTTGCCCCATTATTGGGAAGTTCTGGTTTCCCCATGATTGGGACGTTCTGTTTGCCCCATTATTGTGAGGTTCTGTTTGCCCCATCATTGGGAGTTTCTTGTTGCCCGATCATTGGGAGGTTCTGGTTGCCCCATTATTGGGAGATTCTGTTTGCCCCATTATTGGGAGGTTCTGTTTGCCCCATCATTTGGAAGTTCCGGTTGCCCCATCATAGGGAGGTTCTGGTTACCCCATTATTGGGAGGTTCTGCTTGCCCTATGATTGGGAGGTTCTTGTTGCCCCATTATTGGGAGGTTCTGTTTGCCCCATCATTTGCAGGGTCTGGTTGCCGCATGATTGGGAGGTTCTGTTTGCCCCATGATTGGGAGGTTCTTGATGCCCCATTATTGGGAGGTTCTGGTTGCCTCATCATTGGGATGTTCTGGTTGCCCCATCATTGGGAATTTCTGGTTGCCCCCTTATTGGGATGTTCTGCTTGACATATCTTTGGGAGTTTCTGGTTGCCCTATGATTGGGAAGTTCTTTTTGCCCCTTCATTGGAAGGGTCTGGTTGCCGCATCATTGGGAGGTTCTGGTTGCCCGATTATTGGGAGGTTCTGATTGCCCCATTATTGGGAGGTTGTAGTTGCCCCATCATTGGGAGGTTCTGATTGCCCTGTCATTGGAGGTTCTGCTTGTCCTGTCATTGGGAGGTTCTGGTTGCCCTATTATTGGGAGGTTTAGCTTGCCCCATTTTTGGGAGGTTCTGGTTGCCCTATTATTGGAAGGGTCTGGTTGCCGCATCATTGGGAGGTTCTGGTTGCCCGATTATTGGGAGGTTCTGGTTGCCCCATTATCGGGAGGTTGTGGTTGCCCCATCATTGGGAGGTACTGGTTGCCTCAGCATTGGAAGGTTCTGGTTGCCCTATCATTGGGATGTTCTGATTGCCCCATCATTGGGAGGTTCTGAATGTCCTGTCATTGGGAGGTTCTGCTTGCCCTATCATGGGGATGTTCTGGTTGCCCCATTATTGGGAGTTTTTGTTTGCCCCATCATTGGGACGTGCTGTTTGCCCCATCATTGGGATGTGCTGTTTGCCCCATCATTGGGAGGTTCTGGTTGCCCTATCATGGGAGGTTCTGTTTGCCCCATCGTTTGGATGCTCTGGATGCCCCATTATTGGGAGGTTCTGGTTGGCCCATCATTTGGAGGTTCTGGTTGCCCCATCATAGGGAGGTTCTGGTTGCCCCATTATTGGGAGGTTCTGCTTGTCCTATCATTGGGAAGTTCTGGTTGCCCCATTATTGGGAGGTTCTGTTTGACCCATCATTGGGAGGTTCTGGTTGCCCTATCATTGGAAGGGTCTGGTTGCCGCATCATTGGGAGGTTCTGGTTGCCCGATTATTGGGAGGTTCTGGTTGCCCCATTATTGGGAGGTTGTGGTTGCCCCATCATTGGGAGGTACTGGTTGCCTCAGCATCGGAAGGTTCTGGTTGCCCTATCATTGGGATGTTCTGATTGCCCCATTATTGGGAGGTTCTGAATGTCCTGTCATTGGGAGGTTCTGCTTGCCCTATCATGGGGATGTTCTGGTTGCCCCATTATTGGGAGTTTTTGTTTGCCCCATCATTGGGACGTGCTGTTTGCCCCATCATTGGGACGTGCTGTTTGCCCCATCATTGGGAG
Source organism: Hypanus sabinus (assembly GCF_030144855.1). Taxonomy (NCBI): domain Eukaryota; kingdom Metazoa; phylum Chordata; class Chondrichthyes; order Myliobatiformes; family Dasyatidae; genus Hypanus; species Hypanus sabinus. The sequence goes on along the minus strand of NC_082721.1, from coordinate 71,726,096 downwards.
GTTCAGGTTGCCTAATCATGGGAGGTTCTGTTTGCCCCATCGTTGGGAGGCTCTGGATGCCCCATTATTGGGAGGTTCTGGTTGGCCCATCATTTGGAGGTTCTGCTTGCCCCATCATAGGGAGGTTCTGGTTGCCCCATTATTGGGAGGTTCTGCTTGTCCTAACATTGGGAAGTTCTGGTTGCCCCATTATTGGGAGGTTCTGTTTGACCCATCATTGGGAGGTTCTGGTTGCCCTATCATTGGAAGGGTCTGGTTGCCGCATCATTGGGAGGTTCTGGTTGCCCGATTATTGGGAGGTTCTGGTTGCCCCATTATTGGGAGGTTGTTGTTGCCCCATCATTGGGAGGTTCTGAATGTCCTGTCATTGGAGATTCTGCTTGCCCTATCATGGGGATGTTCTGGTTGCCCCATTATTGGGAGTTTTTGTTTGCCCCATCATTGGGACGTGCTGTTTGCCCCATCATTGGGAGGTTCTGGTTGCCCTATCATGGGAGGTTCTGTTTGCCCCATCGTTGGGAGGCTCTGGATGCCCCATTATTGGGAGGTTCTGGTTGCCTCATCATTGGGAGGTTCTGGATGCCCCATTATTGGGAGGTTCTGGTTGGCCCATCATTTTGAGGTTCTGGTTGCCCCATCATAGGGAGGTTCTGGTTGCCCCATTATTGGGAGGTTCTGCTTGTCCAATCATTGGGAAGTTCTGGTTGCCCCAGTATTGGGAGGTTCTGTTTGACCCATCATTGGGAGGTTCTGGTTGCCCTATCATTGGAAGGGTCTGGTTGCCGCATCATTGGGAGGTTCTGGTTGCCCGATTATTGGGAGGTTCTGGTTGCCCCATTATTGTGAGGTTGTGGTTGCCCCATCATTGGGAGGTTCTGGTTGCCTCAGCATTGGAAGGTTTTGGTTGCCCTATCATTGGGAGGTTCTTCTTGCCCCATCATTGGGAGGTTCTGCTTGCCCTGTCATTGGGAGGTTCTGGTTGCCCCATTAATGGGAGGTTCTGCTTGCCCCATCTTCGGGAGCTTCTGGTTGCCCTATCATTGGAAGGGTCTGGTTGCCGCATCATTGGGAGGTTCTGGTTGTCCGATTATTGGGAGGTTCTGGTTGCCCCATTATTGGGAGGTGGTTGTTTCCCCATCATTGGGAGGTACTGGATGCCTCAGCATTTGAAGGTTCTGGTTGCCCTATCATTGGGAGGTTCTGGTTGCCCCATCATTGGGAGGTTCTGAATGTCCTGTCATTGGGAGGTTCTGCTTGCCCTATCATTGGGAGGTTCTGGTTGCCTCATTATTGGGAGGTTCTGCTTGCCCCATCTTTGGGAGGTTCTGGTTGCCCTATGATTCGAAGGTTCTGGTTGCCCTATCATTGTGAGGTTCTGCTTACCATATCATTGTGAGGTTCTGGTTGCCCTATTATTGGGAGGTTCTGCTTGCACCATCTTTGGGAGCTTCTGGTTGCCCCATCATTGGGAGGTTCTGGTTGCCCCATTATTGGGAAGTTCTGGTTGCCCCATTATTGGGAGGTTCTGTTTGCCCCATTATTGGGAGTTCTGGTTGCCCCATTATTGGGAGGTTCTGGTTGCCCCATTATTGGGAAGTTCTGGTTGCCCCATGATTGGGACGTTCTGTTTGCCCCATTATTGTGAGGTTCTGTTTGCCCCATCATTGGGAGGTTCTGGTTGCCCCATTCTTGGGAGGTTCTGGTTGCGTCATCATTGTGAGGTTCTGGTTGCCTCATCATTGGGAGGTTCTGGTTGCCCTATCATTGGGAGTTTCTGGTTGCCCCATCATTTGGAGTTTCCAGTTGCCCCATCATAGGGAGGTTCTGGTTACCCCATTATTGGGAGGTTCTGCTTGCCCTATCATTGGGAGGTTCTTGTTGCCCCATTATTGGGAGGTTCTGTTTGCCCCATCATTTGCAGGGTCTGGTTGCCGCATGATTGGGAGGTTCTGTTTGCCCCATCATTGGGAGTTTCTGGTTGCCCTATCATGGGAGGTTCTGGTTGCCCCATCATAGGGAGATTCTGGTTGCCCCATTATTGGGAGGTTGTGGTTGCCCCATCATTAGGAGGTACTGGTTGCCTCAGCATTGGAAGGTTTTGTTTGCCCTATCATTGGGAGGTTCTGGTTGCCCCATCATTGGGAGGTTCTGCTTGCCCTGTCATTGGGAGGTTCTGGTTGCCCCATTAATGGGAGGTTCTGCTTGCCCCATCTTCGGGAGGTTCTGGTTGCCCTATCATTGGAAGGGTCTGGTTGCCGCATCATTGGGAGGTTCTGGTTGTCCGATTATTGGGAGGTTCTGGTTGCCCCATTATTGGGAGGTGGTTGTTTCCCCATCATTGGGAGGTACTGGATGCCTCAGCATTTGAAGGTTCTGGTTGCCCTATCATTGGGAGGTTCTGGTTGCCCCATCATTGGGAGGTTCTGCTTGCCCTATCATTGGGAGGTTCTGGTTGCCTCATTATTGGGAGGTTCTGCTTGCCCCATCTTTGGGAGGTTCTGGTTGCCCTATGATTCGAAGGTTCTGGTTGCCCTATCATTGGGAGGTTCGGCTTACCATATCATTGTGAGGTTCTGGTTGCCCTATTATTGGGAGGTTCTGCTTGCACCATCTTTGGGAGCTTCTGGTTGCCCCATCATTGGGAGGTTCTGGTTGCCCCATTATTGGGAAGTTCTGGTTGCCCCATTATTGGGAGGTTCTGTTTGCCCCATTATTGGGAGTTCTGGTTGCCCCATTATTGGGAGGTTCTGGTTGCCCCATTATTGGGAAGTTCTGGTTTCCCCATGATTGGGACGTTCTGTTTGCCCCATTATTGTGAGGTTCTGTTTGCCCCATCATTGGGAGTTTCTTGTTGCCCGATCATTGGGAGGTTCTGGTTGCCCCATTATTGGGAGATTCTGTTTGCCCCATTATTGGGAGGTTCTGTTTGCCCCATCATTGGGAGGTTCTGGTTGCCCCATTCTTGGGAGGTTCTGGTTGCGTCATCATTGTGAGGTTCTGGTTGCCTCATCATTGGGAGGTTCTGGTTGCCCTATCATTGGGAGTTTCTGGTTGCCCCATCATTTGGAGTTTCCAGTTGCCCCATCATAGGGAGGTTCTGGTTACCCCATTATTGGGAGGTTCTGCTTGCCCTATCATTGGGAGGTTCTTGTTGCCCCATTATTGGGAGGTTCAGTTTGCCCCATCATTTGCAGGGTCTGGTTGCCGCATGATTGGGAGGTTCTGTTTGCCCCATCATTGGGAGGTTCTGGTTGCCCTATCATGGGAGGTTCTGGTTGCCCCATCATAGGGAGATTCTGGTTGCCCCATTATTGGGAGGTTGTGGTTGCCCCATCATTAGGAGGTACTGGTTGCCTCAGCATTGGAAGGTTTTGGTTGCCCTATCATTGGGAGGTTCTGGTTGCCCCATCATTGGGAGGTTCTGAATGTCCTGTCATTGGGAGGTTCTGCTTGCCCTATCATTGGGAGGTTCTGGTTGCCCCATTATTGGGAGGTTCTGCTTGCCCCATCTTTGGGAGATTCTGGTTGCCCTATGATTGGAAGGTTCTGGTTGCCCTATCATTGGGAGGTTCTGCTTACCCTATCATTGTGAGGTTCTGGTTGCCCGATTATTGGGAGGTTCTGCTTGCCCCATCTTTGGGAGCTTCCGGTTGCCCCATCATTAGGAGGTTCTGGTTGCCCCATTATTGGGAAGTTCTGGTTGCCCCATTATTGGGAGGTTCTGTTTGCCCCATCATTTGGAGTTCTGGTTGCCTCATTATTGGGAGGTTCTGGTTTCCCCATTATTGGGAGGTTCTGGTTGACCCGTCATTGGGAGGTTCTGGTTGCGCTATCATTGGGCAGTTCTGGTTTCCCCATCATTGGAACGTTCTGTTTGCCCCATCATTGGGAGGTTCTGTTTGCCCCATCATTGGGAGGTTCTGGTTGCCCTATCATTGGGAGGTTCTGTTTGCCCCATTATTGGGAGGTTCAGTTTGCCCCATCATTTGGAGGATCTGGTTGCCTCATCATTGTGAGGTTCTGGTTGCCTCATCATTGGGAGGTTCTGGTTGCCCGATCATTGGGAAGTTCTTATTCCCCCATTATTGGGAGGTTCTGTTTGCCCCATCATTGGGAGGTTCTGGTTGCCCTATCATTGGGAGGTTCTGTTTGCCCCATCATTGGGAGGTTCTGTTTGCCCCATTATTGGGAGGTTCTGGTTGCCCTTTCATTGGAAGGTTCTGGTTGCCGCATCATTGGGAGGTTCTGTTTGCCCGATTATTGGGAGGTTCTGGTTGCCCCATCATTAGGAGGTTCTGGTTGCCCGATTATTGGGAGGTTCTGGTTGCCCCATGATTGGGAGGTTCTGGTTGTGCTATCATTGGGCGGTTCTATTTGGCCCATCATTGGGAGGTTCTGGTTGCCCTATCATTGGTAGGTTCTGTTTGCCCGATTATTGGGAGGTTCTGGTTGCCTCATCATTGGGAAGTTCTGTTTGCCCCATCATTGGGAATTTCTGGTTTCCCCATTATTGGGATGTTCTGCTTGACATATCTTTGGGAGTTTCTGGTTGCCCTATGATTGGGAGGATCTTTTGGCCCCATCATTGGAATGGTCTGGTTGCCGCATCATTGGGAGGTTCTGCTTGTCCTGTCATTGGGAGGTTCTGGTTGCCCTATTATTGGGAGGTTTAGCTTGCCCCATCTTTGGGAGGTTCTGGTTGCCGTATCATTGGAAGGGTCTGGTTGCCGCATCATTGGGTGGTTCTGGTTGCCCCATTATTGGGAGGTTTTGGTTGCTCCATTATTGGGAGATTGTGGTTGCCCCATCATTGGGAGGTACTGGTTGCCTCAGCATTGGAAGGTTCTGGTTGCCCTATCATTGGGAGGTTCTGGTTGCCCCATCATTGGGAGGTTCTGAATGTCCTGTCATTGGAGATTCTGCTTGCCCTATCATGGGGATGTTCTGGTTGCCCCATTATTGGGAGTTTTTGTTTGCCCCATCATTGGGACGTGCTGTTTGCCCCATCATTGGGAGGTTCTGGTTGCCCTATCATGGGAGGTTCTGTTTGCCCCATCGTTGGGAGGCTCTGGATGCCCCATTATTGGGAGGTTCTGGTTGCCTCATCATTGGGAGGTTCTGGATACCCCATTATTGGGAGGTTCTGGTTGGCCCATCATTTTGAGGTTCTGGTTGCCCCATCATAGGGAGGTTCTGGTTGCCCCATTATTGGGAGGTTCTGCTTGTCCAATCATTGGGAAGTTCTGGTTGCCCCAGTATTGGGAGGTTCTGTTTGACCCATCATTGGGAGGTTCTGGTTGCCCTATCATTGGGAGGTTCTGGTTGCCGCATCATTGGGAGGTTCTGGTTGCCCGATTATTGGGAGGTTCTGGTTGCCCCATTATTGTGAGGTTGTGGTTGCCCCATCATTGGGAGGTTCTGGTTGCCTCAGCATTGGAAGGTTTTGGTTGCCCTATCATTGGGAGGTTCTGGTTGCCCCATCATTGGGAGGTTCTGAATGTCCTGTCATTGGAGATTCTGCTTGCCCTATCATGGGGATGTTCTGGTTGTCCGATTATTGGGAGGTTCTGGTTGCCCCATTATTGGGAGGTGGTTGTTTCCCCATCATTGGGAGGTACTGGATGCCTCAGCATTTGAAGGTTCTGGTTGCCCTATCATTGGGAGGTTCTGGTTGCCCCATCATTGGGAGGTTCTGAATGTCCTGTCATTGGGAGGTTCTGCTTGCCCTATCATTGGGAGGTTCTGGTTGCCTCATTATTGGGAGGTTCTGCTTGCCCCATCTTTGGGAGGTTCTGGTTGCCCTATGATTCGAAGGTTCTGGTTGCCCTATCATTGGGAGGTTCTGCTTACCATATCATTGTGAGGTTCTGGTTGCCCTATTATTGGGAGGTTCTGCTTGCACCATCTTTGGGAGCTTCTGGTTGCCCCATCATTGGGAGGTTCTGGTTGCCCCATTATTGGGAAGTTCTGGTTGCCCCATTATTGGGAGGTTCTGTTTGCCCCATTATTGGGAGTTCTGGTTGCCCCATTATTGGGAGGTTCTGGTTGCCCCATTATTGGGAAGTTCTGGTTTCCCCATGATTGGGACGTTCTGTTTGCCCCATTATTGTGAGGTTCTGTTTGCCCCATCATTGGGAGGCTCCGGTTGCCCCATGATAGGGAGGTTCTGGTTACCCCATTATTGGGAGGTTCTGCTTGGCCTATCATTCGGAGGTTCTTGTTGCCCCATTATTGGGAGGTTATGTTTGCCCCATCATTTGGAGGGTCTGTTTGCCGCATCATTGGGAGGTTCTGTTTGCCCCATCATTGGGAGGTTCTGGTTGCGCCATCATTGGGAGGTTCTCGTTGCCCTATCATGGGAGGTTCTGTTTGCCCCATGATTGGGAGGTTCTGGATGCCGCATTATTGGGAGGTTCTGGTTGCCTCATCATTGGGAGGTTCTGGTTGCCCCATCATTGGGAGGTTCTGGTTGTGCTATCATTGGGCGGTTCTAGTTGCCCCATCATTGGGAGGTTCTGGTTGGTGCATCATTGGGAGGCTCTGTTTGCCACATCATTGGAGGTTCTGTTTGCCCCATCATTGGGAGGTTCTGTTTGCCCCATCATTGGGAGGTTCTGGTTGCGCCATCATTGGGAGGTTCTCGTTGCCCTATCATGGGAGGTTCTGTTTGCCCCATGATTGGGAGGTTCTGGATGCCGCATTATTGGGAGGTTCTGGTTGCCTCATCATTGGGAGGTTCTGGTTGCCCCATCATTGGGAGGTTCTGGTTGTGCTATCATTGGGCGGTTCTAGTTGCCCCATCATTGGGAGGTTCTGGTTGCCCTACCATTGGGAGGTTCTGCTTACCCTATCATTGGGAGGTTCTGGTTGCCCCATCATTGGGAGGTTTTGGTTGCCCCATCATTGGGAGGATCTGGTTGCCCCATTATTGGGAGGTTCTGTTTGCCCCATTATTGGGAGGTTCTGGTTGCCCCATCATTGGGAGGTTCTGGTTGCCGCATCATTGGGAGGTTCTGTTTGCCCCATCATTTGGAGGTTCTGGTTGCGCCATCATTGGGAGGTTCTCGTTGCCCTATCATGGGAGGTTCTGTTTGCCCCATGATTGGGAGGTTCTGGATGCCGCATTATTGGGAGGTTCTGTTTGCCCCAGCATTGGGAGGTTCTGTTTGCCCCATTATTGGGAGGTTCTGCATGCCCCATCTTTCAGAGCTTCTGGTTGCCCCATCATTGGGAGGTTCTGCTTGCCCCATCTTTTGGAGGTTCTGGTTGCCCTATTATTGGGAGGTTCTGGCTGCCATATGACTGCGAGGTTCTTTTTGCCCTTTCATTGGGAGGTTCTGGTTGCCCCATCATTGGGAGTTTCTGCTTGCCCCATCTTTGGTAGGTTCTGTTTTCCCCATCATTGGGATGTTCTGGTTGCCCTATCATTGGGATGTTCTGGTTGCCCCATTATTGGGAGGTTGTGTTTGCACCATTATTGGTAGGTTCTGGTTGCCCCATCATTGGGAGGTTCTCCTTGCCCTTTAATGGGTGGTTCTGTTTGCCCCATCATTGGGAGGTTCTGGATGCCCCATTATTGGGAGGTTCTGGTTGCCTCATCATTTTGTGGTTCTGGTCTCCCTAGTATTGGGAGTTTCTGGTTGGCCCATCATTTGGAAGTTCTGGTTGCCCCATCATAGGGAGGTTCTGGTTGCCCCATTATTGGGAGGTTCTGGTTGCCTCATCATTGGGAATTTCTGATTGCCCCATTATTGGGAATTTCTGGTTGCCCTATGATTGGGAGGTTCTTTTTGCCCTTTCATTGGGAGGTTCTGGTTGCCCCATCATTGGGAGGTTCTGGTTGCCCCATTATTGGGTTGGGGTTGCCCCATCATTGGGAGGTTCTGGTTGCCTCATCATTGGGATGTTCTGGTTGCCCTATCATTGGGAGGTTCTGGTTGCCGCATCATTGGGAGGTTCTGGTTGCCCGATTATTGGGAGGTTCTGGTTGCCCCATTATTTGGAGTTTCTGTTTGCCCTATCATTGGGAGGTTCTGGTTGCCCTATTATTGGGAGGTTCTGGTTGCCCGATTATTGGGAGGTTCTGGTTGCCCCATTATTTGGAGTTTCTGTTTGCCCTATCATTGGGAGGTTCTGGTTGCCCTATTATTGGGAGGTTCTGTTTGCCCCATCATTGGGAGGTTCTGGTTGCCCTATCATTGGGAGGTTCTGTTTGCCCCATTATTGGGAGGTTCAGTTTGCCCCATCATTTGGAGGGTCTGGTTGCCTCATCATTGTGAGGTTCTGGTTGCCTCATCATTGGGAGGTTCTGGTTGCCCCATCATTGGGAGGTTCTTATTCCCCCATTATTGGGAGGTTCTGTTTGCCCCATCATTGGGAGGTTCTGGTTGCCCTATCATTGGGAGGTTCTGTTTGCCCCATCATTGGGAGGTTCTGGTTGCCCCATTATTGGGAGGTTCTGGTTGCCCTTTCATTGGAAGGTTCTGGTTGCCGCATCATTGGGAGGTACTGTTTGCCCGATTATTGGGAGGTTCTGGTTGCCCCATCATTAGGAGGTTCTGGTTGCCCGATTATTGGGAGGTTCTGGTTGCCCCATGATTGGGAGGTTCTGGTTGTGCTATCATTGGGCGGTTCTATTTGGCCCATAATTGGGAGGTTCTGGTTGCCCTATCATTGGGAGGTTCTGTTTGCCCCATCATTGGGAGGTTCTGGTTGCCCCATTATTGGGAGGTTCTGGTTGCCCTTTCATTGGGAGGTTCTGGTTGCCCCATCATTGGGAGGTTCTGGTTGCCACATTATTGGGAGGTTCTGGTTGCGCTATTAATGCGCGGTTCTGGTTGCCCCACAATTGGGAGGTTCTGTTTGCCCCATCATTGGGAGGTTCTGTTTGCCCCATCATTGGGAGGTTCTGGTTGCCCTATCATTGGGAGGTACTGTTTGCCTCATTATTGGGAGGTTCAGTTTGCCCCATCATTTGGAGGGTCTGGTTGCCTCATCATTGTGAGGTTCTGGTTGCCTCATCATTGGGAGGTTCTGGTTGCCCCATCATTGGGAGGTTCTTATTCCCCCATTATTGGGAGGTTCTGTTTGCCCCATCATTGGGAGGTTCTGCTTGCCCCATCATTTGGAGGTTCCGGTTGCCCCATGATAGGCAGGTTCTGGTGACCCCATTATTGGGAGGTTCTGGTTGCCCCATTATTGGGAAGTTCTGATTGCCCCATTATTGGGAGGTTCTGGTTGCCCCGTCATTCGGAGGTTCTGGTTGCGCTATAATTGGGCAGTTCAGGTTGCGGCATCATTGGGAGTTTCTGTTTGCCCCATCATTGGGAGGTTCTGTTTGCCCCATTATTGGGAGGTTCTTTTTGCCCCATCATTGGGATGTTCTGGTTGCCCATTATTGGGAAGTTCTGGTTGCCCCATTATTGGGAGGTTTTGGTTGCTACGTCATTGGGAGGTACTGGTTGCCCCATTATTGGGAGGTTCTGTTTGCCCCATTATTTGGAGTTTCTGTTTGCCCTATCATTGGGAGGTTCTGGTTGCCCTATTATTGGGAGGTTCTGGTTGCCCGATTATTGGGAGGTTCTGGTTGCCCCATTATTTGGAGTTTCTGTTTGCCCTATCATTGGGAGGTTCTGGTTGCCCTATTATTGGGAGGTTCTGTTTGCCCCATCATTGGGAGGTTCTGGTTGCCCTATCATTGGGAGGTTCTGTTTGCCCCATTATTGGGAGGTTCAGTTTGCCCCATCATTTGGAGGGTCTGGTTGCCTCATCATTGTGAGGTTCTGGTTGCCTCATCATTGGGAGGTTCTGGTTGCCCCATCATTGGGAGGTTCTTATTCCCCCATTATTGGGAGGTTCTGTTTGCCCCATCATTGGGAGGTTCTGGTTGCCCTATCATTGGGAGGTTCTGTTTGCCCCATCATTGGGAGGTTCTGGTTGCCCCATTATTGGGAGGTTCTGGTTGCCCTTTCATTGGAAGGTTCTGGTTGCCGCATCATTGGGAGGTACTGTTTGCCCGATTATTGGGAGGTTCTGGTTGCCCCATCATTAGGAGGTTCTGGTTGCCCGATTATTGGGAGGTTCTGGTTGCCCCATGATTGGGAGGTTCTGGTTGTGCTATCATTGGGCGGTTCTATTTGGCCCATAATTGGGAGGTTCTGGTTGCCCTATCATTGGGAGGTTCTGTTTGCCCCATCATTGGGAGGTTCTGGTTGCCCCATTATTGGGAGGTTCTGGTTGCCCTTTCATTGGGAGGTTCTGGTTGCCCCATCATTGGGAGGTTCTGGTTGCCACATTATTGGGAGGTTCTGGTTGCGCTATTAATGCGCGGTTCTGGTTGCCCCACAATTGGGAGGTTCTGTTTGCCCCATCATTGGGAGGTTCTGTTTGCCCCATCATTGGGAGGTTCTGGTTGCCCTATCATTGGGAGGTACTGTTTGCCTCATTATTGGGAGGTTCAGTTTGCCCCATCATTTGGAGGGTCTGGTTGCCTCATCATTGTGAGGTTCTGGTTGCCTCATCATTGGGAGGTTCTGGTTGCCCCATCATTGGGAGGTTCTTATTCCCCCATTATTGGGAGGTTCTGTTTGCCCCATCATTGGGAGGTTCTGCTTGCCCCATCATTTGGAGGTTCCGGTTGCCCCATGATAGGCAGGTTCTGGTGACCCCATTATTGGGAGGTTCTGGTTGCCCCATTATTGGGAAGTTCTGATTGCCCCATTATTGGGAGGTTCTGGTTGCCCCGTCATTCGGAGGTTCTGGTTGCGCTATAATTGGGCAGTTCAGGTTGCGGCATCATTGGGAGTTTCTGTTTGCCCCATCATTGGGAGGTTCTGTTTGCCCCATTATTGGGAGGTTCTTTTTGCCCCATCATTGGGATGTTCTGGTTGCCCATTATTGGGAAGTTCTGGTTGCCCCATTATTGGGAGGTTTTGGTTGCTACGTCATTGGGAGGTACTGGTTGCCCCATCATTGGGAGGTTCTGTTTGCCCCATCATTGGGAGGTTCTGGTTGCCTCATCATTGTGAGGTTCTGGTTGCCTCATCATTGGGAGGTTCTGGTGGCCCCATCATTGGGAGATTCTTGTTCCCTCATTATTGGGACGTTTTGTTTGCCCCATCAATGGGAGGTTCCGCTTGCCCCATCATTTGGAGGCTCCGGTTGCCCCATGATAGGGAGGTTCTGGTTACCCCATTATTGGGAGGTTCTGCTTGGCCTATCATTCGGAGGTTCTTGTTGCCCCATTATTGGGAGGTTATGTTTGCCCCATCATTTGGAGGGTCTGGTTGCCGCATCATTGGGAGGTTCTGTTTGCCCCATCATTGGGAGGTTCTGGTTGCGCCATCATTGGGAGGTTCTCGTTGCCCTATCATGGGAGGTTCTGTTTGCCCCATGATTGGGAGGTTCTGGATGCCGCATTATTGGGAGGTTCTGGTTGCCTCATTATTGGGAGGTTCTGGTTGCCCCATCATTGGGAGGTTCTGGTTGTGCTATCATTGGGCGGTTCTAGTTGCCCCATCATTGGGAGGTTCTGGTTGGTGCATCATTGGGAGGCTCTGTTTGCCACATCATTGGAGGTTCTGTTTGCCCCATCATTGGGAGGTTCTGTTTGCCCCATCATTGGGAGGTTCTGGTTGCGCCATCATTGGGAGGTTCTCGTTGCCCTATCATGGGAGGTTCTGTTTGCCCCATGATTGGGAGGTTCTGGATGCCGCATTATTGGGAGGTTCTGGTTGCCTCATCATTGGGAGGTTCTGGTTGCCCCATCATTGGGAGGTTCTGGTTGTGCTATCATTGGGCGGTTCTAGTTGCCCCATCATTGGGAGGTTCTGGTTGCCCTACCATTGGGAGGTTCTGCTTACCCTATCATTGGGAGGTTCTGGTTGCCCCATCATTGGGAGGTTCTGGTTGCCCCATCATTGGGAGGATCTGGTTGCCCCATTATTGGGAGGTTCTGTTTGCCCCATTATTGGGAGGTTCTGGTTGCCCCATCATTGGGAGGTTCTGGTTGCCGCATCATTGGGAGGTTCTGTTTGCCCCATCATTGGGAGGTTCTGGTTGCGCCATCATTGGGAGGTTCTCGTTGCCCTATCATGGGAGGTTCTGTTTGCCCCATGATTGGGAGGTTCTGGATGCCGCATTATTGGGAGGTTCTGTTTGCCCCAGCATTGGGAGGTTCTGTTTGCCCCATTATTGGGAGGTTCTGCTTGCCCCATCTTTCAGAGCTTCTGGTTGCCCCATCATTGGGAGGTTCTGCTTGCCCCATCTTTTGGAGGTTCTGGTTGCCCTATTATTGGGAGGTTCTGGCTGCCATATGACTGCGAGGTTCTTTTTGCCCTTTCATTGGGAGGTTCTGGTTGCCCTATCATTGGGAGTTTCTGCTTGCCCCATCTTTGGTAGGTTCTGTTTTCCCCATCATTGGGATGTTCTGGTTGCCCTATCATTGGGATGTTCTGGCTGCCCCATTATTGGGAGGTTGTGTTTGCACCATTATTGGTAGGTTCTGGTTGCCCCATCATTGGGAGGTTCTCCTTGCCCTTTAATGGGTGTTTCTGTTTGCCCCATCATTGGGAGGTTCTGGATGCCCCATTATTGGGAGGTTCTGGTTGCCTCATCATTGGGTGGTTCTGGTCTCCCTAGTATTGGGAGTTTCTGGTTGGCCCATCATTTGGAAGTTCTGGTTGCCCCATCATAGGGAGGTTCTGGTTGCCCCATTATTGGGAGGTTCTGGTTGCCTCATCATTGGGAATTTCTGATTGCCCCATTATTGGGAATTTCTGGTTGCCCTATGATTGGGAGGTTCTTTTTGCTCTTTCATTGGGAGGTTCTGGTTGCCCCATCATTGGGAGGTTCTGGTTGCCCCATTATTGGGTTGGGGTTGCCCCATCATTGGGAGGTTCTGGTTGCCTCATCATTGGGATGTTCTGGTTGCCCTATCATTGGGAGGTTCTGGTTGCCGCATCATTGGGAGGTTCTAGTTGCCCGATTATTGGGAGGTTCTGGTTGCCCCATTATTTGGAGTTTCTGTTTGCCCTATCATTGGGAGGTTCTGGTTGCCCTATTATTGGGAGGTTCTGGTTGCCCCATTATTGGGAATTTCTGGTTGCCCCATTATTGGGAGGTTCTGGTTGCCCCGTCATTCGGAGGTTCTGGTTGCGCTATAATTGGGCAGTTCAGGTTGCCGCATCATTGGGAGTTTCTGTTTGCCCCATCATTGGGAGGTTCTGTTTGCCCCATCATTGGGAGGTTCTGGTTGCGCCATCATTGGGAGGTTCTCGTTGCCCTATCATGGGAGGTTCTGTTTGCCCCATGATTGGGTGGTTCTGTTTGCCCCATCATAGGGAGGTTCTGGTTGCCCCATTATTGGGAGGTTCTGTTTGCCCCATCATTTGGAGGTTCTGTTTGCCCCATCATTGGGAGGTTCTGGTTGCCCCATTATTGGGAGATTCTGTTTGCCCCATTATTGGGAGGTTCCTCTTGCCCCATCATTGGGAGGTTCTGGTTGCCTCATCATTGGGAGGTTCTGGTTGCCCCATCATTGGGAGATTCTTGTTCCCCCATTATTGGGACGTCCTGTTTGCCCCATCAATGGGAGTTTCTGCTTGCCCCATCATTTGGAGGCACCGGTTGCCCCATGATAGGGAGGTTCTGGTTTCCCCATTATTGGGAGGTTCTGCTTGCCCTATCATTGGTAGGTTCTTGTTGCCCCATTATTGGGAGGTTCTGTTTGCCCCATCATTTAGAGGGTCTGGTTGCCGCATCATTGGGAGGTTCTGTTTGCCCCATCATTGGGAGGTACTGGTTGCTCCATCATTGGGAGGTTCTCGTTGCCCTATCATGGGAGTTCCTGTTTACCCCATGATTGGGAGGTTCTGGATGCCCCATTATTGGGAGGTTCTGGTTGCCTCATCATTGGGAGGTTCTGGTTGCCCCATCATTGGGAGGTTCTCGTTGCCCCATTATTGGGAGGTTCTGCTTACCGTATCATTGGGAGGTTCTGGTTGCCCCATTATTGGGAGGTTCTGCTTGCCCCATCTTTCAGAGCTTCTGGTTGCCCCATCTTTGGGAGGTTCTGCTTGCCCCATCTTTGGGAGGTTCTGGTTGCCCCATCATTAGGAGGTTCTGGTTGCCCCATTATTGGGAGGTTGTGTTTGCCCCATTATTGGTAGGTTCTGTTTTCCCCATCAGTGGGAGTTTCTGGATGCCCCATTATTGGGAGGTTCTGGTTGCCTCATTATAGGGAGGTTCTGGTTGCCCCATTATTTGGAGGTTCTGGTTGCCTTATCATTGGGAGGTTCTGGTTGACCTATTATTGGGAGTTTCTGGTTGGCACATCATTTGGAGGTTCTGGTTGCCCCATCATAGGGAGGTTCTGGTTGCCCCATTATTGGGAGGTTCTGCTTGTCCTATGTTTGGGAAGTTCTGGTTGCCCCATCATTGGGAGGTTCTGGTTGCCGCATCATTGGGAGGCTCTGTTTGCCCCATCATTGGAGGTTCTGGTTGCCCAATCATTGGGAGTTTCTCGTTGCCCTATCATGGTAGGTATTGGTTGCCCCATCATAGGGAGGTTCTGGTTGCCCCATTATTGGGAGGTTCTGTTTGCCCCATCATTTGGAGGTTCTGTTTGCCCCATCATTGGTAGGTTCTGGTTGCCCCATTATTGGGAGATTCTGTTTGCCCCATTATTGGGAGGTTCCTCTTGCCCCATCAATGGGAGTTTCTGCTTGCCCCATCATTTGGAGGCACCGGTTGCCCCATGATAGGGAGGTTCTGGTTTCCCCATTATTGGGAGGTTCTGCTTGCCCTATCATTGGTAGGTTCTTGTTGCCCCATTATTGGGAGGTTCTGTTTGCCCCATCATTTAGAGGGTCTGGTTGCCTCATCATTGGGAGGTTCTGGTTGCCCCATCATTGGGAGGTTCTCGTTGCCCCATTATTGGGAGGTTCTGGTTGCCCCATTATTGGGAATTTCTGGTTGTCCCATCATTGGGAGGTTCTGGTTTCCCCATGATTGGGAGGTTCTGGTTGTGCTATCATTGGGCGGTTCTAGTTGCCCCATCATAGGGAGGTTCTGGTTGCCCTATCATTGGGAGGTTCTGCTTACCGTATCATTGGGAGGTTCTGGTTGCCCCATTATTGGGAGGTTCTGCTTGCCCCATCTTTCAGAGCTTCTGGTTGCCCCATCTTTGGGAGGTTCTGCTTGCCCCATCTTTGGGAGGTTCTGGTTGCCCCATCATTAGGAGGTTCTGGTTGCCCCATTATTGGGAGGTTGTGTTTGCCCCATTATTGGTAGGTTCTGTTTTCCCCATCAGTGGGAGTTTCTGGATGCCCCATTATTGGGAGGTTCTGGTTGCCTCATTATAGGGAGGTTCTGGTTGCCCCATTATTTGGAGGTTCTGGTTGCCTTATCATTGGGAGGTTCTGGTTGACCTATTATTGGGAGTTTCTGGTTGGCACATCATTTGGAGGTTCTGGTTGCCCCATTATTGGGAGGTTCTGCTTGCCCCATTATTGGGAGGTTCTGCTTGTCCTATGTTTGGGAAGTTCTGGTTGCCCCATCATTGGGAGGTTCTGGTTGCCGCATCATTGGGAGGCTCTGTTTGCCCCATCATTGGAGGTTCTGGTTGCCCAATCATTGGGAGTTTCTCGTTGCCCTATCATGGTAGGTATTGGTTGCCCCATCATAGGGAGGTTCTGGTTGCCCCATTATTGGGAGGTTCTGTTTGCCCCATCATTTGGAGGTTCTGTTTGCCCCATCATTGGGAGGTTCTGGTTGCCCCATTATTGGGAGATTCTGTTTGCCCCATTATTGGGAGGTTCCTCTTGCCCCATCATTGGGAGGTTCTGGTTGCCTCATCATTGGGAGGTTCTGGTTGCCCCATCATTGGGAGGTTCTGGTTGCCTCATCATTGGGAGTTTCTGCTTGCCCCATCATTTGGAGGCACCGGTTGCCCCATGATAGGGAGGTTCTGGTTTCCCCATTATTGGGAGGTTCTGCTTGCCCTATCATTGGTAGGTTCTTGTTGCCCCATTATTGGGAGGTTCTGTTTGCCCCATCATTTAGAGGGTCTGGTTGCCGCATCATTGGGAGGTTCTCGTTGCCCTATCATGGGAGTTCCTGTTTACCCCATGATTGGGAGTTTCTGGATGCCCCATTATTGGGAGGTTCTGGTTGCCTCATCATTGGGAGGTTCTGGTTGCCCCATCTTTGTGAGTTTCTCGTTGCCCCATTATTGGGAGGTTCTAGTTGCCCCATTATTGGGAACTTCTGGTTGTCCCATCATTGGGAGGTTCTGGTTTCCACATGATTGGGAGGTTCTGGTTGTGCTATCATTGGGCGGTTCTAGTTGCCCCATCATAGGGAGGTTCTGGTTGCCCTATCATTGGGAGGTTCTGCTTACCGTA
The DNA here is from genome assembly GCF_030144855.1 of Hypanus sabinus. Classification (NCBI taxonomy): domain Eukaryota; kingdom Metazoa; phylum Chordata; class Chondrichthyes; order Myliobatiformes; family Dasyatidae; genus Hypanus; species Hypanus sabinus. The sequence continues at coordinate 71,709,693 of NC_082721.1, read as the reverse complement.
TCATTGGGAGGTTCTGGTTGCCCCATTATTGGGAGGTTCTGCTTGCCCCATCTTTCAGAGCTTCTGGTTGCCCCATCTTTGGGAGGTTCTGCTTGCCCCATCTTTGGGAGGTTCTGGTTGCCCCATCATTAGGAGGTTCTGGTTGCCCCATTATTGGGAGGTTGTGTTTGCCCCATTATTGGTAGGTTCTGTTTTCCCCATCAGTGGGAGTTTCTGGATGCCCCATTATTGGGAGGTTCTGGTTGCCTCATTATAGGGAGGTTCTGGTTGCCCCATTATTTGGAGGTTCTGGTTGCCTTATCATTGGGAGGTTCTGGTTGACCTATTATTGGGAGTTTCTGGTTGGCACATCATTTGGAGGTTCTGGTTGCCCCATCATAGGGAGGTTCTGGTTGCCCCATTATTGGGAGGTTCTGCTTGTCCTATGTTTGGGAAGTTCTGGTTGCCCCATCATTGGGAGGTTCTGGTTGCCGCATCATTGGGAGGCTCTGTTTGCCCCATCATTGGAGGTTCTGGTTGCCCAATCATTGGGAGTTTCTCGTTGCCCTATCATGGTAGGTATTGGTTGCCCCATCATTGGGAGGTTCTCGTTGCCCTTTCATGGGTGGTTCTGTTTGCCCTATCATAGGGAGTTTCTGGTTGCCCCATTATTGGGAGGTTCTGTTTGCCCCATCATTGGGAGGTTCTGTTTGCCCCATCATTGGGAGGTTCTGGTTGCCCCATTATTGGGAGATTCTGTTTGCCCCATTATTGGGAGGTTCCTCTTGCCCCATCATTGGGAGGTTCTGGTTGCCTCATCATTGGGAGGTTCTGGTTGCCCCTTCATTGGGAGATTCTTGTTCCCCCATTATTGGGACGTTCTGTTTGCCCCATCAATGGGAGTTTCTGCTTGCCCCATCATTTGGAGGCACCGGTTGCCCCATGATCGGGAGGTTCTGGTTTCCCCATTATTGGGAGGTTCTGCTTGCCCTATCATTGGGAGGTTCTTGTTGCCCCATTATTGGGAGGTTCTGTTTGCCCCATCATTTGGAGGGTCTGGTTGCCGCATCATTGGGAGGTTCTTTTTGCCCCATCATTGGGAGGTACTGGTTGCACCATGATTGGGAGGTTCTCGTTGCCCTATCATGGGAGTTTCTGTTTACCCCATGATTGGGAGGTTCTGGATGCCCCATTATTGGGAGGTTCTGGTTGCCCCATCATTGGGAGGTTCTCGTTGCCCTTTCATGGGTGGTTCTGTTTGCCCTATCATAGGGAGTTTCTGGTTGCCCCATTATTGGGAGGTTCTGTTTGCCCCATCATTGGGAGGTTCTGTTTGCCCCATCATTGGGAGGTTCTGGTTGCCCCATTATTGGGAGATTCTGTTTGCCCCATTATTGGGAGGTTCCTCTTGCCCCATCATTGGGAGGTTCTGGTTGCCTCATCATTGGGAGGTTCTGGTTGCCCCTTCATTGGGAGATTCTTGTTCCCCCATTATTGGGACGTTCTGTTTGCCCCATCAATGGGAGTTTCTGCTTGCCCCATCATTTGGAGGCACCGGTTGCCCCATGATCGGGAGGTTCTGGTTTCCCCATTATTGGGAGGTTCTGCTTGCCCTATCATTGGGAGGTTCTTGTTGCCCCATTATTGGGAGGTTCTGTTTGTCCCGTCATTTGGAGGGTCTGGTTGCCGCATCATTGGGAGGTTCTGTTTGCCCCATCATTGGGAGGTACTGGTTGCCCCATCATTGGGATGTTCTCGTTGCCCTATCATGGGAGTTTCTGTTTACCCCATGATTGGGAGTTTCTGGATGCCCCATTATTGGGAGGTTCTGGTTGCCTCATCATTGGGAGGTTCTGGTTGCCCCATCATTGGGAGGTTCTCATTGCCCCATTATTGGGAGGTTCTGGTTGCCCTATTATTGGGAATTTCTGGTTGTCCCATCATTGGGAGGTTCTGGTTGCCCCATCTTAGGGAGGTTCTGGTTGCCCTATCATTGGGAGGTTCTGGTTGCCCCATTATTGGGAGGTTCTGCTTGCCCCATCTTTCAGAGCTTCTGGTTGCCCCATCATTGGGAGGTTCTGCTTGCCCCATCTTTGGGAGGTTCTGGTTGCCCCATCATTAGGAGGTTCTGGTTTCCCGATTATTGGGAGGTTCTGCTTGCCCTATCATTGGGAGCTTCTTGTTGCCCCATTATTGGGAGGTTCTGTTTGCCCCGTCATTTGGAGGGTCTGGTTGCCGCATCATTGGGAGGTTCTGTTTGCCCCATCATTGGGAGGTACTGGTTGCACCATGATTGGGAGGTTCTCGTTGCCCTATCATGGGAGTTTCTGTTTACCCCATGATTGGGAGGTTCTGGATGCCCCATTATTGGGAGGTTCTGGTTGCCTCATCATTGGGAGGTTCTGGTTGCCCCATCATTGGGAGGTTCTCGTTGCCCCATTATTGGGAGGTTCTGGTTGCCCCATTATTGGGAATTTCTGGTTATCCCATCATTGGGAGGTTCTGGTTGCCCCATGATTGGGAGGTTCTGGTTGTGCTAACATTGGGCGGTTCTAGTTGCCCCATCATAGGGAGGTTCTGGTTGCCCTATCATTGGGAGGTTCTGCTTACCGTATCATTGGGAGGTTCTGGTTGCCCCATTATTGGGAGGTTCTGCTTGCCCCATCTTTCAGAGCTTCTGGTTGCCCCATCTTTGGGAGGTTCTGCTTGCCCCATCTTTGGGTGGTTCTGGTTGCCCCATCATTAGGAGGTTCTGGTTTCCCCATTATTGGGAGGTTCTGCTTGCCCTATCATTGGGAGCTTCTTGTTGCCCCATTATTGGGAGGTTCTGTTTGCCCCATCATTTGGAGGGTCTGGTTGCCGCATCATTGGGAGGTTCTGTTTGCCCCATCATTGGGAGGTTCTGGTTGCCCCATCATTGGGAGGTTCTCGTTGCCCTATCATGGGAGGTTCTGTTTACCCCATGATTGGGAGGTTGTGGATGCCCCATTATTGGGAGGTTCTGGTTGCCTCATCATGGGAGGTTCTGGTTGCCCCATCATTGGGAGGTTCTCGTTGCCCCATTATTGGGAGGTTCTGGTTGCCCTATTATTGGGAGGTTCTGCTTGCCCCATTATTGGGAGGTTCTGCTTGCCCCATCATTGGGAGGTTCTGTTTTCCCCATCATTGGGAGGTTCTGGTTGCCCCATTATTGGGAGGTTGTGTTTGCCCCATTATTGGTAGGTTCTGGTTGCCCCATGATTGTGAGGTTCTCGTTGCCCTATCATGGGAGGTTCTGTTTTCCCCATCATTGGGTGGTTCTTGATGCCCCATTATTGGGAGGTTCTGGTTGCCTCATCATTGGGAGGTTCTGGTTGCCCCATTATTGGGAGATTCTGCTTGCCCCATCATTGGGCGGTTCTGTTTTCCCCATCATTGCGAGGTTCTGGTTGCCCTATCATTGGGAGGTTCTCATTACCCTATCATGGGAGGTTCTGTTTTCCCCATCATTGGGAGGTTCTGGATGCCCCATTATTGGGAGGTTCTGGTTGCCTCATCATTGGGAGGTTCTGGTTGCCCTATTATTGGGAGTTTCTGGTTGGCACATCATTTGGAGGTTCTGGTTGCCCCATCATAGGGAGGTTCTGGTTGCCCCATTATTGGGAGGTTCTGCTTGTCCTGTGTTTGGGAAGTTCTGGTTGCCCCATTATTGGGAGGTTCTGTTTGCCCCATCATTGGGAGGTTCTGGTTGCCGCATCATTGGGAGGCTCTGTTTGCCCCATCATTGGAGGTTCTGGTTGCCCAATCATTGGGAGGTTCTCGTTGCCCTATCATGGTAGGTTCTGGTTGCCCCATCATTGGGAGGTTCTCGTTGCCCTTTCATGGGTGGTTCTGTTTGCCCCATCATAGGGAGGTTCTGGTTGCCCCATTATTGGGAGGTTCTGTTTGCCCCATCATTGGGAGGTTCTGTTTGCCCCATCATTGGGAGGTTCTGGTTGCCCCATTATTGGGAGATTCTGTTTGCCCCATTATTGGGACGTTCTGTTTGCCCCATCAATGGGAGTTTCTGCTTGCCCCATCATTTGGAGGCACCGGTTGCCCCATGATAGGGAGGTTCTTGTTTCCCCATTATTGGGAGGTTCTGCTTGCCCTATCATTGGTAGGTTCTTGTTGCCCCATTATTGGGAGGTTCTGTTTGTCCCGTCATTTGGAGGGTCTGGTTGCCGCATCATTGGGAGGTTCTGTTTGCCCCATCATTGGGAGTTACTGGTTGCCCCATCATTGGGATGTTCTCGTTGCCCTATCATGGGAGTTTCTGTTTACCCCATGATTGGGAGTTTCTGGATGCCCCATTATTGGGAGGTTCTGGTTGCCTCATCATTGGGAGGTTCTGGTTGCCCCATCATTGGGAGGTTCTCATTGCCCCATTATTGGGAGGTTCTGGTTGCCCTATTATTGGGAATTTCTGGTTGTCCCATCATTGAGAGGTTCTGGTTGCCCCATCTTAGGGAGGTTCTGGTTGCCCTATCATTGGGAGGTTCTGGTTGCCCCATTATTGGGAGGTTCTGCTTGCCCCATCTTTCAGAGCTTCTGGTTGCCCCATCATTGGGAGGTTCTGCTTGCCCCATCTTTGGGAGGTTCTGGTTGCCCCATCATTAGGAGGTTCTGGTTTCCCGATTATTGGGAGGTTCTGCTTGCCCTATCATTGGGAGCTTCTTGTTGCCCCATTATTGGGAGGTTCTGTTTGCCCCGTCATTTGGAGGGTCTGGTTGCCGCATCATTGGGAGGTTCTGTTTGCCCCATCATTGGGAGGTTCTGGTTGCCCCATCATTGGGAGGTTCTCGTTGCCCTATCATGGGAGGTTCTGTTTACCCCATGATTGGGAGGTTCTGTATGCCCCATTATTGGGAGGTTCTGGTTGCCTCATCATTGGGAGGTTCTGGTTGCCCCATCATTGGGAGGTTCTCGTTGCCCCATTATTGGGAGGTTCTGGTTGCCCCATTATTGGGAATTTCTGGTTGTCCCATCATTGGGAGGTTCTGGTTGCCCCAGGATTGGGAGGTTCTGGTTGTGCTATCATTGGGAGGTTCTGCTTGCCCCATCTTTGGGAGGTTCTGGTTGCCCCATCATTAGGAGGTTCTGGTTTCCCCATTATTGGGAGGTTCTGCTTGCCCTATCATTGGGAGCTTCTTGTTGCCCCATTATTTGGAGGTTCTGTTTGCCCCGTCATTTGGAGGGTCTGGTTGCCGCATCATTGGGAGGTTCTGTTTGCCCCATCATTGGGAGGTTCTGGTTGCCCCATCATTGGGAGGTTCTCGTTGCCCTATCATGGGAGGTTCTGTTTACCCAATGATTGGGAGGTTCTGGATGCCCCATTATTGGGAGGTTCTGGTTGCCTCATCATTGGGAGGTTCTGGTTGCCCCATCATTGGGAGGTTCTCGTTGCCCCATTATTGGGAGGTTCTGGTTGCCCCATTATTGGGAATTTCTGGTAGTCCCATCATTGGGAGGTTCTGGTTGCCCCATGATTGGGAGGTTCTGGTTGTGCTATCATTGGGTGGTTCTAGTTGCCCCATCATAGGGAGGTTCTGGTTGCCCTATCATTGGGAGGTTCTGCTTACCGTATCATTGGGAGGTTCTGGTTGCCCCATTATTGGGAGGTTCTGGTTGCCTCATCATTGGGAGGTTCTGGTTGCCCCATCATTGGGAGGTTCTTGTTGCCCCATTATTGGGAGGTTCTGGTTGCCCCATTATTGGGAATTTCTGGTTGTCCCATCATTGGGAGGTTCTGGTTGCCCCATGATTGGGAGGTTCTGGTTGTGCTATCATTGGGTGGTTCTAGTTGCCCCATCTTAGGGAGGTTCTGGTTGTCCTATCATTGGGAGGTTCTGCTTACCGTATCATTGGGAGGTTCTGGTTGCCCCATTATTGGGAGGTTCTGCTTGCCCCATCTTTCAGAGCTTCTGGTTGCCCCATCATTGGGAGGTTCTGCTTGCCCCATCTTTGGGAGGTTCTGGTTGCCCCATCATTAGGTGGTTCTGGTTTCCCCATTATTGGGAGGTTCTGCTTGCCCTATCATTGGGAGCTTCTTGTTGCCCCATTATTGGGAGGTTCTGTTTGCCCCGTCATTTGGAGGGTCTGGTTGCCGCATCATTGGGAGGTTCTGTTTGCCCCATCATTGGGAGGTTCTGGTTGCCCCATCATTGGGAGGTTCTCGTTGCCCTATCATGGGAGGTTCTGTTTACCCCATGATTGGGAGGTTCTGGATGCCCCATTATTGGGAGGTTCTGGTTGCCTCATCATTGGGAGGTTCTGGTTGCCCCATCATTGGGAGGTTCTCGTTGCCCCATTATTGGGAGGTTCTGGTTGCCCCATTATTGGGAATTTCTGGTTGTCCCATCATTGGGAGGTTCTGGTTGCCCCAGGATTGGGAGGTTCTGGTTGTGCTATCATTGGGAGGTTCTGCTTACCCCATCTGTGGGAGGTTCTGGTTGCCCCATCATTAGGAGGTTCTGGTTTCCCCATTATTGGGAGGTTCTGCTTGCCCTATCATTGGGAGCTTCTTGTTGCCCCATCATGGGGAGGTTCTGTTTGCCCCGTCATTTGGAGGGTCTGGTTGCCGCATCATTGGGAGGTTCTGTTTGCCCCATCATTGGGAGGTTCTGGTTGCCCCATCATTGGGAGGTTCTCGTTGCCCTATCATGGGAGGTTCTGTTTACCCCATGATTGGGAGGTTCTGGATGCCCCATTATTGGGAGGTTCTGGTTGTCTCATCATTGGGAGGTTCTGGTTGCCCCATCATTGGGAGGTTCTCGTTGCCCCATTATTGGGTGGTTCTAGTTGCCCCATCATAGGGAGGTTCTGGTTGCCCTATCATTGGGAGGTTCTGCTTACCGTATCATTGGGAGGTTCTGGTTGCCCCATTATTGGGAGGTTCTGGTTGCCTCATCATTGGGAGGTTCTGGTTGCCCCATCATTGGGAGGTTCTTGTTGCCCCATTATTGGGAGGTTCTGGTTGCCCCATTATTGGGAATTTCTGGTTGTCCCATCATTGGGAGGTTCTGGTTGCCCCATGATTGGGAGGTTCTGGTTGTGCTATCATTGGGTGGTTCTAGTTGCCCCATCTTAGGGAGGTTCTGGTTGTCCTATCATTGGGAGGTTCTGCTTACCGTATCATTGGGAGGTTCTGGTTGCCCCATTATTGGGAGGTTCTGCTTGCCCCATCTTTCAGAGCTTCTGGTTGCCCCATCATTGGGAGGTTCTGCTTGCCCCATCTTTGGGAGGTTCTGGTTGCCCCATCATTAGGAGGTTCTGGTTTCCCCATTATTGGGAGGTTCTGCTTGCCCTATCATTGGGAGCTTCTTGTTGCCCCATTATTGGGAGGTTCTGTTTGCCCCGTCATTTGGAGGGTCTGGTTGCCGCATCATTGGGAGGTTCTGTTTGCCCCATCATTGGGAGGTTCTGGTTGCCCCATCATTGGGAGGTTCTCGTTGCCCTATCATGGGAGGTTCTGTTTACCCCATGATTGGGAGGTTCTGGATGCCCCATTATTGGGAGGTTCTGGTTGCCTCATCATTGGGAGGTTCTGGTTGCCCCATCATTGGGAGGTTCTCGTTGCCCCATTATTGGGAGGTTCTGGTTGCCCCATTATTGGGAATTTCTGGTTGTCCCATCATTGGGAGGTTCTGGTTGCCCCAGGATTGGGAGGTTCTGGTTGTGCTATCATTGGGAGGTTCTGCTTACCCCATCTTTGGGAGGTTCTGGTTGCCCCATCATTAGGAGGTTCTGGTTTCCCCATTATTGGGAGGTTCTGCTTGCCCTATCATTGGGAGCTTCTTGTTGCCCCATTATGGGGAGGTTCTGTTTGCCCCGTCATTTGGAGGGTCTGGTTGCCGCATCATTGGGAGGTTCTGTTTGCCCCATCATTTGGAGGTTCTGGTTGCCCCATCATTGGGAGGTTCTCGTTGCCCTATCATGGGAGGTTCTGTTTACCCCATGATTGGGAGGTTCTGGATGCCCCATTATTGGGAGGTTCTGGTTGTCTCATCATTGGGAGGTTCTGGTTGCCCCATCATTGGGAGGTTCTCGTTGCCCCATTATTGGGAGGTTCTGGTTGCCCCATTATTGGGAATTTCTGGTTGTCCCATCATTGGGAGGTTCTGGTTGCCCCATGATTGGGAGGTTCTGGTTGTGCTATCATTGGGTGGTTCTAGTTGCCCCATCATAGGGAGGTTCTGGTTGCCCTATCATTGGGAGGTTCTGCTTACCGTATCATTGGGAGGTTCTGGTTGCCCCATTATTGGGAGGTTCTGCTTGCCCCATCTTTCAGAGCTTCTGGTTGCCCCATCATTGGGAGGTTCTGCTTGCCCCATCTTTGGGAGTTTCTGGTTGCCCCATCATTAGGAGTTTCTGGTTGCCCTATTATTGGGAGGTTCTGGTTGTCCCTTTATTGGGAGATTCTGGTTGCCCCATCATTGGGAGGATCTGGTTGCCCCAGTATTGGGAGGTTCTGGTTGCCCCATCATTGGGAGGTTCTCGTTGCCCTATCATGGGAGGTTCTGTTTGCCCCATCATTGGGAGGTTCTGGATGCCCCATTATTGGTAGGTTCTGCTTGCCACATCTTTGGGAGGTTCTGGTTGCCCCATCTTTGGGAGGTTCTGGTTGCCCTATTATTGGGAGGTTCTGGTTGTCCCTTTATTGGGAGGTTCTGGTTGCCCCATCATTGGGAGGATCTGGTTGCCCCAGTATTGGGAGGTTCTGGTTGCCCCATCATTGGGAGGTTCTCGTTGCCCTATCATGGGAGGTTCTGTTTGCCCCATCATTGGGAGGTTCTGGATGCCCCATTATTGGTAGGTTCTGCTTGCCACATCTTTGGGAGGTTCTGGTTGCCCCATCATTAGGAGGTTCTGGTTGCCCTATTATTGGGAGGTTCTGGTTGCCCCATTATTGGGAGGTTCTGCTTGCCCCATCATTGGGAGGTTCTGTTTTCCCCATCATTGGGAGGTTCTGGTTGCCCTATCATTGGGATGTTCTGGTTGCCCCATTATTGGGAGGTTGTGTTTGCCCCATTATTGGTAGGGTCTGTTTTCCCCATCATTGAGAGGTTCTGGATGCCCCATTATTGGGAGGTTCTGTTTGCCTCATCATCGGGAGGTTCTGGTTGCCCCATTATTGGGAGGTTCTGCTTGTCCTATCTTTGGGAAGTTCTGGTTGCCCCATTATTGGGAGGTTCTGTTTGCCCCATCATTGGGAGGTTCTGTTTGCCGCATGATTGGGAGGCTCTGTTTGCCCCATCATTGGAGGTTCTGGTTGCCCAATCATTGGGAGGTTCTCGTTGCCCTATCATCGTAGGTTCTGGTTGCCCCATCATTGGGAGGTTCTCGTTGCCCTATCATGGGTGGTTCTGTTTGCCCCATGATTGGTAGGTTCTGGATGCCCCATTATTGGGAGGTTCTGGTTCCCTCATTATTGGGAGGTTCTGGTTTCCCTATTATTGGGAGTTTCTGGTTGGCCCATCATTTGGAGGTTCTGGTTGCCCCATCATAGGGAGGTTCTGGTTGCCCCATTATTGGGAGGTTCTGGTTGCCCCATCATTGGGAATTTCTGGTTGCCCCATTATTGGGATGTTCTGCTTGCCACATCTTTGGGAGTTTCTGGTTGCCCTATGATTGGGAGGTTCTTTTTGCCCCATCATTGGGAGGTTCTGGTTGCCCCTTCATTGGGAGGTTCTGGTTGCCCTATTATTGGGAAGTACTGGTTGCCCCAGTATTGGGAGTGTCTGTTTGCCCCATCATTGGGAGGTTCTGTTTGCCCTTTCATTGGGAGGTTCTGGTTGCCCCATCATTGGGAGGTTCTAGTTGCCCCATTATTGGGAGATTGTGTTTGCCCCATCATTGGGAGGTACTGGTTGCCTCATCATTGGGAGGTTCTGGTTGCCCTATCATTGGGAGGTTCTGGTTGCCCTATCATTGGAAGGTTCTGGTTGCTGCATCATTGGGTGGTTCTGGTTGCCCGATAATTGGGATGTTCTGTTTGCCCCATTATTTAGAGGTTCTGTTTGCCCCATCATTGGGAGGTTCTGGTTGCCCCATTATTGGGAGGTTCTGGTTGCCCCATTATTGGGAGGTTCTGATTGCCTCATCATTGGGAGGTTCTGGTTGCCCTATCATTGGGAGATTCTGGTTGCCCCATCATTGGGAAGTTCTGTTTGCCCCATCATTGGGAGGTTCTGTTTGCCCTATCATTTGGAGGTTCTGGTTGCCCCATTATTGGGAGATTCTGTTTGCCCCATTATTGGAAGGTTCCTCTTGCCCCACCATTGGGAGGTTCTGGTTGCCTCATCATTGTGAGGTTCTGGTTGCCTCATCATTGGGAGGTTCTGTTTGCCCCATCATTGGGAGATTCTTGTTCCCCCATTATTGGGACGTTCTGTTTGCCCCATCATTGGGAGGTTCTGCTTGCCCCATCATTTGGAGGCTCCGTTTGCCCCATGATAGGGAGGTTCTGGTTGCCCCATTATTGGGAGGTTCTGCTTGCCCTATCATTGGGAGGTTCTTGTTGCCCCATTATTGGGAGGGTCTGTTTGCCCCATCATTTGGAGGGTCTGGTTGCCACATCATTGGGAGGTTCTGTTTGCCCCATCATTGGGAGGTTCTGGTTGCCCCATCATTGGGAGGTTCTCGTTGCCCTATCATGGGAGGTTCTGTTTGCCCCATCATTGGGAGGTTCTGGATGCCCCATTATTGGGAGTTTCTGTTTGCCTCATGATTGGGAAGTTCTGGTTGCCTTATCATTGGGAGGTTCTGGTTGCCCTATCATCGGGAGCTTCTGGTTGCCCCATCATTGGGAGGTTCTGTTTGCCCTATTATTTGGAGGTTCTGGTTGCCCCATTATTGGGAGTTTCTGTTTGCCCCATCATTGGGAGTTTCTGATTGCCTCATCATTGGGAGGTTCTGGTTGCCCTATCATTGGGAGATTCTGGTTGCCCCATCATTGGGAGGTTCTGCTTACCCTATCATTGGGAGATTCTGGTTGCCCCATCATTGGGAGTTTCTGGCTGCCCCATCATTGGGAGGTTCTGGTTGCCGCATTATTGGGAGGTTCTGTTTGCCCCATCATTGGGAGGTTCTGTTTGCCCCATCATTGGGAGTTTCTCGTTGCCCCATCATTTGGAGGTTGTGGTTGCCCCATCATAGGGAGGTTCTGGTTTCCCCATCATTGGGAGGTTCTGCTTGCCCCATCATTGGGAGGTACTGTTTGCCTCATCATTGGGAGGTTCTGATTGCCCTATCATTGGGAGGTTCTGGTTGCCCCGTCATTGGGAGGTTCTGATTGCCCTGTAATTGGGAGGTTCTGCTTGCCCTATCATTGGAAGGTTCTGGTTGCCGCATCATTGGGAGGTTCTGGTTTCCTCATCATTGGGAGGTTCTGGTTGCCCTATCATTGGGAGGTTCTGGTTGCCCCATCATTGGGATGTTCTGTTTGTCCTTTCATTGGGAGGTTCTGGTTGCCCCTTCATTGGGAGGTTCTGGTTGCCCCATTATTGGGAGGTTCTGGTTGCCCCATCATTGGGAGGTTCTGGTTGCCTCATCATTGGGAGGTTCTGGTTGCCTCATCATTGGGAGGTTCTGGTTGCCCCATCATTGGGAGGTTCTGGTTGCCCCATCATTGGGAGGTTGTGGTTGCCCCATTATTGGAACAGCGTGAAGTGTTTGGAGAAGGTGCAGAAGAGGTTTACAGGATATTGCCAGGTTTAGTGGACATGTCCAATAAGGAGAGGCTGAGCGAACTTGGGTTGTTTTATTTGAAGGAAGTGAGACTGAGGAGAGACCTGATTTAAGTTTATATGGTTATGAGAGGCAGACGTAGAGGACCACAGCGGAGGACAGTGCTAAGATATTGCCAGGGGGTGTCTTCTTCGAACTCATCTGCAAAAAAGCTAAAGTTCTTCCCTTTAATGTCTCATTTTCGCTTGTCAACGTGGATTGGGTTCTGACGGAGTCCATGATCTACACCTGCACTCAGGCAGTGGTTCGTTACACTGGCAGGTCCCGCTCCTGGAACTTACCAGCTGTCCTTTTCATGATATCCCCAGGATGCGGCTGGGAAGGAGTGCACCTTCGCGGAAGGACCTGTGGACGAAGCGATTTCTTGCCAGTGCCATCGAATGAGGTGGCGTGGGAGTAGCGGAGCATCACAAACTACGAATCGGCTGTCAGAGGCCCCAGCACACCTCCCCCCCTTCTCTTGATTGTGGGGGGGGGGAGATTGTGCTGCTGATTCTCAAGTCTGAGAACTCAGAATAAGAGCGACTGTAACATCGTAATCAGCCAGTTGTTTTGTTCTGTTAGTCTCCCCTCTCGTTTTGGACAAGGGGCAACACCTGTTTGTCCCACGCTAGGAAGAGAGAGAGCCCGCGGCTTGTCGAATTCTCTGGTGAACAATTAGTTTTTGTTGGACTGCAGATCATTGTCTCTCCCTGGGGGCTTTGCCATTGCTTGCTTGGCGGGTGGTGAGTGCGGATGCTTCCTGCTGAAATAAGAAGTGGGGGATGAGGATTATTGCTGCAGCTTGTGCGTAGGAGGGGGGAGAGGGGCTTTGGGGTTCTAGTGTTTCACTGTTATTCATTCTTCTGGGTTTTGTGGATGTCTGTGAAGAGTAAGAATTTCAGGCTGAATACTGTACGCGTTCTCTGATATCAAATGGAACCATTGAGCCTTGTTGTAGGGGTAGGAGGCTTGTGTGCCTCTTTCTTTTCAAACCTTTTTATTATTATTATCCAAAATAACAGGAGTACGTCGATGTAGGGAACTCTTACAATGTCTCAAAAGGGAAAAGAAACAATACATGTATTAGGATTGAAAAATATGCTGACACAAAAAAAGAGAAGAAAAGGAACAAAACCCTGCTAAGGCAAGAAAAAAGTGAGGAAAAAACCCGTTAGGTGTTCAACCCCGGAGCCATGCGTCATAAAAAAAGCTTCGAAAGATAAACATCACAGCAAAATAAAATTATACCAAAATTTACAATTAGGTCGTGGAGGAAATCTATCAATTAACTCAATTGGCAGTAACAAGCAAACGAACCCCATCTCTTCTCAAAATCAAACATTGGTTCGAAGGTTCGACTTCTAATTTTCCCCAAACTAAGACATAACATCACCTGAGAGAACCACTGTGACAGCGTGGGAGCCGACGCATCCTCCCACTTCAACAGAATGGCTTGTGTGCCTCAGATGACCTGAGACCCATGCTGGCTGGAGTCAGGGATCTTGGCAGGGTCACTCGTGCCAAACAGGTCGATGGGTACATTCCAGACTAAGAGCAGTCTAAAGCTCCTCCAGGCTCGGGAATTCAGCTCAGATCCTGGCTGGTCAAAAAAATTGTTATGGACAGAGCACTGAAGAAAAACCTTCACTGCTGCCCTAAACGCTAGTAACACAGTCAGCTAAAATATTTTTAGCAGAGCTGAAGAGACTAATGTTAGAAGACATGGATTTATGGTGAGGGGGGTGCAAGTCGAAAGAGATGTGCAGGGCAAGTTTTCTTTGCACACACCACCCAAGGGTGGTGGTGGAGGCAAATATGACAGGGGTATTTAAAAAGCTCTTAGATAGGCAGATGAATGTTGAGAGAACGGAGGATATGGACCATGTGCAGACAGAAAGGATTGGCTATCATCGGCTTCATTAGTTTCAAAAAGAGCCTGTTCCTCTGCTACATTATTCTAAGTTCTAGGTGGAAACAGACCATTCACTTCAACTCATCGATGCTGACAAATATCCCATCTGAGCTAGTCCCAATTTGGAACACATTCCTCTAAACCTTTCCTGTCCACGTACCTGTCCAGCGTCTCTTAAACATTGTTGTACCTGCCTCAGCCACCTCCTCTGGCAGCTTATGCCATAGACTCACCTCCCTCTGAGTGAAGGAGCTGCCCCTTTAAAAAGTCCATTTTAAATCTTTCCCCTCTCCCCTTAAACTCTCTAGCTTTTGATTCCCTTTCCCTGGGGGGGGGGGCAAGGCTGTATTGACCCTCATGAACTTACACACCTCTATAAGGTCACCCCTCAGTCTCCCGTGCTCCAAGGAATAAAGACCCAGACTGCTCAACTTCTCCCCAAAACTCCTCACAACGTTCTTGTAGATCTTCTTTCCAGCTTAATGAAGACAGAGCAGGGGCAGTGCAGTAGCACAGCGGTGAGCAGAATGTTTTACAGTACCAGCGATGCAGGTTCAATTCCTGCTGCATTCCTTAGGAGTTTGTACGTTCTCCTCCATGTTTCCTCCCATAGTCCATAGACGCACCGGTTAGTCGGTTAATTGGTCATTGTAGATAGTCCTGTGATTAGGCTAGAGTTAATTATGCAGATTGCTGGGCTGGAAAGGCCTGTTCAATGCGGTACCTGAATAAATAAGAACTGTACATGGTACTCCAGATGCAGCCTCACCAATATCTGTACAATTTACTTCCGAGTCCCCACAATGTCAGAGTGACTGTGATTGCAATCTAGTAAGCGCCTTCCTGTTAGGCACGATACTCTCTGTTCCTCGCGTGGAGGTGTGAGGAAATAAGTTGCAGTGATAATCCTACTACTTACCACCCCGCCCCTCAGTAAAAGCCCCCTCCCCACCCATCTCTCTGTCCCGAGCCCCAAAACCACAACTGCTTCAGTGACAGTCATGTCCTTGTTGACCAGGCATGGTGATCAGACACGACCTGGACGAAACGTCCCTCACCACACCTCCTGCGTGCTCTTCCCATGTCAAAACAGAGTAAAGCCAAGAAATGGAAAGTGCACCTGTAACTCTTTCACTGTGGAAATCAGTGACCAGTCAATCAAATGTTCTTGCCACGGTCAAGGGGCAGTGAAGGGAACAGAAAGACTCCACATCAGCTGGCATTGTGTTCCAGGGGTTGACCATGTTTTGGCACGTTCTATAGGCACAGCGCTCCCTGGCCTACTGCATGTGCTCACTTATCGGATCGATCCTTGTGTGAGTTGCCCACTGTACAAAATGTGCTCTGTATTCTCCCTCGTTCCCCGCTGATTTGTGCGAGTGGGAATGTTCTCTCCCTGAACTGGCTGTTCCAGTCCCCACTTCACAATAACACTCACCCTGCCCTCCCCCTCTCTGGCTGTGCAAGTTGATGAATAACTCGAGCCAAGTTATCAAAGGTGCGGTAAGTTATGTTTCGCAGACCACACTGCCAACTTTTAAAATGTTCATCGTGCAGAATTTATGAAAGCACAAAAGCAATGCAGGGAACACAAGGATAATTGTCCCCTTCTCTGCATTGAATAACGTTTTGTAAGTGAACTCATTAACCTAGAAATAATTGTTCACAGTATTAGCAGAGGAACACTTAATGTGTTCATGTGACATTCAAAGACTTTAACCCATTATAAAGTGCCATTAAAAGACAGGAGAATCCATCCCATATGTGATCATTTTGCATTGATATTACTGGCTGTAAGTCGTAGCTCCCAATATCCTTAAATGGCAAGTGGTTTGGGATCACAAGGTGGTAGGCATTTGTTCTTGAAGTATAATATTTACCAGAAATGGGAAATGAATACTCCAGCTTGTTTCCTTTCAAGGTTTAGGTACATTTAAGGCTCAGGTATGAAGTTAAGGAAGCAACTCTGATGAATGCTTGTTACTGCAGATGTGACTGATTTGTCATGTCCAGCTATCCCTTTTAAAGTGGACCACATGACTAAGCTACAACTTGTGTTCTTGATATCTCTTTATTATTATTATTATTTATTTTCTTCTGTGTTTGCACACTGGTTGTTTATCTGTCTCGGTTTTTCACCGATTCTACTGTGTTTGTTTGTATTTACTGTGGCTGTGGAGAGGTACGGTAGTGTAGAGGCTCGCACAACGCTTCACAGTGCCAGTGACATGACCTCAATTCCCACCACTGCTGTCTGTAAGGAGTTTGTACGTTCTCCCCGTGGCGGTGTGAGGTTTCCTCCAGGAGCTTCGGTTTCCTCGCAGTGTCCAAAAACGTACCGGTTGGTAGGTTGATTGGACATTGTAAACTGCCCCATGATTAGGTGAGGGTTAAAATTGGGGGACTGAAGGGCACAGAGGGCCTATTCCATACTGTATCTCAATAAATAAAGAAAAAAAATTAATCTCGGGCTAGGATATGGTGACAACTATGTATGAAACCCCTTTTCATGGGGCATCTCAGAGACATGGGCGGTTAGCCCCTCGCTAATAAGCCAATGGACTCAGCAGAGCAAATATTGGGTAAACGCTGCCCACTTGCAATTACCTGCCAGCAAGAAATAACAGACCGTACACCGCATACAATTAGAAAGAAAGCATATTTATAAATTTCAGCTTTATCAAACAGTTAGTAGGACAAAGAAAAGGAAAAAAATGAAAGGGGCCCATTACAGTTAGCCTAGTCCAAATGTACACATAAGTTGGCGGACATCTTGAAATTGTTTTTAACTCGTGTGCCGGACCCATGGTTTGCATGAAGGCACACACCACCTTCCAAATGTGGCTCCAAATCCACCTCAAACAAACTGGCCTCTCCACGGCAGTGTTGCTCCTTTCTCCCAGTCATCTACTCAAAGCACCTTGTGCAACAGGGATGGCATCCTCAACTCAGATCCTCAACCAGCTCCCACCAAAAGGACACTCTAAACCTCTCCACCCAGCATTCTGTAGAACCTTTTCCCAATTCCATCACCCTGATTGGCTGACACAGCATTCTGAAATCGAACAACATAGCCCCTTATCATTAGCTCAAACCTAAACATTTTGAAAGCAGAACGGACTACTCTTGCAGAACTGCTAAAACGAAATACCTACAGCGTTGCAGTAAAAATCTTAACCTGGGTGTTACATGTACTTTGAATTTACTTTGAACTTTTTGAACTTTGGTCTCATTGCCCAGGTTATCTACTCCCAGCATCTCATCCCACCCAGGCTGGGCTTACTCCACAATAACTGAAAAGTCCAGCTTCTCCCTGCACTGGAGACACTGGATAAGGTGACAGGAAATCAAATACTCACTCAGATTGTCCAGTGGGAGGGGGCTTGGCTGGGTGGGGCTCACTTTGTAATCAGTCATAATGGCAGATCATGAGGAAACTGTTCATTCATACAGACAGGCAGACAGTCATTCTTTTTGCACTCTGTGGGTTTGTAAGGAATCATCTGGCAGAGAGGATCACCCATGGTTATAATCCCCTCCCTTTCCTTCCACTGAAATTGGTGGAGTCTGGTTGTTAGGGTGAGGTCTCAGTTCATCTGATTTTCCTTTCGAAGTTCTCACTGGGCAGAGCTTAATGTGCAGAGGTTAAAAGCCAAAAATCAAATCCAGAGGAATGCATGGTTTCAGTCACCGGGCACAGTTGGCCAGATGTTGTACCAGGGAAAGGGGATGAGGTTCACTTTCCTCTAAGTCAGCCTTTAGTTTGCTGGAACTGAGTTGATGAGTGCAAACCTCCACACCACCAAGGACATCTTTCAAAAGCAGCATCGATCATTAAGGACTCTCTCCACTTGGGATATGCCCTCTTCTCATTACTACCATCAGGGATGAGGTACAGGGGCCGGAAGAGCTACAGTTCTTCACGGAACAGCTTCTTTCCCTCCATCACCAATTTTCTGAATGGACCATGAAACCACAAACACAACCTCGCGATTCCTCTTTCACATTATTTATTTACTTACCTTTGTTGTAACATAATAAAATTTTTTGTCGTGCTGCCACAAAACAATAACTTCCACAACAGACAGAGTCAGTGACCTATTCATGAGTAATAGTGTTAAGCTACCGTGCTGGGTGAGGGACAGAAGTGCAGTGGTTATTGAAGTGCCACAATTGGGGCTCAGTTCCAATACAGCCTGAAAGGGGTTTGTATGTGTAACACTCAGTAAGGTTTCACTGCTAAGACTAATGGTTCCATTACACAGACACAGCACGGATTCAGAAAGGGCAGGTCCTGTTTGACGAGCTTACTGTAGATCTTTGAGGACATAATGAGTGCACTGGATAGAGGGGAACAGGTGGATATCGTGTACTTGGATTTCCAGAAGGTATTTGATAAGGTGCTGCACAACAGACTTATAAATAAGATACGGATGCATGGAGTCGGAGCAAGTGTATTGGCTTGGATAGTGGATTGGTTAACCAATAGAAGGCAGAGAGTTGGTATAAATCGGTTTTTCTCCGGTTGGCAGTCAGTGAGTGGGGTGCTACAGGGGTCGGTGCTGGGCCCGCAGCTGTTTACCATTTACGTTGACGATTTGGAAGAGGGGACCGAGTGTAATGAGGCAAAATTTGCTGATGACACTAAACTGAGTGGAAAAGCAAATTGTACAGAGGATGTGGAGAGTCTGCAGAGGGATATAGATAGGTTAAGTGAGTGGGACAAGTTCTGGCAGATGGAATACAATGTTGGTAAATCTGAGATAATCCATTTTGGAAGGAATAATAGAAGAGCAGATTATTATTTAAATGGTGAAAGGTTGCAGCATGTTGTTCTGCAGAGGGTCTTGGGAGAACTTGTTCATGAATCGCAAAAAGTTGGCTTGCAGGTACAACAGGTTATTAAGAAGGCAAATGGAATGTTGGCTTTCATTGCTATAGGGATTGAATTCAAGAGCAGGAAGGTCATGCTGCAGCTATACAGGGTACTGTTGAGGCTGCACCTGGAGTAATTGTGTGCAGTTCTGGTCTCCATACTTGAGGAAGGTTATACTGGCTTTGGAGGCAGTGCAGAGGAGGTTCACCAGGTTGATTCCAGAGATGAAGAGGTTAACCTATGAGGAGAGATTGAGTCCTCTGGGACTATACTCTCTGAAATTCAGAAGAATGAGAGGAAATCTTATAGAAACATGCAAAATTTTGAAAGGGATAGATAAGAGAGAAGTAGGAAAGTTGTTTCCATTGGTAGGTGAGACTAGAACTAGGGGACATTGCCCCAGGATTCAGGGGAGAAGATTTAGGATGAAGATGTGGAGAAACTGTTTTTCCCAGAGAGTGGTGAATCTGTGGAATTCTCTGCCCAGGAAGCAGTTGAGGCTTCTTCACTAAATATATTTAAGATACAGTTAGATAGTTTTTACATAGTAAGGGAATTAAGGGTTATGGGGAAAAGGCTGGTAGATGGAGCTGAGTTTACAGACAGATCAGCCATAATCTTATTGAGTGGTGGGGCAGGCTTGATGGGCTGGATGGCCTACTCCTGCTCCTATTTCTTATGTTCTTATGTTCCTATGTAATATAATGGCTTCTAGGTTCCACTGCTAAGGTAATGGTTTCTCTGGAGAAGCAATGTTTGGGTTATGACTAGAAATAACGGGGCTTTGGAATGTAGAGGCTATCCGATGGGAGAAATGTTGTTCTTTTTTGTGTGTGTGGGAGCTGGGTTTTTCGCAGTCTTTCATCGGGGAGCCATGGAGAGAGAGGACACGAATGGAGAGAGTCAGAAGACCACCGGGCGGAGTGGACTGAGGAGTGAGGGTCCGAGGGCCGGCTACGCTTGGAGGTCAACGGGAACAAATGAACGAACACTGAGCTCCAACGTTGCACAATAGACTGGTTCATGAGAATGGGCCCTCGTCTTTTGTTTCTTTACTAACCATATTGTCAATTTAAGAATTATAAAGATCAATCTTTTAATTGCATATTCTGTACTGTCTGATATTCTGCGGTGCGGATTTGTAACCGGGCAACACATCACGCAGCATCCACACAAACGAGGTTTTTCAGTTTGGTGGGGTCAGAATTTGTTTTCCCCTAGATGAATGCGAGCTGGCCCACCCTGAGGGTTACATACGTTTTCCCTGTGCCTGTGTGGGTTTCCTCCGGTGCTCCAGTTCTCACCTACATCCCAGGTGTGTATTGGTTAGTAGGTTAATTGGTCACAAGATTCAAGATTCAAGCTTATTTATCACGTGAATGTCGAAACGTACAATGAAATGCATCGTTTGCGCTAACAACGGACACACTCTGGGCAGCCTGCAGCCTTCTCCACATATCTGGTGTCAACATAACATGCCCACAATGCTCGGCAGAATGAACGGAGCACACCAAACAACAACAGCAAGACCAGGCCCGCTCTGCTCCTCCACCCATGTACATGCATAGTCCTTCAACCCCAGAACAGGCCTCCAGCCCCCGGCAGACTTGGACTCAGGCCTGCATGTGCTTTGTAAATAAGTAGGTGAAGTTAGAGCACACGGAGGAATCTTACTAGTGTAACCCCGTGCACAGCATTATGAAAACTAAATGATCACTGATTTCCCTGTAAAAACTCCTCACAACTTTGTGCACAGATACTACATTTTCTCTTCACCTGTGTTTCAGGAGCAAAACCTCCTCCGCCAAGATCTTAGTCTCATAAATCAGCTCCCCCCTCCAAATAGCCACATCCTTTCCACCCCATTTCTCCCAAGATGGACCCCAACCTGTTCAGCAAGCCAGTACACATACCAAGCCGAAACAAAGTCCATTCCTAAATCACGGTGCTGTACAGCCAGATGGGAAGTAACAGTGAACTCCGGCTCACTCTGCAACCATGCCAATGTCTCTACTTCCTTAGAAATTTCCGGAGAGTCATCGTGTCATCAAAGACTCTGCCAAACTTATACAGACGTACAGTGGAAATCATTCTAATCATCGTGGCTTCGTATGGAAGCCCCAGAGTACAGAATGCAAGAGATGCTGGACTCTGCCAATTCTATCACAGGTACATCCTTGCCACTGTCTATAAGGAGTTTGCACGTTCCTCCCGTGAGAACGTGGGCTTCCTCTGGGTGCGGTTTCCTCCTGCAGTCCAAAGCTGATCCAGTTGGTAGGTTACTTGGTCATTGTAAATTGTCCCATGACTAGAGTTAACTCGGGGGTTGCTGGTGGCTGAAGCTCGTAGGGCTGGAAGGGTAAATAACTACTCTCCCTACCATCTATGAGATCTAGAAGTCTCAGGAAGGTAGCAGCCATCATTAAGGACCTCCATATTCCGGCCATGGTCTCTTCGCATTACTGCCAAAAGGCAGGAGGTCCAGGAGCCTGGAGACCCAAGCTCAAGGTTCAACAACAACCTCTTCCCCACTGCCATCAGGTTAAACCGACATGAAAAACCTTAACACTGCTTTTCCCTTTCAACCCCCTCAATTGACACCGATGATGTTATGACATTTGTTTATCTTGCCAGCAATAATTTATGTTAATTTAAGTTTCTAATGTACTGATCTGCTGCAAAAGCTGATTTGCACAGCGTTTACACCCTGTGCAGGTATGCGCATGACAAGAAACTTGAACTTCAGCTTCAAGCTTCAGCTACTTGGATGAGTATCAGAAGTATGAATAGACATGGAGATAGGTACCTAAGTGTTTGAATGATGGAAGCACCTCGTGGGGCAGAATGGTCGTCTCTTGCTCCAACGGTTTATCTCAGAGAAGGCTGCCAGAACATGGAGCCAAGTTTACTGAGGGAAGACGTGACTGTCTGAGGCAGCATGGTTCTCAGACGAAGACTGGGTGGAGAGTGGATTGAGTCTAGCCCCAGAGACTTGCGTCAGGTGGCTGTGACTGAGGAGAGGGAGCAATGGTAAACATGGAGCGTCAGATTTGGACAATGGAAGTCCAGGGTAGAGGAAGGCGTCCCTGAGAGCCTGTGAATGTAATGAACTGAAATAATTCAATAAATCAGAATATTTCCTCAAATACAGGGGTGTGGATGTGGCAGATTTGTGACAGAGCATTTTAATTTCAGCCGGAGCCCATTGTGATGGACTTTAATGGTGCACGTTAACAGCTTGCAGAAGTCATACAAATGCATCACCAGGAGCACTCTCTGTTCTGACACCCTAATTTATAAGTTTAATTGCTGACTTCTCCCCTGCTGCACCAAGTTTTCTTCCCTCTGTTTCTACCCCCCACCTCACAACCACTGCAAATCAAACCAGGCAAGTGAGTAACCGCACAAGTGAGAGGTGGGGGGGGGGGAGAGATGCAATAGACATTCACATGAGGGTGGAGACATGGTGAAAGATGGCAGGACAGGATGGGTTCACACAGGGAGACGGAGGGTGGAGACAGGATATGCTCAAACAGGGAGAGGGAAGGGTGGAGACACTGAGAAATGGGGGGACAGGATAGGTTCACACAGAAGGAGGGGTGGGAGGGGAAAGTGAGAGAAGGTTGGGGACAGGATAGTTCACACAGACAGACGGGGGTGGGGACAGTGAGAGACGGATGGGGGACAGGATAGTTCACAGAGAGACGGGGGTGGGGACAGTGAGAGACGGATGGGGGACAGGATAGTTCACACAGAGAGACAGGGGTGGGGACACAGTGAGAGACAGGTGGGGGACAGGATAGTTCACATAGAGAGACGGGGGTGGGGACAGTGAGAGACGGGTGGAGGACAAGATAGTCCACACAGAGAGACTGGGGTGGGGAAACAGTGAAAGACGGATGGGGGACAGGATAGTTCACACAGAGAGACGGGGGTGGGGACAGTAGGAGACGGGCGGGGGAGAGGATAGTTCACACAGAGAGACGGGGTGGGGACAGTGAGAGACGGGTGGGGGACAGGATAGTTCACAGAGAGAGACGGGGGTGGGGACAGTGAGAGACGGGTGGGGGACAGGATAGTTCACACAGAGAGACGGGGTGGGGACAGTGAGAGACGGGTGGGGGACAGGATAGTTCACAGAGAGAGACGGGGGTGGGGACAGTGAGAGACGGGTGGGGGACAGGATAGTTCACACAGAGAGATGGAGAGTTGGGACAGTGAGAGACGGGTGGGGGACAGGATAGTTCACACAGAGAGTCAGGGGTGGGGACAGTGAGAGACGGGTGCGGTACAGGATAGTTCACACAGAGAGACGGGGGTGGGGACAGTGAGAGACGGGTTGGGGACAGGATAGTTCACACAGAGAAACGGGGTGGGGACAGTGAGAGACAGATGGGGGTAGGATAGTTCACACAGAGAGACGGGGTGGGGACAGTGAGAGATGGGCGGGGGACTGGATAGTTCACAGATAGAGACGTGGTGGGTACGGTGAGAGACGGGAGGGGGACAAGATAGTTCACACAGAGAGACGGGGTGGGGACTGTGAGAGACGGGTGGGCGATAGGATAGTTTACACAGAGAGACGGGGTGGGGACAGTGAGAGATGGGCGGGGGACCGGATAGTTCACAGATAGAGACGGGGGTGGGGACTGTGAGAGATGGGTGAGGGACAGGATAGTTCACACAGAGAGACTGGGGTGGGGACAGTGAGAGACGGATGGGTACAGGATAGTTCACACTGAGAGACGGGGTGGGGACAGTGAGAGACAGGTGGTGGACGTGATAGTTCACACAGAGAGTCCGGGTGGGGACAGTGAGAGGCGGGTGGGGGACAGGATGGTTCACACAGAGAGTCCGGGTGGGGACAGTGAGAGACAGGTGGGGGACAGGATAGTTGACACAGAGACACGGCGGTGGGGACAGTGAGAGATGGGTGGGGGACAGGATTGTTCATATAGAGAGATGGAGGGTTGGGACAGTGAGAGATGCGTGGGGGACCGGATAGTTCACACAGACAGACGGGGGTGGGGACAGTGAGAGACAGGTGGGGGACAGGATAGTTCACACAGACAGACGGGGGTGGGGACACAGTGAGAGACGGATGGGGGACAGGATAGTTCACCAGAGAGACAGGGGTGGGGACACAGTGAGAGACGGGTGGGGGATAGGATAGTTCACATAGAGAGACGGGGGTGGGGACAGTGAGAGACGGATGGGGGACAGGTAGTTCACACAGAGAGACGGGTGTAGGGACAGTGAGAGATGGGTAGGGAACTGGATAGTTCACAGATAGAGACGTGGTGGGTACGGTGAGAGACGGGAGGGGGACAAGATAGTTCACACAGAGAGATGGGGTGGGGCAGTGAGAGACGGGTGGGCGATAGGATAGTTCACACAGAGAGACGGGGGTGGGGACAGTGAGAGATGGGTGGGGACAGGATAGTTCACTCAGAGAGACGGGGGAGGGGAGAGTGAGAGACGGGTGGGGGACAGGATAGTTCACAGAGAGAGACAGGGGTGGTGTCACAGTGAGAGATGGGTGGGGGACAGGATAGTTCACAGAAAGAGACGGGGTGGGGACTGTGAGATACAGGTGAGGGACAGGATAGTTCACACAGACAGACGGGGGTGGGGACAGTGAGAGAGGTGAGGGACAGGATAGTTCACACTGAGAGACGGGGGTGGTGTCACAGTGAGAGATGGGTGGGGGACAGGATAGTTCACAGAAAGAGACGGGGTGGGGACTGTGAGAGACAGGTGAGGGACAGGATAGTTCACACAGAGAGACGGGGGTGGGGACAATGAGAGACGGATGGGGGACAGGATAGTTCACACAGATAGATGGAGTGGGGATACAGTGAGAGACGGGTGGGGGACAGGATAGTTCACACAGAGAGACGGGGGTGGGGACAGTGAGAGACAGGTGAGGGACAGGATAGTTCACACAGAGAGATGGGGGTGGGGACAGTGTGAGACGGATGGGGGACAGGATAGTTCACACGAGAGACAGGGATGGGGACACAGTGAGAGACGGATGGGGGACAGGATAGTTCACACAGAGAGATGGGGTGGGGATATAGTGAGAGACGGGTGGGGGACAGGATAGTTCACACAGAGAGACGGGGGTGGGGACAGTGAGAGACGGGTGGGAGACAGAATAGTTCACACAGAGAGATGGGGGTGGGGACAGTGAGAGACGGATGGGGGACAGGATAGTTCACACAGAGAGACGGGTGTGGGGACAGTGAGAGATGGGTGGGGAACTGGATAGTTCACAGATAGAGACCTGGTGGGTACGGTGAGAGACGGTTGGGGGACAGGAGAGTTCACACAGAGAGACGGGGTGGGGACACAGTGAGAGACGGGTGGGGGACAGGATAGTTCACAGAGAGAGACAGGGGTGGGGTCACAGTGAGAGATGGGTGGGGGACAGGATAGTTCACAGAAAGAGACGGGCTGGGGACTGTGAGAGATGGGTGGGGGACAGGATAGCTCACACAGAGAGATGGGGTGGGGACAGTGAGAGATGTGTGGGGGACAGGATAGTTCACACAGAGAGACTGGGGTGGGGACAGTGAGAGACGGATGGGTACAGGATAGTTCACACTGAGAGACGGGGGTGGGGACACTGTGAGAGACGGATGGGGAACAGGATAGTTCACACAGAGAGTCAGGGTGGGGACAGTGAGAGACGGGTGGGGTACAGGATAGTTCATACAGAGAGACGGGGGTGGGGACAGTGAGAGACGGGTGGGGGACAGGATAGTTCACACAGAGAGTCCGGGTGGGGACAGTGAGAGGCGGGTGGGGGACAGGATAGTTCACAGAAAGAGACGGGGTGGGGACTGTGAGAGACAGGTGAGGGACAGGATAGTTCACACAGAGAGACGGGGGTGGGGACAATGAGAGACGGATGGGGGACAGGATAGTTCACACAGATAGATGGAGTGGGGATACAGTGAGAGACGGGTGGGGGACAGGATAGTTCACACAGAGAGACGGGGGTGGGGACAGTGAGAGACAGGTGAGGGACAGGATAGTTCACACAGAGAGATGGGGGTGGGGACAGTGTGAGACGGATGGGGGACAGGATAGTTCACACGAGAGACAGGGATGGGGACACAGTGAGAGACGGATGGGGGACAGGATAGTTCACACAGAGAGATGGGGTGGGGATATAGTGAGAGACGGGTGGGGGACAGGATAGTTCACACAGAGAGACGGGGGTGGGGACAGTGAGAGACGGGTGGGAGACAGAATAGTTCACACAGAGAGATGGGGGTGGGGACAGTGAGAGACGGATGGGGGACAGGATAGTTCACACAGAGAGACGGGTGTGGGGACAGTGAGAGATGGGTGGGGAACTGGATAGTTCACAGATAGAGACCTGGTGGGTACGGTGAGAGACGGTTGGGGGACAGGAGAGTTCACACAGAGAGACGGGGTGGGGACACAGTGAGAGACGGGTGGGGGACAGGATAGTTCACAGAGAGAGACAGGGGTGGGGTCACAGTGAGAGATGGGTGGGGGACAGGATAGTTCACAGAAAGAGACGGGCTGGGGACTGTGAGAGATGGGTGGGGGACAGGATAGCTCACACAGAGAGATGGGGTGGGGACAGTGAGAGATGTGTGGGGGACAGGATAGTTCACACAGAGAGACTGGGGTGGGGACAGTGAGAGACGGATGGGTACAGGATAGTTCACACTGAGAGACGGGGGTGGGGACACTGTGAGAGACGGATGGGGAACAGGATAGTTCACACAGAGAGTCAGGGTGGGGACAGTGAGAGACGGGTGGGGTACAGGATAGTTCATACAGAGAGACGGGGGTGGGGACAGTGAGAGACGGGTGGGGGACAGGATAGTTCACACAGAGAGTCCGGGTGGGGACAGTGAGAGGCGGGTGGGGGACAGGATGGTTCACACAGAGAGACGGGGGTGGGGACAGTGAGAGACAGGTGGGGGACAGGATAGTTGACACAGAGACACGGGGGTGGGGACAGTGAGAGATGGGTGGGGGACAGGATAGGTCACACAGACAGACGGGGGTGGGGACAGTGAGAGACAGGTGGGGGAATGGATAGTTCACACAGAGAAACGAGGGAGGGGACAGTGAGAGATGGGTGGGGGACAGGATAGTTCACACAGGGAGACTGGGGTGGGGACAGTGATAGACGGGTGGGGTCTGGATAGTTCACACAGTGAGACGGGGTGGGGACAGTGAGGTTGGGGGACAGGATAGTTCACAGAGAGACGGGGGAGGGGAGAGTGAGAGACGGGTGGGGGACAGGATAGTTCACAGATAGAGACGTGGTTGGTACGGTGAGTGACGGGAGGGGGACAGGATAGTGCACAGAGAGAGATGGGGCATGAGGACAGTGAGAGACGGGTGGGGGACAGGATAGTTCACACAGAGAGACGGTTGGGGGACAGGATAGTTCACACAGAGAGTCCGGGTGGGGACAGTGAGAGGCGGGTGGGGGACAGGATGGTTCACACAGAGAGACGGGGGTGGGGACAGTGAGAGACAGGTGGGGGACAGGATAGTTGACACAGAGACACGGGGGTGGGGACAGTGAGAGATGGGTGGGGGACAGGATAGTTCACACAGGGAGACTGGGGTGGGGACAGTGATAGACGGGTGGGGTCTGGATAGTTCACACAGAGAGACGGGGTGGGGCAGTGAGAGATGGGTGGGGGACAGGATAGTTCACACAGAGAGAAGGGAGTGGGGACAGTGAGAGATGGAGGTGTCAGGATAGTTCACACAGAGAGACGGGTGGGGACAGTGAGAGACGGTTGGGGGACAGGAGAGTTCACACAGAGAGACGGGGTGGGGACACAGTGAGAGACGGATGGGGGACAGGATAGCACTCTGAGAGACGGGGTGGGGACAGTGAGAGACGGTTGGGGGACAGGAGAGTTCACACAGAGAGACGGGGTGGGGACACAGTGAGAGACGGATGGGGGACAGGATAGTTCACACAGAGAGACGGGGGTAGGGACAGTGAGAGACGGGTGGGGTACAGGATAGTTCACACAGACAGACGGGGGTGGGGACAGTGAGAGACGGCTGCGGGAATGGATAGTTCACACAGAGAGACGAGGGAGGGGACAGTGAGAGACGGGTGGGGGACAGGATAGTGCACAGAGAGAGATGGGGCATGAGGACAGTGAGAGACGGGTGGGGGACAGGATAGTTCACACAGAGAGACGGTTGGGGGACAGGATAGTTCACACAGAGAGACGGGGTGGGGACACAGTGATAGACAGGATAGTTCACACAGAGAGACGGGGTGGTGCACAGTGAGAGACGGGTGGGGGACGGGATAGTTCACACAGAGAGACGGGGGTGGGGGAAATGAGAGACGGATGGGGGACAGGATAGTTCACACAGACTGACAGGGGTGGGGACAGTGAGAGAAGGGTGGGGGACAGGATAGTTCACACAGAGAGATGGGGTGGGGATACAGTGAGAGACGGAGGGGTCAGGATAGTTCACACAGAGAGACAGGGGTGGGGACAATGAGAGACGGGTGGGGGACAGGATAGTTCACACAGAGAGACGGGGGTGGGGACAGTGAGAGACAGGTGAGGGACAGGATAGTTCACACAGAGAGACGGGGGTGGGGACAATGAGAGACGGGTGGGGGACAGGATAGTTCACACAGAGAGATGGGGGTGGGGACAGTGAGAGACAGGTGAGGGACAGGATAGTTCACACAGAGGGACGGGGGTGGGGACAATGAGTGACGGGTGGGGGACAGGATAGTTCACACAGAGAGATGGGGGTGGGGACAGTGAGAGACGGATGGGGGACAGGATAGTTCACACAGAGAGACGGGGAGGGGAGAGTGAGAGGCGGGTGGGGGACAGGATAGCTCACACAGAGAGACGGGTGGGGACAGTGAGAGACGGGTGGGCGATAGGATAGTTTACACAGAGACGGGGGTGGGGACAGTGAGAGATGGGTGGGGGACAGGATAGTTCACACAGAGAGATGGGGTGGGGACAGTGAGAGATGGGTGGGGGACAGGATAGTTCACACAGAGAGATGGGGTGGGGACAGTGAGAGACGGGTGGGGGACAGGATAGTTTACACAGAGAGATGGGGTGGGGACAGTGAGAGATGGGTGGGGGACAGGATAGTTCACAGAAAGAGACGGGGTGGGGACTGTGAGAGATGTGTGGGGGACAGGATAGTTCGCACAGAGTGACTGGGGCAGGGACAGTGAGAGACGGATGGGGGACAGGATAGCACTCTGAGAGACAGGGGTGGGGACACTGTGAGAGACGGATGGGGGACAGGATAGTTCACACAGAGAGACGGGGTGGGGACAGTGAGAGACTGGTGGGGGACAGGATAGTTCAAACAGAGAGACGGGGGTAGGGTCAGTGAGAGACGGGTGGGGGACAGGATAGTTCACACAGAGAGACGGGGGTGTGGACAGTGAGAGATGGGTGGGGGACAGGATAATTCACACAGTGAGACGTGGGTGGGGACAGTTACAGACTGGTGGGGGAGAGGATAGTTCACACAGAGACGGGGGTGGGGACAGTGAGGGACGGGTGGGGGACAGGATAGTTCACTCAGAGAGACGGGGAGGGGAGAGTGAGAGACGGGTGGGGGACAGGATAGTTCACAGAGAGAGACAGGGGTGGGATCACAGTGAGAGATGGGTGGGGGACAGGATAGTTCACAGAAAGAGACGGGGTGGGGACTGTGAGAGATGTGTGGGGGACAGGATAGTTCGCACAGAGAGACTGGGGCGGGGACAGTGAGAGACGGATGGGGGACAGGATAGCACTCTGAGAGACGGGGGTGGGGACACTGTGAGAGACGGATGGGGGACAGGATAGTTCACACAGAAAGACGGGGTGGGGACAGTGAGAGACTGGTGGGGGACAGGATAGTTCACACAGTGAGACGTGGGTGGGGACAGTTACAGACTGGTGGGGGAGAGGATAGTTCACACAGAGACGGGGGTGGGGACAGTGAGGGACGGGTGGGGGACAGGATAGTTCACTCAGAGAGACGGGGAGGGGAGAGTGAGAGACGGGTGGGGGACAGGATAGTTCACAGAGAGAGACAGCGGTGGGGTCACAGTGAGAGATGGGTGGGGGACAGGATAGCACTCTGAGAGACGGGGGTGGGGACACTGTGAGAGACGGATGGGGGACAGGATAGTTCACACAGAGAGACGGGGTGGGGACAGTGAGAGACTGGTGGGGTACAGGATAGTTCACACAGAGAGACGGGGGTAGGGTCAGTGAGAGACGGGTGGGGGACAGGATAGTTCACACAGAGAGACGGGGGTGTGGACAGTGAGAGATGGGTGGGGGACAGGATAATTCACACAGTGAGACGTGGGTGGGGACAGTTACAGACTGGTGGGGGAGAGGATAGTTCACACAGAGACGGGGGTGGGGACAGTGAGGGACGGGTGGGGGACAGGATAGTTCACAGAGAGAGACAGGGGTGGGGTCACAGTGAGAGATGGGTGGGGGACAGGATAGTTCACAGAAAGAGACGGGGTGGGGACTGTGAGAGATGTGTGGGGGACAGGATAGTTCGCACAGAGAGACTGGGGCGGGGACAGTGAGAGACGGATGGGGGACAGGATAGCACTCTGGGAGACGGGGGTGGGGACACTGTGAGAGACGGATGGGGGACAGGATAGTTCACACAGAGAGACGGGGTGGGGACAGTGAGAGACTGGTGGGGGACAGGATAGTTCACACAGAGAGACGGGGGTAGGGACAGTGAGAGACGGGTGGGGTACAGGATAGTTCAGACAGAGAGACGGGGTGGGGACAGTGAGAGGCAGATGGGGGTAGGATAGTTCACACAGAGAGACGGGGTGGGGACAGTGAGAGGCAGATGGGGGTAGGATAGTTCACACAGAGAGATGGGGTGGGGATACAGTGAGAGACAGGTGGGGGAATGGATAGTTCACACAGAGAAACGAGGGAGGGGACAGTGAGAGATGGGTGGGGGACAGGATAGTTCACACAGGGAGACTGGGGTGGGGACAGTGATAGACGGGTGGGGTCTGGATAGTTCACACAGTGAGACGGGGTGGGGACAGTGAGGTTGGGGGACAGGATAGTTCACAGAGAGACGGGGGAGGGGAGAGTGAGAGACGGGTGGGGGACAGGATAGTTCACAGATAGAGACGTGGTTGGTACGGTGAGTGACGGGAGGGGGACAGGATAGTGCACAGAGAGAGATGGGGCATGAGGACAGTGAGAGACGGGTGGGGGACAGGATAGTTCACACAGAGAGACGGTTGGGGGACAGGATAGTTCACACAGAGAGTCCGGGTGGGGACAGTGAGAGGCGGGTGGGGGACAGGATGGTTCACACAGAGAGACGGGGGTGGGGACAGTGAGAGACAGGTGGGGGACAGGATAGTTGACACAGAGACACGGGGGTGGGGACAGTGAGAGATGGGTGGGGGACAGGATAGTTCACACAGGGAGACTGGGGTGGGGACAGTGATAGACGGGTGGGGTCTGGATAGTTCACACAGAGAGACGGGGTGGGGCAGTGAGAGATGGGTGGGGGACAGGATAGTTCACACAGAGAGAAGGGAGTGGGGACAGTGAGAGATGGAGGTGTCAGGATAGTTCACACAGAGAGACGGGTGGGGACAGTGAGAGACGGTTGGGGGACAGGAGAGTTCACACAGAGAGACGGGGTGGGGACACAGTGAGAGACGGATGGGGGACAGGATAGCACTCTGAGAGACGGGGTGGGGACAGTGAGAGACGGTTGGGGGACAGGAGAGTTCACACAGAGAGACGGGGTGGGGACACAGTGAGAGACGGATGGGGGACAGGATAGTTCACACAGAGAGACGGGGGTAGGGACAGTGAGAGACGGGTGGGGTACAGGATAGTTCACACAGACAGACGGGGGTGGGGACAGTGAGAGACGGCTGCGGGAATGGATAGTTCACACAGAGAGACGAGGGAGGGGACAGTGAGAGACGGGTGGGGGACAGGATAGTGCACAGAGAGAGATGGGGCATGAGGACAGTGAGAGACGGGTGGGGGACAGGATAGTTCACACAGAGAGACGGTTGGGGGACAGGATAGTTCACACAGAGAGACGGGGTGGGGACACAGTGATAGACAGGATAGTTCACACAGAGAGACGGGGTGGTGCACAGTGAGAGACGGGTGGGGGACGGGATAGTTCACACAGAGAGACGGGGGTGGGGGAAATGAGAGACGGATGGGGGACAGGATAGCTCACACAGACTGACAGGGGTGGGGACAGTGAGAGAAGGGTGGGGGACAGGATAGTTCACACAGAGAGATGGGGTGGGGATACAGTGAGAGACGGAGGGGTCAGGATAGTTCACACAGAGAGACAGGGGTGGGGACAATGAGAGACGGGTGGGGGACAGGATAGTTCACACAGAGAGACGGGGGTGGGGACAGTGAGAGACAGGTGAGGGACAGGATAGTTCACACAGAGAGACGGGGGTGGGGACAATGAGAGACGGGTGGGGGACAGGATAGTTCACACAGAGAGATGGGGGTGGGGACAGTGAGAGACAGGTGAGGGACAGGATAGTTCACACAGAGGGACGGGGGTGGGGACAATGAGTGACGGGTGGGGGACAGGATAGTTCACACAGAGAGATGGGGGTGGGGACAGTGAGAGACGGATGGGGGACAGGATAGTTCACACAGAGAGACGGGGAGGGGAGAGTGAGAGGCGGGTGGGGGACAGGATAGCTCACACAGAGAGACGGGTGGGGACAGTGAGAGACGGGTGGGCGATAGGATAGTTTACACAGAGACGGGGGTGGGGACAGTGAGAGATGGGTGGGGGACAGGATAGTTCACACAGAGAGATGGGGTGGGGACAGTGAGAGATGGGTGGGGGACAGGATAGTTCACACAGAGAGATGGGGTGGGGACAGTGAGAGACGGGTGGGGGACAGGATAGTTTACACAGAGAGATGGGGTGGGGACAGTGAGAGATGGGTGGGGGACAGGATAGTTCACAGAAAGAGACGGGGTGGGGACTGTGAGAGATGTGTGGGGGACAGGATAGTTCGCACAGAGTGACTGGGGCAGGGACAGTGAGAGACGGATGGGGGACAGGATAGCACTCTGAGAGACAGGGGTGGGGACACTGTGAGAGACGGATGGGGGACAGGATAGTTCACACAGAGAGACGGGGTGGGGACAGTGAGAGACTGGTGGGGGACAGGATAGTTCAAACAGAGAGACGGGGGTAGGGTCAGTGAGAGACGGGTGGGGGACAGGATAGTTCACACAGAGAGACGGGGGTGTGGACAGTGAGAGATGGGTGGGGGACAGGATAATTCACACAGTGAGACGTGGGTGGGGACAGTTACAGACTGGTGGGGGAGAGGATAGTTCACACAGAGACGGGGGTGGGGACAGTGAGGGACGGGTGGGGGACAGGATAGTTCACTCAGAGAGACGGGGAGGGGAGAGTGAGAGACGGGTGGGGGACAGGATAGTTCACAGAGAGAGACAGGGGTGGGATCACAGTGAGAGATGGGTGGGGGACAGGATAGTTCACAGAAAGAGACGGGGTGGGGACTGTGAGAGATGTGTGGGGGACAGGATAGTTCGCACAGAGAGACTGGGGCGGGGACAGTGAGAGACGGATGGGGGACAGGATAGCACTCTGAGAGACGGGGGTGGGGACACTGTGAGAGACGGATGGGGGACAGGATAGTTCACACAGAAAGACGGGGTGGGGACAGTGAGAGACTGGTGGGGGACAGGATAGTTCACACAGTGAGACGTGGGTGGGGACAGTTACAGACTGGTGGGGGAGAGGATAGTTCACACAGAGACGGGGGTGGGGACAGTGAGGGACGGGTGGGGGACAGGATAGTTCACTCAGAGAGACGGGGAGGGGAGAGTGAGAGACGGGTGGGGGACAGGATAGTTCACAGAGAGAGACAGCGGTGGGGTCACAGTGAGAGATGGGTGGGGGACAGGATAGCACTCTGAGAGACGGGGGTGGGGACACTGTGAGAGACGGATGGGGGACAGGATAGTTCACACAGAGAGACGGGGTGGGGACAGTGAGAGACTGGTGGGGTACAGGATAGTTCACACAGAGAGACGGGGGTAGGGTCAGTGAGAGACGGGTGGGGGACAGGATAGTTCACACAGAGAGACGGGGGTGTGGACAGTGAGAGATGGGTGGGGGACAGGATAATTCACACAGTGAGACGTGGGTGGGGACAGTTACAGACTGGTGGGGGAGAGGATAGTTCACACAGAGACGGGGGTGGGGACAGTGAGGGACGGGTGGGGGACAGGATAGTTCACAGAGAGAGACAGGGGTGGGGTCACAGTGAGAGATGGGTGGGGGACAGGATAGTTCACAGAAAGAGACGGGGTGGGGACTGTGAGAGATGTGTGGGGGACAGGATAGTTCGCACAGAGAGACTGGGGCGGGGACAGTGAGAGACGGATGGGGGACAGGATAGCACTCTGGGAGACGGGGGTGGGGACACTGTGAGAGACGGATGGGGGACAGGATAGTTCACACAGAGAGACGGGGTGGGGACAGTGAGAGACTGGTGGGGGACAGGATAGTTCACACAGAGAGACGGGGGTAGGGACAGTGAGAGACGGGTGGGGTACAGGATAGTTCAGACAGAGAGACGGGGTGGGGACAGTGAGAGGCAGATGGGGGTAGGATAGTTCACACAGAGAGACGGGGTGGGGACAGTGAGAGGCAGATGGGGGTAGGATAGTTCACACAGAGAGATGGGGTGGGGATACAGTGAGAGACGGGTGGGGGACAGGATAGGTCATAAAGAGAGATGGGGGAGGGGAGAGTGAGAGATGGGTGGGGGACAGGATAGTGCACAGAGAGAGATGGGGGGTGAGGACAGTGAGAGACGGGTGGGGGACAGGATAGTTCACACAGAGAGACGGTTGGGGGACAGGATAGTTCACACAGAGACAGGGGTGGGGACAGTGAGGGACGGGTGGTGGACAGGATAGTTCACAGAGAGACGGAGGTGGGGACAGTGAGAGATGGGTGGGGGACAGGATAATTCACACAGTGAGACGTGGGTGGGGACAGTTACAGACTGGTGGGGGAGAGGATAGTTCACACAGAGACGGGGGTGGGGACAGTGAGGGACGGGTGGGGGACAGGATAGTTCACTCAGAGAGACGGGGAGAGGAGAGTGAGAGACGGGTGGGGGACAGGATAGTTCACAGAGAGAGACAGGGGTGGGATCACAGTGAGAGATGGGTGGGGGACAGGATAGTTCACAGAAAGAGACGGGGTGGGGACTGTGAGAGATGTGTGGGGGACAGGATAGTTCGCACAGAGAGACTGGGGCGGGGACAGTGAGAGACGGATGGGGGACAGGATAGCACTCTGAGAGACGGGGGTGGGGACACTGTGAGAGACGGATGGGGGACAGGATAGTTCACACAGAGAGACGGGGTGGGGACAGTGAGAGACTGGTGGGGGACAGGATAGTTCACACAGTGAGACGTGGGTGGGGACAGTTACAGACTGGTGGGGGAGAGGATAGTTCACACAGAGACGGGGGTGGGGACAGTGAGGGACGGGTGGGGGACAGGATAGTTCACTCAGAGAGACGGGGAGGGGAGAGTGAGAGACGGGTGGGGGACAGGATAGTTCACAGAGAGAGACAGCGGTGGGGTCACAGTGAGAGATGGGTGGGGGACAGGATAGCACTCTGAGAGACAGGGGTGGGGACACTGTGAGAGACGGATGGGGGTCAGGATAGTTCACACAGAGAGACGGGGTGGGGACAGTGAGAGACTGGTGGGGGACAGGATAGTTCACACAGAGAGACGGGGGTAGGGTCAGTGAGAGACGGGTGGGGGACAGGATAGTTCACACAGAGAGACGGGGGTGTGGACAGTGAGAGATGGGTGGGGGACAGGATAATTCACACAGAGAGACGTGGGTGGGGACAGTTACAGACTGGTGGGGGAGAGGATAGTTCACACAGAGACGGGGGTGGGGACAGTGAGGGACGGGTGGGGGACAGGATAGTTCACTCAGAGAGACGGGGAGGGGAGAGTGAGAGACGGGTGGGGGACAGGATAGTTCACAGAGAGAGACAGGGGTGGGGTCACAGTGAGAGATGGGTGGGGGACAGGATAGTTCACAGAAAGAGACGGGGTGGGGACTGTGAGAGATGTGTGGGGGACAGGATAGTTCGCACAGAGAGACTGGGGCGGGGACAGTGAGAGACGGATGGGGGACAGGATAGCACTCTGAGAGACGGGGGTGGGGACTGTGAGAGACGGATGGGGGACAGGATAGTTCACACAGAGAGACGGGGTGGGGACAGTGAGAGACTGGTGGGGGACAGGATAGTTCACACAGTGAGACGTGGGTGGGGACAGTTACAGACTGGTGGGGGAGAGGATAGTTCACACAGAGACGGGGGTGGGGACAGTGAGGGACGGGTGGGGGACAGGATAGTTCACTCAGAGAAACGGGGAGGGGAGAGTGAGAGACGGGTGGGGGACAGGATAGTTCACAGAGAGAGACAGGGGTGGGGTCACAGTGAGAGATGGGTGGGGGACAGGATAGTTCACAGAAAGAGACGGGGTGGGGACTGTGAGATGTGTGGGGGACAGGATAGTTCGCACAGAGAGACTGGGGCGGGGACAGTGAGAGACGGATGGGGGACAGGATAGCACTCTGGGAGACGGGGGTGGGGACACTGTGAGAGACTGGTGGGGGACAGGATAGTTCACACAGAGAGACGGGGGTAGGGACAGTGAGAGACGGGTGGGGTACAGGATAGTTCAGACAGAGAGACGGGGTGGGGACAGTGAGAGGCAGATGGGGGTAGGATAGTTCACACAGAGAGACGGGGTGGGGCAGTGAGAGACGGGTGGGCGATAGGATAGTTTACACAGAGACGGGTGTGGGGACAGTGAGAGATGGGTGGGGAACTGGATAGTTCACACAGGGAGACGGGGGAGGGGAGAGTGAGAGACGGGTGGGGGACAGGATAGTTCACAGATAGAGACGTGGTGGGTACGGTGAGTGACGGGAGGGGGACAAGATAGTTCACACAGAGAGACGGGGTGGGGCAGTGAGAGACGGGTGGGCGATAGGATAGTTTACACAGAGACGGGGGTGGGGACAGTGAGAGACAGGTGAGGGACAGGATAGTTCACACAGAGAGACGGGGGTGGGGACAATTGGAGACGGATGGGGGACAGGATAGTTCACACAGAGAGACGGGGGTGGGGACAGTGAGAGACAGGTGAGGGACAGGATAGTTCACACAGAGAGACGGGGGTGGGGACAGTGAGAGACAGGTGAGGGACAGGATAGTTCACACAGAGAGATGGGGGTGGGGACAGTGAGAGACGGATGGGGGACAGGATAGTTAACACGAGAGACAGGGATGGGGACACAGTGAGAGACGGATGGGGGACAGGATAGTTCACACAGAGAGACGGGGGTGGGGACAGTGAGAGACAGGTGAGGGACAGGATAGTTCACACAGAGAGACTGGGGTGGGGACAGTGAGAGACGGATGGGGGACAGGATAGTTCACACAGAGAGTCAGGGTGGGGACAGTGAGAGACAGGTGGGGGACAGCATAGTTCACACAGAGAGACGGGGGTGGGGACAGTGAGAGACGGGTGGGGTACAGGATAGTTCACACAGAGAGACGGGTGGGGACAGTGAGAGACGGTTGGGGGACAGGATAGTTCATACAGAGAGATGGAGGGTTGGGACAGTGAGAGACGGGTGGGGGACCGGATAGGTCACACAGACAGACGGGGGTGGGGACAGTGAGAGACAGGTGGGGGACAGGATAGTTCACACAGACAGATGGGGGTGGGGACAGTGAGAGACGGGTGGGGGAATGGATAGTTCACACAGAGAAACGAGGGAGGGGACAGTGAGAGACGGGTGGGAGACAGGATAGCTCACACAGAGAGTCAGGGTGGGGACAGTGAGAGACGGGTGGGGGACAGGATAGTTCACACAGAGAGGCAGGGGTGGGGACAGTGAGAGGCGGATGGGGGACAGGATAGTTAACACGAGAGACAGGGATGGGGACACAGTGAGAGATGGATGGGGGACAGGATAGTTCACACAGAGAGACGGGGGTGGGGACAGTGAGAGACAGGTGAGGGACAGGATAGTTCACACAGAGAGACTGGGGTGGGGACAGTGAGAGACGGATGGGGGACAGGATAGTTCACACAGAGAGTCAGGGTGGGGACAGTGAGAGACAGGTGGGGGACAGCATAGTTCACACAGAGAGACGGGGTTGGGGACAGTGAGAGACGGGTGGGGTACAGGATAGTTCACACAGAGAGACGGGTGGGGACAGTGAGAGACGGTTGGGGGACAGGATAGTTCATACAGAGAGATGGAGGGTTGGGACAGTGAGAGACGGGTGGGGGACCGGATAGGTCACACAGACAGACGGGGGTGGGGACAGTGAGAGACAGGTGGGGGACAGGATAGTTCACACAGACAGATAGGGGTGGGGATAGTGAGAGACGGGTGGGGGACAGGATAGTTCACACTGAGAAACGGGGTGGGGACAGTGAGAGACAGATGGGGGACGTGATAGTTCACACAGAGAGTCCGGGTGGGGACAGTGAGAGGCGGGTGGGGGACAGGATAGTTCACACAGAGAGACGGGGTGGGGACAGTGACAGACAGGTGGGGGACGTGATAGTTCACACAGAGAGTCCGGGTGGGGACAGTGAGAGGCGGGTGGGGGACAGGATGGTTCACACAGAGAGATGGGGGTGGGGACAGTGAGAGACAGGTGGGGGACAGGATAGTTGACACAGAGACACGGGGGTGGGGACAGTGAGAGATGGGTGGGGGACAGGATAGTTCATACAGAGAGATGGAGGGTTGGGACAGTGAGAGACGGGTGGGGGACCGGATAGGTCACACAGACAGACGGGGGTGGGGACAGTGAGAGACAGGTGGGGGACAGGATAGTTCACACAGAGAGACTGGGGTGGGGACAGTGAGAGACGGATGGGGGACAGGATAGTTCACACAGAGAGTCAGGGTGGGGACAGTGAGAGACGGGTGGGGGACAGGATAGTTCACACAGAGAGACGTGGTGGGGACACAGTGGGAGACGGATGGGGGACAGGATAGTTCACACTGAGAGACGGGGTGGGGACACAGTGAGAGACGGATGGGGGACAGGATAGTTCACACAGAGAGACGGGGTGGGGACACAGTGAGAGACAGGTGGGGGACAGGATAGTTCACACAGAGAGATGGGGTGGGGATACAGTGAGGGACGGGTGGGGGACAGGATAGTTCACACAGAGAGACGGGGGTGGGGACAGTGAGAGACAGGTGAGGGACAGGATAGTTCACACAGAGAGATGGGGGTGGGGACAGTGAGAGACGGCTGCGGGAATGGATAGTTCACACAGAGAAACGAGGGAGGGGACAGTGAGAGACGGGTGGGGGACAGGATAGTGCACAGAGAGAGATGGGGGGTGAGGACAGTGAGAGACGGGTGGGGGACAGGATAGTTCACACAGAGAGACGGTTGGGGGACAGGATAGTTCACACAGAGAGACGTGGTGGGGACACAGTGGGAGACGGATGGGGGACAGGATAGTTCACACAGAGAGACGGGGTGGGGACACAGTGAGAGACAGGTGGGGGACAGGATAGTTCACACAGAGAGACGGGGTTATGGACACAGTGAGAGACAGGTGGGGAACAGGATAGTTCACACAGAGAGACGGGGTGGGGACACAGTGAGAGACAGGTGGGGGACAGGATAGTTCACACAGAGAGACGGGGTGGGGACACAGTGAGAGACAGGTGGGGGACAGGATAGTTCACACAGAGAGACGGGGGTGGGGACAGTGAGAGACGGAGGGGTCAGGATAGTTCACACAGAGAGATGGGGTGGGGATACAGTGAGAGTCGGGTGGGGGACAGGATAGTTCACACAGAGAGACGGGGGTGGGGGAAATGAGAGACGGATGGGGGACAGGATAGTTCACACAGACTGACGGGGGTGGGGACAGTGAGAGAAGGGTGGGGGACAGGATAGTTCACACAGAGAGATGGGGTGGGGACAGTGAGAGATGGGTGGGGGACAGGATAGTTCACACAGTGAGACGGGGTGGGGACAGTGAGAGATGGGTGGGGTCAGGATAGTTCACACAGAGAGACGGGGTGGGGACAGTGAGAGATGGGTGGGGTCAGGATAGTTCACACAGTGAGACGGGGTGGGGACAGTGAGTTTGGGGGACAGGATAGTTCACTCAGAGAGACGGGGAGGGGAGAGTGAGAGACGGGTGGGGGACAGGATAGTTCACACAGAGAGACGGGGTGGGGACTGTGAGAGATGTGTGGGGGACAGGATAGTTCGCACAGAGAGATGGGGTGGGGATATAGTGAGAGACGGGTGGGGGACAGGATAGTTCACACAGAGAGATGGGCGTAGGGACAGTGAGAGAGGTGAGGGACAGGATAGTTCACACAGAGAGACGGGGGTGGGGGCAATGAGAGCCGGATGGGGTATAGGATAGTTCACACAGAGAAACGAGGGAGGGGACAGTGAGAGGCAGATGGGGGTAGGATAGTTCACACAGAGAGATGGGGTGGGGATACAGTGAGAGACGGGTGGGGGACAGGATAGTTCACACAGAGAGACGGTTGGGGGACAGGATAGTTCACACAGAGAGACGTGGTGGGGACACAGTGGGAGACGGATGGGGGACAGGATAGTGCACACAGAGAGATAGGGCTGGGGACTGTGAGGGACGGGTGGGCGATAGGATAGTTTACAGAGAGACGGGGGTGTGGACAGTGAGAGATGGGTGGGGGACAGGATAATTCACACAGAGAGACAGGGTGGGGACAGTGAGAGATGGGTGGGGTCAGCATAGTTCACACAGGGAGACGCAGGTGGGGACAGTGACAGACGGGTGGGGGACAGGATAATTCACACAGTGAGACGTGGGTGGGGACAGTTACAGACTGGTGGGGGAGAGCATAGTTCACACAGAGACGGGGGTGGGGACAGTGAGGGACGGGTGGGGGACAGGGTAGTTCACATAGAGAGACGGGGTGGGGACAGTGAGGAACGGGTGGGGGACAGGATAATTCACACAGTGAGACGTGGGTGGGGACAGTTACAGACTGGTGGGGGAGAGGATAGTTCACACAGAGACGGGGGTGGGGACAGTGAGGGACGGGTGGGGGACAGGATTGTTCACACAGAGAGACGGGGTGGGGACAGTGAGGAACGTGTGGGGGACAGGATAGTTCACACAGAGACAGGGGTGGGGACAGTGAGGGACGGGTGGTGGACAGGATAGTTCACAGAGAGAGACGGAGGTGGGGACAGAGAGGGACGGGTGGGGGACAGGATAGTTCACACAGAGAGACAGGGTGGGGACAGTGAGAGATGGGTGGGGTCAGGATAGTTCACACAGGGAGACGCGGGTGGGGACAGTGACAGACGGGTGGGGATAGGATAGTTCACAGAGATAGACGGGGGTGGGGACAGAGTGAGAGATGGGTGGGAGACAGGATAGTTCACACAGAGAGACGGGGTGGGGGCAATGAGTGACGGGATGGGGGACAGGATAGTTCACACAGACAGACGGGGGTGGGGACAGTGAGAGACGGGTGGGGGAATGGATAGTTTACACAGTGAAACGAGGGAGGGGACTGTGAGAGACGGGTGGGGGACAGGATAGTGCACACAGAGAGACGGGGCTGGTGGCAGTGAGAGACGGGTGGGGGACAGGATAGTTCACACAGCGAGATGGGGCTGGGGACAGTGTGGGACGGGTGGGCGATAGGATAGTTTACAGAGAGACGGGGGTGTGGACAGTGAGAGATGGGTGGGGGACAGGATAATTCACACAGAGAGACAGGGTGGGGACAGTGAGAGATGGGTGGGGTCAGCATAGTTCACACAGGGAGACGCGGGTGGGGACAGTGACAGACGGGTTGGGATAGGATAGTTCACAGAGAGAGACGTGGTGGGTACAGTGAGAGACGGGAGGGGGACAAGATAGTTCACACAGAGAGACGGGGTGGGGACACAGTGAGAGATGGGTGGGGGACTGGATAGTTCACACAGAGGGACGGGGTGGGGACATTGAGAGACGGGTGGGCGATAGGATAGTTTACAGAGAGACGAGGGTGTGGACAGTGAGAGTTGTGTGGGGGACAGGATAATTCACACAGGGAGACGTGGGTGGGGACAGTGACAGACGAGTGGGGGAGAGGATAGTTCACACAGAGAGACGGAGGTGGGGACAGTGAGGGACGGGAGGGGGACAAGATAGTTCACACAGAGACAGGGGTGGGGACAGTGAGGGACGGGTGGGGGAGAGTATAGTTCACACAGAGAGACGGGGTGGGGACAGTGAGGGACGGATGGGGGACAGGATAGTTCACACAGAGAGATGGGGCTGGGGAGAGTGAGGGACGGGTGGGCGATAGGATAGTTTACAGAGAGACGGGGGTGTGGACAGTGAGAGATGGGTGGGGGACAGGATAATTCACAGGGAGACATGGGTGGGGACAGTGACAGACGAGTGGGAGAGAGGATAATTCACACAGAGACTGGGGTGGGGACAGTGAGGGACGGGTGGGGGACAGGATAGTTCACACAGAGAGACGGGGTGGGGACAGTGAGAGATGGGTGGGGGACTGGATAGTTCACACAGAGGGACGGTGTGGGGACACAGTGAGAGATGGGTGGGGGACTGGATAGTTCACACAGAGGGACGGTGTGGGGACACAGTGAGAGATGGGTGGGCGACTGGATAGTTCACAGAGAGAGACGTGGTGGGTACAGTGAGAGACGGGAGGGGGACAAGATAGATCACACAGAGAGA
This sequence comes from Hypanus sabinus, assembly GCF_030144855.1. Taxonomy (NCBI): domain Eukaryota; kingdom Metazoa; phylum Chordata; class Chondrichthyes; order Myliobatiformes; family Dasyatidae; genus Hypanus; species Hypanus sabinus. The sequence goes on along the minus strand of NC_082721.1, from coordinate 71,667,281 downwards.
CGGTGTGGGGACACAGTGAGAGATGGGTGGGCGACTGGATAGTTTACAGAGAGAGACGTGGTGGGTACAGTGAGAGACGGGAGGGGGACAGGATAGTTCACTCAGAGACGGGGGTGGGGACAGTGGCAGACGGGTGGGGCAGAGGATAGTTCACACTGAGAGACGGGGTGGAGACAGTGAGGGACGGATGGGGGACAGGATAGTTCACACAGAGACGGAGGTGGGGACAGTGAGGGATGGGTGGGGGACAGGATAGTTCACACAGAGAGACGGGGGTGGGGACAGTGAGGGATGGGTGGGGGACAGGATAGTTCACACAGGGAGACGCGGGTGGGGACAGTGAGAGACGGGTGGGGATAGGATAGTTCACAGAGAGAGACGGGGGTGGGGACACAGTGAGAGATGGGTGGGGGACAGGTTAGTTCACTGAGAGAAACAGGGTGGGGACACAGTGAGAGATGGATGGGGGACAGGATAGTTCACACTGAGAGACGGGGTGGGGACACAGTGAGAGACAGGATAGTTCACACAGAGAGACGGGGTGGGGACACAGTGAGAGACGAGTGGGGGACAGGATAGTTCACACAGAGAGTCGGGGGTGGGGACAGTGTGAGGTGGTGGGGTCAGGATAGTTCATACAGAGAGATGGGGTGGGGATACAGTGAGAGACGGGTGAGGGACAGGATAGTTCACACAGAGAGATGGGGGTGGGGGCAATGAGAGACGGATGGGGGACAGGATAGTTCACACAGAGAGATGGCGGTGGGGACAGTGAGAGACGGATGGGGGACAGGATAGTTCACACGAGAGACAGGGATGGGGACACAGTGAGGGACGGATGGGGGACAGGATAGTTCACACAGAGAGACGGGGTATGAACAGTGAGAGATGGGTGGGGAACTGGATAGTTCACAAATAGAGACGTGGTGGGTACGGTGAGTGACGGGAGGGGGACAAGATAGTTCACATAGAGAAACGGTTGGGGACAAGATAGTTCACACATAGACGGGGGTGGGGACAGTGAGGGACGGGTGGGGGAGAGGATAGTTCACACAGAGAGACGGGGTGGGGACAGTGAGGGACGGATGGGGGACAGGATAGTTCACACAGAGAGATGGGGCTGGGGAGAGTGAGGGACGGGTGGGCGATAGGATAGTTTACAGAGAGACGGGGGTGTGGACAGTGAGAGATGGGTGGGGGACAGGATAATTCACACAGGGAGACGTGGGTGGGGACAGTGACAGACGATTGGGGGAGAAGATAGTTCACACAGAGACGGGGGTGGGGACAGTGAGGGACGGGTGGGGGACAGGATAGTTCACACAGAGAGACGGAGGTGGGGACAGTGAGAGATGGGTGGGGTCAGGATAGTTCACACAGGGAGACGCGGGTGGGGACAGTGACAGACGGGTGGGGATAGGATAGTTCACAGAGAGAGATGGGGGTGGGGACACAGTGAGAGATGGGTGTGGGACAGGATAGTTCACTCAGAGAGATGGGGGAGGGGACAGTGAGAGACGGGTGGGGGACAGGATAGTTCACAGAAAGAGACGGGGTTGGGACTGTGAGAGACGGATGGGGGACAGGATAGTTCACACAGAGAGACGTGGGTGGGGACAGTGAGAGACGGAGGGGTCAGGATAGTTCACACAGAGAGATGGGGTCGGGATACAGTGAGAAACGGGTGGGGGACAGGATAGTTCACACAGAGAGACGGGGGTAGGGTCAGTGAGAGAGGTGAGGGTTAGAATAGTTCACACAGAGAGACGGGGGTGGGGGCAATGAGAGACGGATGGGCGATAGGATAGTTTACAGAGAGACGGGGGTGTGGACAGTGAGAGATGTGTGGGGGACAGGATAATTCACACAGGGAGACGCGGGTGGGGACAGTGACAGACGGGTGGGGATAGGATAGTTCACAGAGAGAGACGTGGTGGGTGCAGTGAGAGACGGGAGGGGGACAAGATAGTTCACACAGAGAGACGGGGTGGGGACAGTGAGAGATGGGTGGGGTTGTTAGCTAATCAATTAAAAGCTATTTCGACTAAGCGACAAATTATTAAAATTCGTAAACAAGACAGTAATTTAACTACTGATTATAAAGAAATCAATAACACTTTTCAAGATTTTTATAAATCTTTATATCAATCAGAATTTGACGGTGACCGGTTTACGATGGATAATTTTTTTAATAACTTGAATATTCCTAAACTGATAGATGAAGATTGTAGCTTGCTTGATGCTCCTATTTCTATGGATGAAATAAGAGAGGTTATCTCATCAATGAATTCAGGGAAAGCTCCTGGTCCCGATGGTTTTATTGTAGAATTTTTTAAAACTTTTTCTTTATTGCTTTCTCCTTGGTTATGTGATATCTTTAATGATGCGTTTGTTAAGAAGAGACTACCTCAATCGTTTTATGAAGCTACTATCTCTCTAATTCTTAAAAAAGATAAAGATCCTACTTTATGTGCATCTTATCGCCCTATTTCATTATTAAATGTAGACTCTAAGATTCTTACAAAAATTTTAGCCATTAGATTAGAAAAGGTATTACCACAGATTATTTCAGAAGATCAAACTGGTTTTATTAGGAATCGGTATTCCTTTTTTAATATTAGAAAACTGATTAATATAATTTATACTTCATCACCTATAACCCCAGAATGTGTTATCTCATTAGATGCTGAAAAAGCCTTTGATAGAGTGGAATGGACATATTTATTTAATGCATTGAGAAATTTTAATTTTAGTCCTAATTTTATATCATGGATTAAATTAATATATTATAAACCTGTTGCTTCTGTTCTTACAAATAATTATAGATCCTCTTTTTTTCAATTATCTCGTGGTACGAGACAAGGTTGTCCTTTAAGTCCTTTATTATTTAATATTGCATTAGAACCTTTAGCTATTGCTATTCGTGAGTCTCCTAATATTTTTGGTATTACCCGTAATGAGAAGTTATACAAATTATCGCTTTATGCTGATGATTTGTTGTTATATATTTCTAATCCTAGTAGGTCTATTCCTGCTATTTTATCCTTGTTGGCTCAATTTGGTAGCTTTTCTGGTTATAAGCTAAACTTAGATAAGAGTGAGTTATTCCCTTTAAACGCGCAAACCTTATTGAGTGATAGGATGCCATTTAAAGTTGTTACTGATAACTTTATCTATTTAGGTATAAAAATCACCAAGAAATATAAAGATTTATTTGGACTGAATTTTTTACCTATGCTTCATCAAATTCAACAACTTACTAAAAGATGGTCTCCCTTATTTTTATCATTAGTTGGTTGGATTAATGCTATTAAAATGATGATTTTACCAAAATTTTTATATTTATTCCAAGCTTTACCAATTTTTATTCCTAAATCTTTTTTTGATAATATTGATTCAAAAATTTCCTCATTAGTGTGGCAAAATAAAAATCCTAGGTTAAGCAAACGGCAATTACAAAAGTCTAAAAAAGATGGTGGTCTAGCTTTACCTAACTTTAGATTTTATTATTGGGCGAATAATATTCGTAACCTAATGTACTGGAAACTAGATTTGGATTCACCTGTGTGCCCACAGTGGGTAAATTTGGAATGTAGTGAGGTTAAGGGATATTCTATATTTTCCGTTCTTGGTTCTTTTCTTCCTATTGATTTAGCCAAATTCAATAAACAGATATCTAACCCTGTTGTTAAACATACACTACGAATTTGGTTTCAATTTCGCAAATTCTTTAATCTGAAAAACTTTGCTTTGGACAGCCCTATTTTATGTAATTTTTTTTTCAAACCTTCATTAACAGATCAAGCTTTTAGTATATGGAAAAGGAAAGGTATAAAATGTTTTCGTGATCTTTTTTTTGAAGGTATTTTGATGTCTTTTGATCAACTATCCAACAAATTTGAATTACCTAAATCTAATTTTTTTAGATACTTACAAATTAGAAATTTCTTACATAAAATTCTTCCGTCTTTTCCTAATTCAACTCCATCGGATTTTTCAGATTTGATTTTTACTTTTAATCCTTGTCAGAAGGGATTAGTAGCTTTTATTTATAACATGATTATGAAGATACAGCCAGAAATATCGGATAGAATTAGACAAGAATGGGAAAAAGAACTTCGATGTAATATATCAACAGATAAATGGGAAAAAATTTTACAAATGGTTAATTCCTCTTCTATTTGTGCTAAACATGCTTTAATACAATTTAAAATTGTACATAGAGCTTATATGTCTAAAGATAAGCTTGCCCGATTTTACTCGCATATTAATCCTCAATGTGACAGATGTCATTCAGAAGTGGCTTCATTGACTCACATGTTTTGGACATGTCCCACTTTACATAACTATTGGAAGGACATTTTTGATGTCATTTCCTCAGTATGGAATATCGATTTACAACCCCATTTTATTACTGCAATTTTCGGTATACCAAATGAAGATGGCAATCAGCTTTCCCCTTCAATTAGACGAATGATTGCCTTTGTAACATTAATTGCCAGAAGGTCTATATTACAAAACTGGAAAGAAGTAAATCCTCCTACTACATTTCAGTGGTTCTCCCAAACCATTTCTTATTTGAGTTTGGAAAAAATCAGAAGTACTATCTTTGATTCTTCAATTAAATTTGAAGAAACCTGGGGACCATTTATTCGACATTTTCATATGAATTAATTTGGCCTATTTCAGATCCTTTTCTCTACTTATCCTTGTTCAGGTATGGAGTTCCGGAGTTCTTTTCTTGACACCTTTATATATTTATAAAGTGCTATTATTGCCCATGTTAGTTTAGTTTAGTATTTTTTTTTCAATATATATTTTTTCTCATATATAATTTCAATTTTTTTTTCTTTTTTCGATGATTATTTTTGTTTTTTTTTCCATATATATTTATATAGACTTGATTGATTTATGTACCTTTTGTCGATTGATGTTTAATAGGATATTATTATCCTATTACTAATGTAATTTCAAGTTTATTGAATTTGTAATCTGTTCATTATTATGTGTTGTTTTTTTTATATATGAAATTTAATAAAAAGATTGAAAAAGAAAGAGAGATGGGTGGGGGACAGGATAGTTCACACAGAGGGACGGTTTGGGGACACAGTGAGAGATGGGTGGGGGACTGGATAGTTCACACAGAGGGACGGTGTGGGGACACAGTGAGAGATTGGTGGGGGACTGGATAGTTCACAGAGAGAGACGAGTTGGGTACAGTGAGAGACGGGAGGGGGACAAGATAGATCACACCGAGAGACGGGGTGGGGACAGTGAGAGACGGGTGGGCGATAGGATAGTTTACAGAGAGACGAGGGTGTGGACAGTGAGAGATGTGTGGGGGATAGGATAGTTCACAGAGAGAGATGGGGTGGGGACAGTGAGGGACGGATGGGGGACAGGATAGTTCACACAGAGACGGAGGTGGGGACAGTGAGGGACGGGTGGGGGACAGGATAGTTCACACAGAGAGACAGGGGTGGGGACAGTGAGGGACGGGTGGGGGACAGGATAGTTCACACAGAGAGACGGGGGTGTGGACAGTGAGAGATGGGTGGGGTCAGGATAGTTCACACAGGGAGACGCGGGTGGGGACAGTGAGAGACGGGTGGGGATAGGATAGTTCACAGAGAGAGACGGTGGTGGGGACACAGTGAGAGATGGGTGGGGGACAGGTTAGTTCACTCAGAGAAACGGGGTGGGGACACAGTGAGAGGCGGATGGGGGACAGGATAGTTCACACTGAGAGACGGGGTGGGGACACAGTGAGAGACAGGATAGTTCACACAGAGAGACGGGGTGGGAACACAGTGAGAGACGAGTGGGGGACAGCATAGTTCACACAGAGAGTCGGGGGTGGGGACAGTGTGAGACGGAGGGGTCAGGATAGTTCACACAGAGAGATGGGGTGGGGATACAGTGAGAGACGGGTGGGGGACAGGATAGTTCACACAGAGAGACGGGAGTAGGGACAGTGAGAGAGGTGAGGGACAGGATAGTTCACACAGAGAGATGGGGGTGGGGGCAATGAGAGACGGATGGGGGACAGGATAGTTCACACACAGAGATGGCGGTGGGGACAGTGAGAGACGGATGGGGGACAGGATAGTTCACACAGAGAGACGGGTGTGGGGACAGTGAGGGACGGGTGGGGGACAGGATAGTTCACACAGAGAGACAGGGTGGGGACAGTGAGAGATGGATGGGGTCAGGATAGTTCACACAGGGAGACGCGGGTGGGGACAGTGACAGACGGGTGGGGATAGGATAGTTCACAGAGAGAGACGGGGTGGGGACACAGTGAGAGATGGGTGGGGGACAGGTTAGTTCACTCAGAGAGATGGGGGAGGGGACAGTGAGAGACAGGTGGGGGACAGGATAGTTCACAGAGAGAGACGGGGGAGGGGAGAGTGAGAGACGGGTGGGGGACAGGATAGTTCACAGAAAGAGACGGGGTTGGGACTGTGAGAGATGGGTGAGGGACAGGATAGTTCACACAGAGAGATGGGGTGGGGATAGTGAGAGATGTGTGGGGGACAGGATAGTTCACACAGAGAGACGGGGTGGGGACAGTGAGAGACAGGTGAGGGACAGGATAGTTCACACAGAGAGACGGGGGTGGGGACAATGAGAGACGGGTGGGGGACAGGATAGTTCACACAGAGAGACGGGGATGGCGGCAATGAGAGACGGATGGGGGACAGGATAGTTCACATAGAGAGACGGGTGTGGGTACTGTGAGAGACGGTTGAGGGATACGATAGTTCACACAGAGAGACGGGGTGGGGACACAGTGAGAGACGGGTGGGGGACAGGATTGTTCACACAGAGAGACGGGTGTGGGTACTGTGAGAGACGGTTGAGGGATACGATAGTTCACACAGAGAGACGGGGTGGGGACCGTGAGAGACGGGTGGGGGACAGGATAGTTCACAGAGAGAGACGGGGGTGGGGACAGTGAGAGACGGGTGGGGGACAGGATAGTTCACACAGAGAGTGATGGGTGGGGGACAGGATAGTTCACACAGAGTACACGGAAGATTGAAAGCAGCGAGCTGGCTGCTGGCTGTGTGCCCAGAGACCCGAGTTCTTTGGGCACAGAGCTCAGAAAAAGCAATGCATCAGACTTTTAATACCATAAATCAGCGAGTTGTTTGTTGCATCTCCCCTCTCGCTGTGAAACCGGGACCCCTCTTTTTCCCTTATTAAGGAGAGAGAGAGAGAGAGAGCCTGTGGTATGTTGAATTACCAGGTGAATGAGGAGACTTAGGGGTACTTCAAGACTTTATCTTTATTAATGCTTTGCTGCCCACTTGAGCACTCAGTGTAGGGTGCCGATGGTTTTTTCGCTGCTGATGGAGGGGGATCATTGTTTTGTTGCTGCTTATGCGTGGGTGGGGGGGATGGACGGGCTTTGGGGTTCTCACATTTAACTGACATTCATTCTTTGGGTCACTGCTCTGTTTTTGTGGATGGTTGCGAAGAAAAGGAATTTCAGGATGTATATTGACATTAAATGTATCTTTGAAACCTTTGATTTTCCAAGTCTGTTTTATCTCTCTGGTGCCCTACTTTGCTCCGTTTGCCCGATGTCTTCTAGTGAGTTGGATCGTTCCACGTGGGAGACAGCAAGTGCATTGTGCTGGGCAGAGGGTAAAGAGTAGAAAACTTTGGGAAGACTGCTCGGTATCCCGGTCCATCCCAGGCTGTTGATCATGGGAGATGAAAGGTCGTTGTAGTCCGATTTCCATCGACGACATTAAATCCTACATGTGAGGGGCTGGGACAGGGCCAGCTGGACTCCTTCACACAAGGTTGTCTCACACCGAGGGCTCGCCGGCTGATAACACTCACTCCACCAGCAGATCCGCATGCGTGTCCTCTCTGAGATGGTGCATTCGGTTTGTGTGGGAGGGCAAGTCTCCTTTGCCTTGGAGAAAATGCCCCTCATTCATTGTTTCATTGTTCCAGTCATCAGTGCATTCTTACCGGTTGTGGAGTGGATGCAGCAAAGACAGAGATCATGTGGCCAAAACTCAACACACGTTTCACCAGGCACGATAACTTATTTGATAATGAATGCAGTTTGAATGTTGACTTTGTAATCACAGAACTGGGGAGGAGAGAAATCAAAGCACAGTGACCTTGAAATCATGCCAGCTTGAAGTAGGGTCACATGGAAAGGTGATGGAGATCACTGTCGACAAACTGCAACAGAGAGACAAAGACGTTCCAGCTGTGACACACAGGGCAGAAGCAGAGTCACCCCACCAGAACAGAAAGATTACAGCACGATGAGGCGATTAAAGAACGGAGATCCAGAGGTAACACAGACAAAGTGCTGGAGGAACTCAGCCGGTCAGGCAGCATCTGTGGAAAAGAATACAGTCGACACTTCGGGCTGAGAGCCTTCATCAGGACTTGGCCCGAAACGTCGACTGTTTACTCTTTTCCACAGGTGCTGCCTGACCGGTTGAGTTACTCCGGCATTTTGTGTGCGCTGCTTGGATCTCCAGCAGACTTTCTCTTGTTTGAGATACAGAAGAAACCGAGCGAGGAGACTGCCATGTCTAAGCCTCAGAACAGTGAGACTGGAACCTCAGCACACACATCAAGTCACGGCCCAACTCAGCTCCGCCGCTGACATGCAAATCACTGCAGGAATTCACAGCGCAGCCACACAAAAATCAGAGCTCACGGTCACAGATCAGGGCAAGATTCGGACAAAATTCACATCCTGGGGAAAGGAAATGAACCCTCAGCAGAACGAGTGACAGCAGCGAAACTGACTCGGAGAACTCGGCTCTCCGTCGGAGAGATTCCAGCTCTGCGTCACAGGAGGCTGAGCACAGAAAGGAAACAAGGACGTGCAAGTCACACACAATGAAAATGCAGAGCACTAGAAAATGCAGAGATGTGACAGGACTAGAACACAAATCACTGCACCTGGACAATGAAATCACAGCCCATTTATCACAGAAAATCACTGCATGATGACACAGAGCTAGCACCAGAGTGACAGATATTACAGTACAGAGACTCAGAAAACACAGACTCTTGTCACAAATGATCACATCACAAGAACAAATAAATCACACTGACACAAAATCACAACACAATATACAAAGCACCACACAGACAAACAGAAAAGCTCAGCGTCATGGTACAGGAATCACAGAGAGGGGCATAAAATCTGTAACACAGCTGCACAAAATCACAGAGGACATAAATCACAGTGCAGTGAAAGAGAAATCAGACTACAGTGACAGGGAATTCAGAGTGTGGTGACAAAGAAATCAGAGCTAGTGACAGAGAAATCAGGCCACAGTGACAGAGAAACCACTGCGCATTGATTTCTCTGTCACTGTGCCCTGATTTCTCCACTGTACAGCACCAACAAACCTTCCCACTAGAACATTAGTCTCCTTCCAGTTCAGTTGCAAACAATCTCTTCTGTATCAACATGTACAAACAAGCTGGATGAACTCAGTAGATCGGGCAGCATCCGTGGAGATGAACAATCAATGTTTCGGGCCGAGACCCTTCATCAGGACTGAAGAAGGAGGGGGCAGGGGCCCTATAAAGAAGGTGGGGGGAGGGTGGAAGGTGACAGGTGATAAACCAATCAGAGGAAAGATCAAGGGGTGGGGGAGGGGAAGCAGGGAGGGGATAGGCCGGAGAGGTGAAGAAAGAATGTACAGGGAAAGCACTGTGGGTAGTAGAAGAAGGCAGAGTCATGAGAGGTGATAGGCAGTTGGAAGAGGAGGCAGAGTGAAGGTGGGATGGGGGAAGGGAGAAGGAGGGAATTACCGGAAGTTGGAGAATTCGATGTTCATACCAAGGAGCTGGAGACTACCCAGACGGTATATGAGGTGTTGCTCCTCCAACCTGAATTTGGCCTCATCATGGCAGTAGAGGAGGCCATGTATGGACATATCCGAATGGGAATGTGAAGCAGAGTTGAAGTGGGTGGCAACCGGGAGATCCTGTCTGTTGTGACGGATGGAGCGGAGGTGCTGAACGAAGCGGGCTGCCAGTCTGCGTCGGGTCTCGCCAATGTAGAGGAGGCCGCACCGGGAGCACCAGATGCACGTCTCTTCTGTACATGTCTCACCTTCCCTGGAAGGGAGCCCAATGTCCCACAGATCTTGTTCCCTCCTCCCTACACCAACTCCTTAGCCACGTGTCAAACTGTAGAGTCTTCCTGTTTCTGGACTCACTAGCCTGTGGCACTGGTAGCAACCCTGGAGGTCCTGTCCTTTAACTTGCAGCTTAAATCCCTGAACTCATTTTGCAGGACTTCATCACTCATTGTACCCATGTCATTGAATAACTAAATGGACCATGACTTCTGGGTGTTCAAACAAACTAACATGGAAAGAAAAATTACACAGCATGGAGAAGCTCTATTTCATTACAACATGGTTCTGATTCAATGCAAGACAATTGCTTTTTTTTACACAATTGGTAACAAGAACAAGCAAGTTAAACCACTCTAGTATACACAGTTCTCACATCTGAAAGGACCCTCAATGGATTGTGACACAACTCAGCCAGAACCACAGTTTGAAGGCAGTCTTCTCAATCATACAGAACACAGACTGGGAGAGCACAACACTATTGTAACACCTGGTTATTTGAGTTACTGCTGCCTTACTGTCAGTTTGAACCAGTCTGGTCATTTTCCTCTCAGCTCCCTCATGAATAAAAGGTGTTTTCATCCAGAGAGCTGCTGCCCAATGATTTCACATAACACTATATCATAAGGGAGAGACATTACAGAAAAAGGCCAGAGAATTCATACCACCGGAAGAGAAAAACCAAGAGGACAAAATAACCAAAGAGAAATCACCAAACAATACCACAAAATCACAGCACGGGAACAGAGAAATTAGAGAATGCAGACAGGAAAATCAGAACACGGAAAGAGAAATTACAGCGCAGCGACGTAGAAAGAACAAAGTAAGATCAGAAAAATCATGGGAACTGGGAAATCTCAGCACCAGGCCACAGACATCACAGTACGAGGGACATGACATCACAGTTCCAGGGGCAGAGATATCACAGTACCAGGAGCAGAGACATCACAGTACCAGGGGCAGAGATATCACAGTACCAGGGGCAGAGACATCACAGTACCAGGGGCAGAGATATCACAGTGCCAGGACAGATATATCACAGTACCAGAGGTAGAGACATGACAGTACCAGGGGCAGAGACATCACAGTACCAGGTGCAAAGACATCACAGTACCAGGGCAGAGATATCACAGTACCAGGGGCAGAGACATCACAGTACCAGGGGCAGAGATATCACAGTACCAGGGACAGAGACATCACAGTACCAGGAGCAGAGACATCACAGTACCAGGGGCAGAGATATCACAGTACCAGGGACAGAGACATCACAGTACAAGGACAGAGACATCACAGTACCAGGGGCAGAGACATCACAGTACCAGGGGCAGAGAAATCACAGTACCAAGGGCAGAGACATCACAGTACCAGGACAGAGATATCACAGTACCAGGGGCAGAGACAACACAGTACCAGGACAGAGATATCACAGTACCAGTGGCAGAGACAACACAGTACCAGAGGCAGAGAATCACAGTAACAGGGGCAGAGACATCACAGCACCAGGGACAGATACATCACAGTACCGGGGCAGAGATATCACAGTAATGGGGTGAGAGACATCACGGTACCAGGACAGAGACATCACAGTACCAGGGACAGAGACAACACAGTACCAGAGGCAGAGAATCACAGTAACAGGGGCAGAGACATCACAGTGCCAGGTGCAGGGAAATCACAATACCAGGGACAGAGACCTCACAGTACCAGGTGCAGAGACATCACAGTACTCGAGGCAGAGATAACACAGTACCAGGGGCAGAGTCTTTACAGTACCAGAGATGGATACATCACAGTACCAGGGGCAGAGATATCACAGTAATGGGGTGAGAGACATCACAGTACCAGGACAGAGACATCACAGTACAAGGGACAGATATATCACAAAACAGGGGCAGAGACATCACAGTACCAGGGGCAGAGAGATCACAGTACCAGGGGCAGAGTCATCACAGTGCCAGGTGCAGAGAAATCACAATACCAGGGACAGAGACCTCACAGTACCAGGTGCAGAGACATCACAGTACTCGAGGCAGAGATAACACAGTACCAGGGGCAGAGTCTTTACAGTACCAGAGATGGATACATCACAGTACCAGGGGCAGAGATATCACAGTAATGGGGTGAGAGACATCACAGTACCAGGACAGAGACATCACAGTACAAGGGACAGATATATCACAAAACAGGGGCAGAGACATCACAGTACCAGGTGCAAAGACATCACAGTACCAGGGGCAGAGACATCACAGTACTCGGGGCAGAGATAACACAGTACTAGGACAGAGATATCACAGTACCAGTGGCAGAGACAACACAGTACCAGAGGCAGAGAATTACAGTACCACGGGCAGAGGTATCACAGTAATGGGGTGAGAGACATCACGGTACCAGAACAGAGACATCACAGTACCAGGGACAGAGAGATCACAGTACCAGGGGCAGAGAGATCACAGTACCAGGGGCAGAGACATCACAGTAAAAGGACAGAGACATCACAATACCAGGGGCAGAGACCTCACAGTACCAGGTGCAGAGACATCACAGTACTCGGGGCAGAGATAACACAGTACCAGGGGCAGAGACAACACAGTACCAGGACAGAGATATCACAGTACTCGGGGCAGAGATAACACAGTACCTGGGGCAGAGACCTCACAGTACCAGGTGCAGAGACATCACAGTACTCGGGGCAGAGATAACACAGTACCAGTGGCAGAGACAACACAGTACCAGCTGCAGAGACATCACAGTACCAGGGACAGAGACATCACAGTACCAGGGGCAGAGATATCACTGTCCCAGGTGAAGAGACATCACAGTACCAGGGGCAGAGATATCACAGTAGCAGGGGCAGAGATATCACAGTAGCAGGGGCAGAGGGATAACAGTACCAGGGTCAGGGACATCACACTACCAGGGGCAGAGACATCACAGTACCATGGACGGATACATCACAGTACGATGGGCAGAGATATCACAGTACCAGGGGCAGAAAGATGACAGTAACAGGGGCAGAGACATCACAGTACCAGGGAAGGATACATCACAGTGCCAGGGGCAGAGACATCACAGTACCAGGGACTGATACATCACAGTACCAGGGGCAAAGATATCACAGAACCAGGGGCAGAGTTATCATAGTACCAGGGGCAGAGAGATCACAGTACCAGGTGCAGAGACATCACAATACCAGGGACAGAGATATCACAGTACCAGGACAGAGATATCACAGTACCAGGGACAGAGACATCACAATACCAGGAAGAGAGACATCACAGAATCAGGGGCAGAGATATCACAGTATCAGGGGCGGAGACAACACAGTACCAGGGGCAGAGACATCACAGTACAAGGGGCAGAGAAATCACAGTACCAGGGTCAGAGACATCACAGTACCAGTACAGAGATATCACAATACCAGGGACAGAGATGTCACAGTACCAGGTGCAGAGATATCACAGTATTAGGGGCAGAGACATTACAGTACTTATGCAGAGACATCACAGTACCGGGGGACAGAGACATCACAGTACCAGGAGCAGAGAGATCACAGTACCGGGGCAGAGACATCACAGTACTAGGGGTAGAGATAACACAGTACTAGCTGGGAGACATCAGTGTACTCGGACAGAGATACTACCAGGGGCGGAGACATCACAGTACCAGGTGCAGAGATATCACAGTAATTGTGGTAGAGACATCACCGTACCAGGAGCAGAAATATCACAGTAGCAGGGGCAGAGATATCACAGTAGCAGGGGCAGAGACATCACAGTATTAGGGGCAGAGACATTACAGTACTTATGCAGAGACATCACAGTACCGGTGGCAGAGACATCACAGTACCAGGGGCAGAGACATCACAGTACCAGGTGCAGAGATATCACAGTATTAGGGGCAGAGCCATTACAGTACTTATGCAGAGACATCACAGTACCAGGGGCAGAGACATCACAGTACCAGGGGCAGAGACATCACAGTACCAGAGGCGGAGACATCACAGTACCAGGTGCAGAGATATCACAGTAATTGTGGCAGAGACATCACCGTACCAGGAGCAGAAATATCACAGTAGCAGGGGCAGAGATATCACAGTACCAGGGGCAGTGACATAACAGTACCAGGGACAGAGACATCACAATACCAGGGGCAGACACATCACAGCACAAGGACAGAGATATCACAGTACAGGGGCAGAGATATCACTGTACCAGGGGCAGAGCCATTTTAGTACCAGGGGCAGAGACATCACAGTACCAGGTGCATAGATATCAGTACCAGGGGCAGAGACTTCACAGTAACAGGGGCAGAGATATGTCAGGACCAGGGGCAGAGATATCACAGTACCAGTGGCAGAGACAACACAGTACCAGAGGCAGAGAATCACAGTTATGGGGGCAGAGACATCACAGCACCAGGTACAGATACATCACAGTACCAGGGGCAGAGATATCACAGTAATGGGGTGAGAGACATCACGGTACCAGGACAGAGATATCACAGTACAGGGGCAGAGAGATCACAGTACCAGGGGCAGAGACATCACAGTACCAGGGGTAGAGATAACACAGTACTAGCTGGGAGACATCAGTGTACTCGGACAGAGATACTACCAGGGGCGGAGACATCACAGTACCAGGTGCAGAGATATCACAGTAATTGTGGCAGAGACATCACCGTACCAGGAGCAGAAATATCACAGTAGCAGGGGCAGAGATATCACAGTACCAGGGGCAGAGAAATCACAGTACCAGGGGCAGAGAAATCACAGTACCAGGGACAGAGATATCACAGTACCAGGGGCAGAGATGTCACAGTACCAGGTGCAGAGATATCACAGTATTAGGGGCAGAGACATCAAGGTACAAGGGACAGATATATCACAATACTGGGGCAGAGACATCACAGTACAAGGACAGGGACATCACAGTACCAGGGGCAGAGACATCACAGTACCAAGGGCAGAGATATCACAGTAGCAGGGGCAGAGGGATAACAGTACCAGGGTCAGGGACATCACACTACCAGGGGCAGAGACATCACAGTACCATGGACGGATACATCACAGTACCAGCAGTAGAGATATCACAGTACGATGGGCAGAGATATCACAGTATCAGGGGCAGAGATATCACAGTAGCAGGGGCAGAGATATCACAGTAGCAGGGGCAGAGGGATAACAGTACCAGGGTCAGGGACATCATACTACCAGGGGCAGAGACATCACAGTACGAGGGGCAGAGACAACACAGTACCAGGACAGAGATATCACAGTACTCGGGGCAGAGATAACACAGTACCTGGGGCAGAGACCTCACAGTACCAGGTGCAGAGACATCACAGTACTCGGGGCAGAGATAACACAGTACCAGTGGCAGAGACAACACAGTACCAGCTGCAGAGACATCACAGTACCAGGGACAGAGACATCACAGTACCAGGGGCAGAGATATCACTGTCCCAGGTGAAGAGACATCACAGTACCAGGGGCAGAGATATCACAGTAGCAGGGGCAGAGATATCACAGTAGCAGGGGCAGAGGGATAACAGTACCAGGGTCAGGGACATCACACTACCAGGGGCAGAGACATCACAGTACCATGGACGGATACATCACAGTACGATGGGCAGAGATATCACAGTACCAGGGGCAGAAAGATCACAGTAACAGGGGCAGAGACATCACAGTACCAGGGAAGGATACATCACAGTACCAGGGGCAGAGATATCACAGTACGAGGGGCAGAGATATCACAGTACCAGGGGCAGAGACATCACAGCACCAGGGTCAGAGACATCACACTACCAGGGGCAGAGACATCACAGAACCAGAGACGGATACATCACAGTACCAGGGGCAGAGACATCACAGTACCAGGGACTGATACATCACAGTACCAGGGGCAAAGATATCACAGAACCAGGGGCAGAGTTATCATAGTACCAGGGGCAGAGAGATCACAGTACCAGGTGCAGAGACATCACAATACCAGGGACAGAGATATCACAGTACCAGGACAGAGATATCACAGTACCAGGGACAGAGACATCACAATACCAGGAAGAGAGACATCACAGAATCAGGGGCAGAGATATCACAGTATCAGGGGCGGAGACAACACAGTACCAGGGGCAGAGACATCACAGTACAAGGGGCAGAGAAATCACAGTACCAGGGTCAGAGACATCACAGTACCAGTACAGAGATATCACAATACCAGGGACAGAGATGTCACAGTACCAGGTGCAGAGATATCACAGTATTAGGGGCAGAGACATTACAGTACTTATGCAGAGACATCACAGTACCGGGGGACAGAGACATCACAGTACCAGGAGCAGAGAGATCACAGTACCGGGGCAGAGACATCACAGTACTAGGGGTAGAGATAACACAGTACTAGCTGGGAGACATCAGTGTACTCGGACAGAGATACTACCAGGGGCGGAGACATCACAGTACCAGGTGCAGAGATATCACAGTAATTGTGGCAGAGACATCACCGTACCAGGAGCAGAAATATCACAGTAGCAGGGGCAGAGATATCACAGTAGCAGGGGCAGAGACATCACAGTATTAGGGGCAGAGACATTACAGTACTTATGCAGAGACATCACAGTACCGGTGGCAGAGACATCACAGTACCAGGGGCAGAGACATCACAGTACCAGGTGCAGAGATATCACAGTATTAGGGGCAGAGACATTACAGTACTTATGCAGAGACATCACAGTACCAGGGGCAGAGACATCACAGTACCAGGGGCAGAGACATCACAGTACCAGAGGCGGAGACATCACAGTACCAGGTGCAGAGATATCACAGTAATTGTGGCAGAGACATCACTGTACCAGGAGCAGAAATATCACAGTAGCAGGGGCAGAGATATCACAGTACCAGGGGCAGTGACATAACAGTACCAGGGACAGAGACATCACAATACCAGGGGCAGACACATCACAGCACAAGGACAGAGATATCACAGTAAAGGGGCAGAGATATCACTGTACCAGGGGCAGAGCCATTTTAGTACCAGGGGCAGAGACATCACAGTACCAGGTGCATAGATATCAGTACCAGGGGCAGAGACTTCACAGTAACAGGGGCAGAGATATGTCAGGACCAGGGGCAGAGATATCACAGTACCAGTGGCAGAGACAACACAGTACCAGAGGCAGAGAATCACAGTTATGGGGGCAGAGACATCACAGCACCAGGTACAGATACATCACAGTACCAGGGGCAGAGATATGTCAGGACCAGGGGCAGAGATATCACAGTACCAGTGGCAGAGACAACACAGTACCAGAGGCAGAGAATCACAGTTATGGGGGCAGAGACATCACAGCACCAGGTACAGATACATCACAGTACCAGGGGCAGAGATATCACAGTAATGGGGTGAGAGACATCACGGTACCAGGACAGAGATATCACAGTACAGGGGCAGAGAGATCACAGTACCAGGGGCAGAGACATCACAGTACCAGGGGTAGAGATAACACAGTACTAGCTGGGAGACATCAGTGTACTCGGACAGAGATACTACCAGGGGCGGAGACATCACAGTACCAGGTGCAGAGATATCACAGTAATTGTGGCAGAGACATCACCGTACCAGGAGCAGAAATATCACAGTAGCAGGGGCAGAGATATCACAGTACCAGGGGCAGAGAAATCACAGTACCAGGGGCAGAGAAATCACAGTACCAGGGTCAGAGACATCACAGTACCAGTACAGAGATATCACAATACCAGGGACAGAGATATCACAGTACCAGGGGCAGAGATGTCACAGTACCAGGTGCAGAGATATCACAGTACCAGGGGCAGAGACATCACAGTACCAAGGGCAGAGATATCACAGTAGCAGGGGCAGAGGGATAACAGTACCAGGGTCAGGGACATCACACTACCAGGGGCAGAGACATCACAGTACCATGGACGGATACATCACAGTACCAGCAGTAGAGATATCACAGTACGATGGGCAGAGATATCACAGTACCAGGGGCAGAGATATCACAGTAGCAGGGGCAGAGATATCACAGTAGCAGGGGCAGAGGGATAACAGTACCAGGGTCAGGGACATCACACTACCAGGGGCAGAGACATCACAGTACGAGGGGCAGAGACATCACAGTACCATGGACGGATACATCATAGTACCAGCGGCAGAGATATCACAGTACGATGGGCAGAGATATCACAGTACCAGGGGCAGAAAGATCACAGTAACAGGGGCAGAGACATCACAGTACCAGGGAAGGATACATCACAGTACCAGGGGCAAAGATATCACGGAACCAGGGGCAGAGTTATCATAGAACCAGGGGCAGAGAGATCACAGTACCAGGTGCAGAGACATCACAATACCAGGGACAGAGATATCACAGTACCAGGACAGAGATATCACAGTACCAGGGACAGAGACATCACAATACCAGGTGCAGAGACATAACAGTCCCAGGAAGAGAGACATCACAGAATCAGGGGCAGAGATATCACAGTATCAGGGGCAGAGATATCACAGTCCCAGGTGCAGAGACATCACAATACCAGGGACAGAGATATCACAGTACCAGGACAGAGACATCACAGTACTAGGGGCAGAGATAACACAGTACTAGCTGGGAGACATCAGTGTACTCGGACAGAGACATCACAGTAGCAGGGGCAGAGGGATAACAGTACCAGGGTCAGGGACATCACACTACCAGGGGCAGAGACATCACAGTACCATGGACGGATACATCACAGTACCAGCGGTAGAGATATCACAGTACGATGGGCAGAGATATCACAGTACCAGGGGCAGAAAGATCACAGTAACAGGGGCAGAGACATCACAGTACCAGGGACAGATACATCACAGTACCAGGGGCAGAGATATCACAGTACGAGGGGCAGAGATATCACAGAACCAGGGGCAGAGTTATCATAGTACCAGGGGCAGAGAGATCACAGTACCAGGTGCAGAGACATCACAATACCAGGGACAGAGATATCACAGTACCAGGACAGAGATATCACAGTACCAGGGACAGAGACATCACAATACCAGGAAGAGAGACATCACAGAATCAGGGGCAGAGATATCACAGTATCAGGGGCGGAGACATCACAGTACAAGGGGCAGAGAAATCACAGTACCAGGGTCAGAGACATCACAGTACCAGTACAGAGATATCACAATACCAGGGACAGAGATATCACAGTACCAGGGGCAGAGATATCACAGTACCAGGGGCAGAGACATCACAGTACAAGAGGCAGAGACATCACAGTACCAGGGTCAGAGACATCACAGTACCAGTACAGAGATATCACAATACCAGGGACAGAGATATCACAGTACCAGGGGCAGAGATGTCACAGTACCAGGTGCAGAGATATCACAGTATTAGGGGCAGAGACATTACAGTACTTATGCAGAGACATCACAGTACCGGGGGCAGAGACATCACAGTACCGGGGCAGAGATATCACGGTAATAGGGGCAGAGATATCACAGTAGCAGGGACAGAGACATCACAGTACCAGGGGCAGAGACATCACAGCACCAGGGGCAGAGACATCACAGTACCAGGGGCAGAGACATCACAGTACCAGGGGCAGAGACATCACAGTACCAGGGGCAGAGACATCACAGTACCAGAGGCAGAGACATCACAGTACCAGGTGCAGAGATATCACAGTAATTGTGGCAGAGACATCACCGTACCAGGAGCAGAAATATCACAGTAGCAGGGGCAGAGATATCACTGTACCAGGGGCAGAGCCATTTTAGTACCAGGGGCAGAGACATCACAGTACCAGGTGCATAGATATCAGTACCAGGGGCAGAGACTTCACAGTAACAGGGGCAGAGATATGTCAGGACCAGGGGCAGAGACAACACAGTACCAGGACAGAGATATCACAGTACCAGTGGCAGAGACAACACAGTACCAGAGGCAGAGAATCACAGTTATGGGGGCAGAGACATCACAGCACCAGGTACAGATACATCACAGTACCAGGGGCAGAGATATCACAGTAATGGGGTGAGAGACATCACGGTACCAGGACAGAGATATCACAGTACAGGGGCAGAGAGATCACAGTACCAGGGGCAGAGACATCACAGTACCAGGGGTAGAGATAACACAGTACTAGCTGGGAGACATCAGTGTACTCGGACAGAGATACTACCAGGGGCGGAGACATCACAGTACCAGGTGCAGAGATATCACAGTAATTGTGGCAGAGACATCACCGTACCAGGAGCAGAAATATCACAGTAGCAGGGGCAGAGATATCACAGTACCAGGGGCAGAGACATCATAGTACCAGGGGCAGAGAAATCACAGTACCAGGGTCAGAGACATCACAGTACCAGTACAGAGATATCACAATACCAGGGACAGAGATATCACAGTACCAGAGGCAGAGATGTCACAGTACCAGGTGCAGAGATATCACAGTATTAGGGGCAGAGACATCAAGGTACAAGGGACAGATATATCACAATACTGGGGCAGAGAGATCACAGTACAAGGACAGGGACATCACAGTACCAGGGGCAGAGACATCACAGTACCAAGGGCAGAGATATCACAGTAGCAGGGGCAGAGGGATAACAGTACCAGGGTCAGGGACATCACACTACCAGGGGCAGAGACATCACAGTACCATGGACGGATACATCACAGTACCAGCAGTAGAGATATCACAGTACGATGGGCAGAGATATCACAGTACCAGGGGCAGAGATATCACAGTAGCAGGGGCAGAGATATCACAGTAGCAGGGGCAGAGGGATAACAGTACCAGGGTCAGGGACATCACACTACCAGGGGCAGAGACATCACAGTACGAGGGGCAGAGACATCACAGTACCATGGACGGATACATCACAGTACCAGCGGCAGAGATATCACAGTACGATGGGCAGAGATATCACAGTACCAGGGGCAGAAAGATCACAGTAACAGGGGCAGAGACATCACAGTACCAGGGAAGGATACATCACAGTACCAGGGGCAAAGATATCACAGAACCAGGGGCAGAGTTATCATAGAACCAGGGGCAGAGAGATCACAGTACCAGGTGCAGAGACATCACAATACCAGGGACAGAGATATCACAGTACCAGGACAGAGATATCACAGTACCAGGGACAGAGACATCACAATACCAGGTGCAGAGACATCACAGTCCCAGGAAGAGAGACATCACAGAATCAGGGGCAGAGATATCACAGTATCAGGGGCAGAGATATCACAGTCCCAGGTGCAGAGACATCACAATACCAGGGACAGAGATATCACAGTACCAGGACAGAGACATCACAGTACTAGGGGCAGAGATAACACAGTACTAGCTGGGAGACATCAGTGTACTCGGACAGAGACATCACAGTATCAGGGACAGAGACATCAAGGTACAAGGGACAGATATATCACAATACTGGGGCAGAGACATCACAGTAGAAGGACAGGGACATCACAGTACCAGGGGCAGAGACATCACAGTACCAGGGGCAGAGATATCACAGTAGCAGGGGCAGAGGGATAACAGTACCAGGGTCAGGGACATCACACTACCAGGGGCAGAGACATCACAGTACCATGGACGGATACATCACAGTACCAGCGGTAGAGATATCACAGTACGATGGGCAGAGATATCACAGTACCAGGGGCAGAAAGATCACAGTAACAGGGGCAGAGACATCACAGTACCAGGGACAGATACATCACAGTACCAGGGGCAGAGATATCACAGTACGAGGGGCAGAGATATCACAGAACCAGGGGCAGAGTTATCATAGTACCAGGGGCAGAGAGATCACAGTACCAGGTGCAGAGACATCACAATAACAGGGACAGAGATATCACAGTACCAGGACAGAGATATCACAGTACCAGGGACAGAGACATCACAATACCAGGAAGAGAGACATCACAGAATCAGGGGCAGAGATATCACAGTATCAGGGGCGGAGACAACACAGTACCAGGGGCAGAGACATCACAGTACCAGGGGCAGAGACATCACAGTACAAGGGGCAGAGAAATCACAGTACCAGGGTCAGAGACATCACAGTACCAGTACAGAGATATCACAATACCAGGGACAGAGATATCACAGTACCAGGGGCAGAGATATCACAGTACCAGGGGCAGAGACATCACAGAACAAGGGGCAGAGACATCACAGTACCAGGGTCAGAGACATCACAGTACCAGTACAGAGATATCACAATACCAGGGACAGAGATATCACAGTACCAGGGGCAGAGATGTCACAGTACCAGGTGCAGAGATATCACAGTATTAGGGGCAGAGACATTACAGTACTTATGCAGAGACATCACAGTACCGGGGGCAGAGACATCACAGTACCGGGGCAGAGATATCACGGTAATAGGGGCAGAGATATCACAGTAGCAGGGACAGAGACATCACAGTACCAGGGGCAGAGACATCACAGCACCAGGGGCAGAGACATTACAGTACCAGGGGCAGAGACATCACAGTACCAGGGGCAGAGACATCACAGTACCAGGGGCAGAGACATCACAGTACCAGAGGCAGAGACATCACAGTACCAGGTGCAGAGATATCACAGTAATTGTGGCAGAGACATCACCGTACCAGGAGCAGAAATATCACAGTAGCAGGGGCAGAGATATCACTGTACCAGGGGCAGAGCCATTTTAGTACCAGGGGCAGAGACATCACAGTACAAGGTGCATAGATATCAGTACCAGGGGCAGAGACTTCACAGTAACAGGGGCAGAGATATGTCAGGACCAGGGGCAGAGACAACACAGTACCAGGACAGAGATATCACAGTACCAGTGGCAGAGACAACACAGTACCAGAGGCAGAGAATCACAGTTATGGGGGCAGAGACATCACAGCACCAGGTACAGATACATCACAGTACCAGGGGCAGAGATATCACAGTAATGGGGTGAGAGACATCACGGTACCAGGACAGAGATATCACAGTACAGGGGCAGAGAGATCACAGTACCAGGGGCAGAGACATCACAGTACCAGGGGTAGAGATAACACAGTACTAGCTGGGAGACATCAGTGTACTCGGACAGAGATACTACCAGGGGCGGAGACATCACAGTACCAGGTGCAGAGATATCACAGTAATTGTGGCAGAGACATCACCGTACCAGGAGCAGAAATATCACAGTAGCAGAGGCAGAGATATCACAGTACCAGGGGCAGAGACATCATAGTACCAGGGGCAGAGAAATCACAGTACCAGGGTCAGAGACATCACAGTACCAGTACAGAGATATCACAATACCAGGGACAGAGATATCACAGTACCAGAGGCAGAGATGTCACAGTACCAGGTGCAGAGATATCACAGTATTAGGGGCAGAGACATCAAGGTACAAGGGACAGATATATCACAATACTGGGGCAGAGAGATCACAGTACAAGGACAGGGACATCACAGTACCAGGGGCAGAGACATCACAGTACCAAGGGCAGAGATATCACAGTAGCAGGGGCAGAGGGATAACAGTACCAGGGTCAGGGACATCACACTACCAGGGGCAGAGACATCACAGTACCATGGACGGATACATCACAGTACCAGCAGTAGAGATATCACAGTACGATGGGCAGAGATATCACAGTACCAGGGGCAGAGATATCACAGTAGCAGGGGCAGAGATATCACAGTAGCAGGGGCAGAGGGATAACAGTACCAGGGTCAGGGACATCACACTACCAGGGGCAGAGACATCACAGTACGAGGGGCAGAGACATCACAGTACCATGGACGGATACATCACAGTACCAGGTGCAGAGACATCACAGTCCCAGGAAGAGAGACATCACAGAATCAGGGGCAGAGATATCACAGTATCAGGGGCAGAGATATCACAGTCCCAGGTGCAGAGACATCACAATACCAGGGACAGAGATATCACAGTACCAGGACAGAGACATCACTGTACTAGGGGCAGAGATAACACAGTACTAGCTGGGAGACATCAGTGTACTCGGACAGAGACATCACAGTACCAGGGACAGAGACATCAAGGTACAAGGGACAGATATATCACAATACTGGGGCAGAGACATCACAATAGAAGGACAGGGACATCACAGTACCAGGGGCAGAGACATCACAGTACCAGGGGCAGAGATATCACAGTAGCAGGGGCAGAGGGATAACAGTACCAGGGTCAGGGACATCACACTACCAGGGGCAGAGACATCACAGTACCATGGACGGATACATCACAGTACCAGCGGTAGAGATATCACAGTACGATGGGCAGAGATATCACAGTACCAGGGGCAGAAAGATCACAGTACCAGGGTCAGGGACATCACACTACCAGGGGCAGATACATCACAGTACCATGGACGGATACATCACAGTACCAGCGGTAGAGATATCACAGTATGATGGGCAGAGATATCACAGTACCAGGGGCAGAAAGATCACAGTAACAGGGGCAGAGACATCACAGTACCAGGGACGGATACATCACAGTACGAGGGGCAGAGATATCACAGTACGAGGGGCAGAGATATCACAGTACCAGGGGCAGACACATCACAGCACCAGGGTCAGAGACATCACACTACCAGGGGCAGAGACATCACAGAACCAGGGATGGATACATCACAGTACCAGGGGCAGAGACATCACAGTACCAGGGACTGATACATCACAGTACTAGGGGCAAAGATATCACAGAACCAGGGGCAGAGTTATCATAGTACCAGGGGCAGAGAGATCACAGTACCAGGTGCAGAGACATCACAATACCAGGGACAGAGATATCACAGTACCAGGGACAGAGACATCACAGTACCAGGGACAGAGACATCACAATACCAGGGACAGAGATATCACAGTACCAGGGACAGAGACATCACAGTCCCAGGAAGAGAGACATCACAGAATCAGGGGCAGAGATATCACAGTATCAGGGGCAGAGATATCACAGTCCCAGGTGCAGAGACATCACAGTACTAGGGGCAGAGATAACACAGTACTAGCTGGGAGACATCAGTGTACTTGGACAGAGACATCACAGTACCAGGGACAGAGACATCAAGGTACAAGGGACAGATATATCACAATACTGGGGCAGAGACATCACAGTAGAAGGACAGGGACATCACAGTACCAGGGGCAGAGACATCACAGTACCAGGGGCAGAGATATCACAGTAGCAGGGGCAGAGGGATAACAGTACCAGGGTCAGGGACATCACACTACCAGGGGCAGAGACATCACAGTACCATGGACGGATACATCACAGTACCAGCGGTAGAGATATAACAGTACGATGGGCAGAGATATCACAGTACCAGGGACAGAGACATCAAGGTACAAGGGACAGATATATCACAATACTGGGGCAGAGACATCACAGTACAAGGACA
Organism: Hypanus sabinus; assembly: GCF_030144855.1. Lineage (NCBI taxonomy): Eukaryota > Metazoa > Chordata > Chondrichthyes > Myliobatiformes > Dasyatidae > Hypanus > Hypanus sabinus. Next base: position 71,641,713 of record NC_082721.1, on the reverse strand, counting down.
GGGACATCACAGTACCAGGGGCAGAGATATCACAGTAGCAGGGGCAGAGGGATAACAGTACAAGGGTCAGGGACATCACACTACCAGGGGCAGAGACATCACAGTACCATGGACGGATACATCACAGTACCAGGGGCAGAGATATCACAGTACGATGGGCAGAGATATCACAGTACCAGGGGCAGAAAGATCACAGTAACAGGGGCAGAGACATCACAGTACCAGGGTCAGGGACATCACACTACCAGGGGCAGAGATATCACAGTACCATGGACGGATACATCACAGTACCAGCGGTAGAGATATCACAGTACGATGGGCAGAGATATCACAGTACCAGGGGCAGAAAGATCACAGTAACAGGGGCAGAGACATCACAGTACCAGGGACGGATACATCACAGTACCAGGGGCAGAGATATCACAGTACGAGGGGCAGAGATATCACAGTACCAGGGGCAGAGACATCAGAGCAGCAGGGTCAGAGACATCACACTACCAGGGGCAGAGACATCACAGAACCAGGGACGGATACCTCACAGTACCAGGGGCAGAGATATCACAGTACGAGGGGCAGAGATATCACAGTACCAGGGGCAGAGAGATCACAGTACCAGGGGCAGAGACATCACAGTACCAGGGACTGATACATCACAGTACCAGGGGCAAAGATATCACAGAACCAGGGGCAGAGTTATCATAGTACCAGGGGCAGAGAGATCACAGTACCAGGTGCAGAGACATCACAATACCAGGGACAGAGATATCACAGTACCAGGACAGAGATATCACAGTACCAGGGACAGAGACATCACAATACCAGGAAGAGAGACATCACAGAATCAGGGGCAGAGATATCACAGTATCAGGGGCGGAGACAACACAGTACCAGGGGCAGAGACATCACAGTACAAGGGGCAGAGAAATCACAGTACCAGGGTCAGAGACATCACAGTACCAGTACAGAGATATCACAATACCAGGGACAGAGATGTCACAGTACCAGGTGCAGAGATATCACAGTATTAGGGGCAGAGGCATTACAGTACTTATGCAGAGACATCACAGTACCGGGGGACAGAGACATCACAGTACGAGGGGCAGAGATATCACAGTACCAGGGGCAGAGACATCAGAGCAGCAGGGTCAGAGACATCACACTACCAGGGGCAGAGACATCACAGAACCAGGGACGGATACCTCACAGTACCAGGGGCAGAGATATCACAGTACGAGGGGCAGAGATATCACAGTACCAGGGGCAGAGAGATCACAGTACCAGGGGCAGAGACATCACAGTACCAGGGACTGATACATCACAGTACCAGGGGCAAAGATATCACAGAACCAGGGGCAGAGTTATCATAGTACCAGGGGCAGAGAGATCACAGTACCAGGTGCAGAGACATCACAATACCAGGGACAGAGATATCACAGTACCAGGACAGAGATATCACAGTACCAGGGACAGAGACATCACAATACCAGGAAGAGAGACATCACAGAATCAGGGGCAGAGATATCACAGTATCAGGGGCGGAGACAACACAGTACCAGGGGCAGAGACATCACAGTACAAGGGGCAGAGAAATCACAGTACCAGGGTCAGAGACATCACAGTACCAGTACAGAGATATCACAATACCAGGGACAGAGATGTCACAGTACCAGGTGCAGAGATATCACAGTATTAGGGGCAGAGACATTACAGTACTTATGCAGAGACATCACAGTACCGGGGGACAGAGACATCACAGTACCAGGAGCAGAGAGATCACAGTACCGGGGCAGAGACATCACAGTACTAGGGGTAGAGATATCACAGTACCAGGACAGAGACATCACTGTACTAGGGGCAGAGATAACACAGTACTAGCTGGGAGACATCAGTGTACTCGGACAGAGACATCACAGTACCAGGGACAGAGACATCAAGGTACAAGGGACAGATATATCACAATACTGGGGCAGAGACATCACAATAGAAGGACAGGGACATCACAGTACCAGGGGCAGAGACATCACAGTACCAGGGGCAGAGATATCACAGTAGCAGGGGCAGAGGGATAACAGTACCAGGGTCAGGGACATCACACTACCAGGGGCAGAGACATCACAGTACCATGGACGGATACATCACAGTACCAGCGGTAGAGATATCACAGTACGATGGGCAGAGATATCACAGTACCAGGGGCAGAAAGATCACAGTACCAGGGTCAGGGACATCACACTACCAGGGGCAGATACATCACAGTACCATGGACGGATACATCACAGTACCAGCGGTAGAGATATCACAGTATGATGGGCAGAGATATCACAGTACCAGGGGCAGAAAGATCACAGTAACAGGGGCAGAGACATCACAGTACCAGGGACGGATACATCACAGTACGAGGGGCAGAGATATCACAGTACGAGGGGCAGAGATATCACAGTACCAGGGGCAGACACATCACAGCACCAGGGTCAGAGACATCACACTACCAGGGGCAGAGACATCACAGAACCAGGGATGGATACATCACAGTACCAGGGGCAGAGACATCACAGTACCAGGGACTGATACATCACAGTACTAGGGGCAAAGATATCACAGAACCAGGGGCAGAGTTATCATAGTACCAGGGGCAGAGAGATCACAGTACCAGGTGCAGAGACATCACAATACCAGGGACAGAGATATCACAGTACCAGGGACAGAGACATCACAGTACCAGGGACAGAGACATCACAATACCAGGGACAGAGATATCACAGTACCAGGGACAGAGACATCACAGTCCCAGGAAGAGAGACATCACAGAATCAGGGGCAGAGATATCACAGTATCAGGGGCAGAGATATCACAGTCCCAGGTGCAGAGACATCACAGTACTAGGGGCAGAGATAACACAGTACTAGCTGGGAGACATCAGTGTACTTGGACAGAGACATCACAGTACCAGGGACAGAGACATCAAGGTACAAGGGACAGATATATCACAATACTGGGGCAGAGACATCACAGTAGAAGGACAGGGACATCACAGTACCAGGGGCAGAGACATCACAGTACCAGGGGCAGAGATATCACAGTAGCAGGGGCAGAGGGATAACAGTACCAGGGTCAGGGACATCACACTACCAGGGGCAGAGACATCACAGTACCATGGACGGATACATCACAGTACCAGCGGTAGAGATATAACAGTACGATGGGCAGAGATATCACAGTACCAGGGACAGAGACATCAAGGTACAAGGGACAGATATATCACAATACTGGGGCAGAGACATCACAGTACAAGGACAGGGACATCACAGTACCAGGGGCAGAGATATCACAGTAGCAGGGGCAGAGGGATAACAGTACAAGGGTCAGGGACATCACACTACCAGGGGCAGAGACATCACAGTACCATGGACGGATACATCACAGTACCAGGGGCAGAGATATCACAGTACGATGGGCAGAGATATCACAGTACCAGGGGCAGAAAGATCACAGTAACAGGGGCAGAGACATCACAGTACCAGGGTCAGGGACATCACACTACCAGGGGCAGAGATATCACAGTACCATGGACGGATACATCACAGTACCAGCGGTAGAGATATCACAGTACGATGGGCAGAGATATCACAGTACCAGGGGCAGAAAGATCACAGTAACAGGGGCAGAGACATCACAGTACCAGGGACGGATACATCACAGTACCAGGGGCAGAGATATCACAGTACGAGGGGCAGAGATATCACAGTACCAGGGGCAGAGACATCAGAGCAGCAGGGTCAGAGACATCACACTACCAGGGGCAGAGACATCACAGAACCAGGGACGGATACCTCACAGTACCAGGGGCAGAGATATCACAGTACGAGGGGCAGAGATATCACAGTACCAGGGGCAGAGAGATCACAGTACCAGGGGCAGAGACATCACAGTACCAGGGACTGATACATCACAGTACCAGGGGCAAAGATATCACAGAACCAGGGGCAGAGTTATCATAGTACCAGGGGCAGAGAGATCACAGTACCAGGTGCAGAGACATCACAATACCAGGGACAGAGATATCACAGTACCAGGACAGAGATATCACAGTACCAGGGACAGAGACATCACAATACCAGGAAGAGAGACATCACAGAATCAGGGGCAGAGATATCACAGTATCAGGGGCGGAGACAACACAGTACCAGGGGCAGAGACATCACAGTACAAGGGGCAGAGAAATCACAGTACCAGGGTCAGAGACATCACAGTACCAGTACAGAGATATCACAATACCAGGGACAGAGATGTCACAGTACCAGGTGCAGAGATATCACAGTATTAGGGGCAGAGGCATTCCAGTACTTATGCAGAGACATCACAGTACCGGGGGACAGAGACATCACAGTACGAGGGGCAGAGATATCACAGTACCAGGGGCAGAGACATCAGAGCAGCAGGGTCAGAGACATCACACTACCAGGGGCAGAGACATCACAGAACCAGGGACGGATACCTCACAGTACCAGGGGCAGAGATATCACAGTACGAGGGGCAGAGATATCACAGTACCAGGGGCAGAGAGATCACAGTACCAGGGGCAGAGACATCACAGTACCAGGGACTGATACATCACAGTACCAGGGGCAAAGATATCACAGAACCAGGGGCAGAGTTATCATAGTACCAGGGGCAGAGAGATCACAGTACCAGGTGCAGAGACATCACAATACCAGGGACAGAGATATCACAGTACCAGGACAGAGATATCACAGTACCAGGGACAGAGACATCACAATACCAGGAAGAGAGACATCACAGAATCAGGGGCAGAGATATCACAGTATCAGGGGCGGAGACAACACAGTACCAGGGGCAGAGACATCACAGTACAAGGGGCAGAGAAATCACAGTACCAGGGTCAGAGACATCACAGTACCAGTACAGAGATATCACAATACCAGGGACAGAGATGTCACAGTACCAGGTGCAGAGATATCACAGTATTAGGGGCAGAGACATTACAGTACTTATGCAGAGACATCACAGTACCGGGGGACAGAGACATCACAGTACCAGGAGCAGAGAGATCACAGTACCGGGGCAGAGACATCACAGTACTAGGGGTAGAGATAACACAGTACTAGCTGGGAGACATCAGTGTACTCGGACAGAGATACTACCAGGGGCGGAGACATCACAGTACCAGGTGCAGAGATATCACAGTAATTGTGGCAGAGACATCACCGTACCAGGAGCAGAAATATCACAGTAGCAGGGGCAGAGATATCACAGTAGCAGGGGCAGAGACATCACAGTATTAGGGGCAGAGACATTACAGTACTTATGCAGAGACATCACAGTACCGGTGGCAGAGACATCACAGTACCAGGGGCAGAGACATCACAGTACCAGGTGCAGAGATATCACAGTATTAGGGGCAGAGACATTACAGTACTTATGCAGAGACATCACAGTACCAGGGGCAGAGACATCACAGTACCAGGGACAGAGACATCACAATACCAGGAAGAGAGACATCACAGAATAAGGGGCAGAGATATCACAGTCCCAGGTGCAGAGACATCACAGTACTAGGGGTAGAGATAACACAGTACTAGCTGGGAGACATCAGTGTACTCGGACAGAGACACTACCAGGGGCGGAGACATCACAGTACCAGGTGCAGAGATATCACAGTAATTGTGGCAGAGACATCACCGTACCAGGAGCAGAAATATCACAGTAGCAGGGGCAGAGATATCACAGTAGCAGGGGCAGAGACATCACAGTACCAGGGGCAGAGAAATCACAGTACCAGGGTCAGAGACATCACAGTACCAGTACAGAGATATCACAATACCAGGGACAGAGATATCACAATACTGGGGCAGAGACATCACAGTAGAAGGACAGAGATATCACAGTACCAGGGGCAGAGAAATCACAGTACCAGGGGCAGAGACATCACAGTACCAGGGGCAGAGACATCACAGTACCGGGGCAGAGACATCACACTACCAGGGGCGGAGACATCACAGTACCAGGTGCAGAGATATCACAGTAATTGTGGCAGAGATATCACAGTACCGGGGCAGAGACATCACACTACCAGGGGCGGAGACATCACACTACCAGGGGCAGAGACATCACAGTACCATGGACGGATACATCACAGTACCAGGGGCAGAGATATCACAGTACGATGGGCAGAGATATCACAGTACCAGGGGCAGAAAGATCACAGTAACAGGGGCAGAGACATCACAGTACCAGGGTCAGGGACATCACACTACCAGGGGCAGAGATATCACAGTACCATGGACGGATACATCACAGTACCAGCGGTAGAGATATCACAGTACCATGGGCAGAGATATCACAGTACCAGGGGCAGAAAGATCACAGTAACAGGGGCAGAGACATCACAGTACCAGGGACGGATACATCACAGTACCAGGGGCAGAGATATCACAGTACGAGGGGCAGAGATATCACAGTACCAGGGGCAGAGACATCAGAGCAGCAGGGTCAGAGACATCACACTACCAGGGGCAGAGACATCACAGAACCAGGGACGGATACCTCACAGTACCAGGGGCAGAGATATCACAGTACGAGGGGCAGAGATATCACAGTACCAGGGGCAGAGAGATCACAGTACCAGGGGCAGAGACATCACAGTACCAGGGACTGATACATCACAGTACCAGGGGCAAAGATATCACAGAACCAGGGGCAGAGTTATCATAGTACCAGGGGCAGAGAGATCACAGTACCAGGTGCAGAGACATCACAATACCAGGGACAGAGATATCACAGTACCAGGACAGAGATATCACAGTACCAGGGACAGAGACATCACAATACCAGGAAGAGAGACATCACAGAATCAGGGGCAGAGATATCACAGTATCAGGGGCGGAGACAACACAGTACCAGGGGCAGAGACATCACAGTACAAGGGGCAGAGAAATCACAGTACCAGGGTCAGAGACATCACAGTACCAGTACAGAGATATCACAATACCAGGGACAGAGATGTCACAGTACCAGGTGCAGAGATATCACAGTATTAGGGGCAGAGGCATTACAGTACTTATGCAGAGACATCACAGTACCGGGGGACAGAGACATCACAGTACGAGGGGCAGAGATATCACAGTACCAGGGGCAGAGACATCAGAGCAGCAGGGTCAGAGACATCACACTACCAGGGGCAGAGACATCACAGAACCAGGGACGGATACCTCACAGTACCAGGGGCAGAGATATCACAGTACGAGGGGCAGAGATATCACAGTACCAGGGGCAGAGAGATCACAGTACCAGGGGCAGAGACATCACAGTACCAGGGACTGATACATCACAGTACCAGGGGCAAAGATATCACAGAACCAGGGGCAGAGTTATCATAGTACCAGGGGCAGAGAGATCACAGTACCAGGTGCAGAGACATCACAATACCAGGGACAGAGATATCACAGTACCAGGACAGAGATATCACAGTACCAGGGACAGAGACATCACAATACCAGGAAGAGAGACATCACAGAATCAGGGGCAGAGATATCACAGTATCAGGGGCGGAGACAACACAGTACCAGGGGCAGAGACATCACAGTACAAGGGGCAGAGAAATCACAGTACCAGGGTCAGAGACATCACAGTACCAGTACAGAGATATCACAATACCAGGGACAGAGATGTCACAGTACCAGGTGCAGAGATATCACAGTATTAGGGGCAGAGACATTACAGTACTTATGCAGAGACATCACAGTACCGGGGGACAGAGACATCACAGTACCAGGAGCAGAGAGATCACAGTACCGGGGCAGAGACATCACAGTACTAGGGGTAGAGATAACACAGTACTAGCTGGGAGACATCAGTGTACTCGGACAGAGATACTACCAGGGGCGGAGACATCACAGTACCAGGTGCAGAGATATCACAGTAATTGTGGCAGAGACATCACCGTACCAGGAGCAGAAATATCACAGTAGCAGGGGCAGAGATATCACAGTAGCAGGGGCAGAGACATCACAGTATTAGGGGCAGAGACATTACAGTACTTATGCAGAGACATCACAGTACCGGTGGCAGAGACATCACAGTACCAGGGGCAGAGACATCACAGTACCAGGTGCAGAGATATCACAGTATTAGGGGCAGAGACATTACAGTACTTATGCAGAGACATCACAGTACCAGGGGCAGAGACATCACAGTACCAGGGACAGAGACATCACAATACCAGGAAGAGAGACATCACAGAATAAGGGGCAGAGATATCACAGTCCCAGGTGCAGAGACATCACAGTACTAGGGGTAGAGATAACACAGTACTAGCTGGGAGACATCAGTGTACTCGGACAGAGACACTACCAGGGGCGGAGACATCACAGTACCAGGTGCAGAGATATCACAGTAATTGTGGCAGAGACATCACCGTACCAGGAGCAGAAATATCACAGTAGCAGGGGCAGAGATATCACAGTAGCAGGGGCAGAGACATCACAGTACCAGGGGCAGAGAAATCACAGTACCAGGGTCAGAGACATCACAGTACCAGTACAGAGATATCACAATACCAGGGACAGAGATATCACAATACTGGGGCAGAGACATCACAGTAGAAGGACAGAGATATCACAGTACCAGGGGCAGAGAAATCACAGTACCAGGGGCAGAGACATCACAGTACCAGGGGCAGAGACATCACAGTACCGGGGCAGAGACATCACACTACCAGGGGCGGAGACATCACAGTACCAGGTGCAGAGATATCACAGTAATTGTGGCAGAGATATCACAGTACCGGGGCAGAGACATCACACTACCAGGGGCGGAGACATCACAGTACCAGGTGCAGAGATATCACAGTACCAGGGGCGGAGACATCACAGTACCAGGGGCAGAGACATCACAGTACCAGGTGCAGAGATATCACAGTAATTGTGGCAGAGACATCACCGTACCAGGAGCAGAAATATCACAGTAGCAGGGGCAGAGATATCACAGTACCAGGGGCAGTGACATAACAGTACCAGGGACAGAGACATCACAATACCAGGGGCAGACACATCACAGCACAAGGACAGAGATATCACAGTACTGGGGCAGAGATATCACTGTACCAGGGGCAGAGCCATTTTAGTACCAGGTGCAGAGACATCACAGTACCAGGTGCATAGATATCAGTACCGGGGGCAGAGATATGACAGGACCAGGGGCAGAGACAACACAGTACCAGGACAGAGATATCACAGTACCAGTGGCAGAGACAACACAGTACCAGAGGCAGAGAATCACAGTAACGGGGGCAGAGACATCACAGCACCAGGTATGGATACATCACAGTACCAAGGGCAGAGATATCACAGTAATGGGGTGAGAGACATCACGGTACCAGGACAGAGACATCACAGAACCAGGGATGGATACATCACAGTACCAGGGGCAGAGACATCACAGTACCAGGGACTGATACATCATAGTACCAGGGGCAAAGATATCACAGAACCAGGGGCAGAGTTATCATAGTACCAGGGGCAGAGAGATCACAGTACCAGGTGCAGACACATCACAGTACGAGGGGCAGAGATATCACAATACCAGGACAGAGATATCACAGTACCAGGGACAGAGACATCACAATACCAGGTGCAGAGACATCACAGTCCCAGGAAGAGAGACATCACAGAATCAGGGGCAGAGATATCACAGTCCCAGGTGCAGAGACATCACAGTACTAGGGGCAGAGATAACACAGTACTAGCTGGGAGACATCAGTGTACTCGGACAGAGACACTACCAGGGGCGGAGACATCACAGTACCAGGTGCAGAGATATCACAGTAATTGTGGCAGAGAAATCACAGTACCAGGAGCAGAAATATCACAGTAGCAGGGGCAGAGATATCACAGTACCAGGGGCAGAGACATCACAGTACCAGGGGCAGAGAAATCACAGTACCAGGGTCAGAGACATCACAGTACCAGTACAGAGATATCACAATACCAGGGACAGAGATATCACAGTACCAGGGGCAGAGATGTCACAGTACCAGGTGCAGAGATATCACAGTATTAGGGGCAGAGACATTACAGTACTTATGCAGAGACATCACAGTACCGGGGGCAGAGACATCACAGTACCAGGAACAGAGAGATCACAGTACCGGGGCAGAGATATCACGGTAATAGGGGCAGAGATAACACAGTAGCAGGGACAGAGACATCAATGCACCAGCGACAGTGGGATTACAGTACAAGGTGCAGAGATATCACAGTACCAGGGGCAGAGACATCACACTACCAGGGACGGATACATCACAGTATAAGGTGCAGAGATATCACAGTACGAGGCGCAGAGATATCACAGTACCAGGGGCAGAGACATCACACTACCAGGGGCAGAGACATCACAGAACCAGGGACGGATACATCACAGTACCAGGGGCAGAGATATCACAGTACGAGGGGCAGAGATATCACAGTACCAGGGACTGATACATCACAGTACCAGGGGCAAAGATATCACAGAACCAGGGGCAGAGTTATCATAGTACCAGGGGCAGAGAGATCACAGTACCAGGTGCAGAGACATCACAATACCAGGGACAGAGATATCACAGTACCAGGACAGAGAGATCACAGTACCAGGTGCAGAGACATCACAGTACTAGGGGTAGAGATAACACAGTACTAGCTGGGAGACATCAGTGTACTCGGACAGAGACACTACCAGGGGCGGAGACATCACAGTAATTGTGGCAGAGACATCACCGTACCAGTACAGAGATATCACAATACCAGGGACAGAGATATCACAGTACCAGGGGCAGAGATGTCACAGTACCAGGTGCAGAGATATCACAGTATTAGGGGCAGACATTACAGTACGTATGCAGAGACATCACAGTACCGGGAGCAGAGAGATCACAGTACCGGGGCAGAGATATCACGGTACCAGGGACAGAGACATCACAGTACCAGGAGCAGAGAGATCACAGTACCGGGGCAGAGATATCACGGTACCAGGGACAGAGACATCACAGTACCAGGAGCAGAGAGATCACAGTACCGGGGCAGAGATATCACAGTACCAGGGGCAGAGACATCACAATACCAGGGCAGAGACATCACAGTACCAGGGGCAGAGACATCACAGTACCAGGGCAGAGACATCACAGTACCAGGTGCAGAGATATCACAGTAATTGTGGCAGAGACATCACCGTACCAGGAGCAGAAATATCACAGTAGCAGGGGCAGAGATATCACAGTACCAGGGGCAGAGCCATCACACTACCAGGGGCAGAGACATCACAGTACCAGGGACTGATACATCACAATACCAGGGACAGAGATATCACAGTACCAGGACAGAGATATCACAGTACCAGGGACAGAGACATCACAATACCAGGTGCAGAGACATCACAGTCCCAGGAAGAGAGACATCACAGAATCAGGGGCAGAGATATCACAGTATCAGGGGCAGAGAGATCACAGTACCGGGGCAGAGATATCACGGTAAAAGGGGCAGAGATATCACAGTAGCAGGGACAGAGACATCACAGTACCAAGGGCAGAGACATCACAGTACCAGGGGCAGAGACATCACAGTACCAGCGACAGTGGTATTACAGTACCAGGGGCAGAGACATCACAGTACCAGGGGCAGAGACATCACAGTACCAGAGGCAGAGACATCACAGTACCAGGGGCGGAGACATCACACTACCAGGGGCGGAGACATCACCGTACCAGGTACAGAGATATCACAGTAATTGTGGCAGAGACATCACCGTACCAGGAGCAGAAATATCACAGTAGCAGGGGCAGAGATATCACAGTACCAGGGGCAGTGACATAACAGTACCAGGGACAGAGACATCACAATACCAGGGGCAGACACATCACAGCACAAGGACAGAGATATCACAGTACTGGGGCAGAGATATCACTGTACCAGGGGCAGAGCCATTTTAGTACCAGGGGCAGAGACATCACAGTACCAGGTGCATAGATATCACAGTACCATGGACGGATACATCACAGTACGATGGGCAGAGATATCACAGTACCAGGGGCAGAAAGATCACAGTAACAGGGGCAGAGACATCACAGTACCAGGGACGGATACATCACAGTACCAGGGGCAGAGATATCACAGTACGAGGCGCAGAAATATCACAGTACCAGGGGCAGAGACATCACAGCACCAGGGTCAGAGACATCACAGTACCAGGGGCAGAGACATCACAGAACCAGGGATGGATACATCACAGTACCAGGGGCAGAGACATCACAGTAGCAGGGACTGATACATCACAGTACCAGGGGCAAAGATATCACAGAACCAGGGGCAGAGTTATCATAGTACCAGGGGCAGTGAGATCACAGTACCAGGTGCAGAGACATCACAATACCAGGGACAGAGATATCACATACCAGGGACAGAGACATCGCAATACCAGGTGCAGAGACATCACAGTCCCAGGAAGAGAGACATCACAGAATCAGGGGCAGAGATATCACAGTATCAGGGGCAGAGATATCACAGTCCCAGGTGCAGAGACATCACAGTACTAGGGGCAGAGATAACACAGTACTAGCTGGGAGACATCAGTGTACTCGGACAGAGACATCACAGTACCAGGGACAGAGACATCAAGGTACAAGGGACAGATATATCACAATACTGGGGCAGAGACATCACAGTACAAGGACAGGGACATCACAGTACCAGGGGCAGAGACATCACAGTACAAGGACAGGGACATCACAGTACCAGGGGCAGAGACATCACAGTACAAGGACAGGGACATCACAGTACCAGGGGCAGAGACATCACAGTACCAGGGGCAGAGATATCACAGTAGCAGGGGCAGAGGGATAACAGTACCAGGGTCAGGGACATCACACTACCAGGGGCAGAGACATCACAGTACCATGGACGGATACATCACAGTACCAGCGGTAGAGATATCACAGTACGATGGGCAGAGATATCACAGTACCAGGGGCAGAAAGATCACAGTAACAAGGGCAGAGACATCACAGTACCAGAGACGGATACATCACAGTACCAGGGGCAGAGATATCACAGTACGAGGGGCAGAGATATCACAGTACCAGGGGCAGAGACATCACAGAAACAGGGACGGATACATCACAGTACCAGGGGCAGAGATATCACAGTACGAGGGGCAGAGATATCACAGTACCAGGGGCAGAGAGATCACAGTACCAGGGGCAGAGACATCACAGTACCAGGGACTAATACATCACAGTACCAGGGGCAAAGATATCACAGAACCAGGGGCAGAGTAATCATAGTACCAGGGGCAGAGAGATCACAGTACCAGGTGCAGAGACATCACAATACCAGGGACAGAGATATCACAGTACCAGGACAGAGATATCACAGTACCAGGGACAGAGACATCACAATACCAGGAAGAGAGACATCACAGAATCAGGGGCAGAGATATCACAGTCCCAGGTGCAGAGACATCACAGTACTAGGGGTAGAGATAACACAGTACTAGCTGGGAGACATCAGTGTACTCGGACAGAAACACTACCAGGGGCGGAGACATCACAGTACCAGGTGCAGAGATATCACAGTAATTGTGGCAGAGACATCACCGTACCAGGTGCAGAGATATCACAGTAATTGTGGCAGAGACATCACCGTACCAGGGGCAGAGAAATCACAGTACCAGGGTCAGAGACATCACAGTACCAGTACAGAGATATCACAATACCAGGTACAGAGATATCACAGTACCAGGGGCAGAGATGTCACAGTACCAGGTGCAGAGATATCACAGTATTAGGGGCAGAGACATTACAGTACTAATGCAGAGACATCACAGTACCGGTGGCAGAGACATCACAGTACGAGGGGCAGAGATATCACAGTACCAGGGTCAGAGAGATCACAGTACCGGGGCAGAGATATCACAGCAGCAGGGACAGAGACATCACAGTACCAGGGGCAGAGAAATCACAGTACTTATGCAGAGACATCACAGTACCGGGGGCAGAGACATCACAGTACCAGGAGCAGAGAGATCACAGTACCGGGGCAGAGACATCACAGTACCAGGGGCAGAGACATCACAGTACCAGGGGCAGAGACATCACAGTACCAGGGGCAGAGACATCACAGTACCAGAGGCAGAGACATCACAGTACCAGAGGCAGAGACATCACAGTACCAGGGGCAGAGACATCACACTACCAGGTGCAGAGATATCACAGTAATTGTGGCAGAGACATCACCGTACCAGGAGCAGAAATATCACAGTAGCAGGGGCAGAGATATCACAGTACCAGGGGCAGTAACATAACAGTACCAGGGACAGAGACATCACAATACCAGGGGCAGACACATCACAGCACAAGGACAGAGATATCACAGTACTGGGGCAGAGATATCACTGTACCAGGGGCAGAGCCATTTTAGTACCAGGGGCAGAGACATCACAGTACCAGGTGCATAGATATCAGTACCAGGGGCAGAGACATCACCGTACCAGGAGCAGAAATATCACAGTAGCAGGGGCAGAGATATCACAGTACCAGGGGCAGAGCCATCACAGTACCAGGGGCAGAGACATCACACTACCAGGTGCATAGATATCACAGTACCATGGACGGATACATCACAGTACCGGGGCAGAGATATCACGGCAATAGGGGCAGAGATATCACTGTACCAGGGGCAGAGCCATTTTAGTACCAGGGGCAGAGACATCACAGTACCAGGTGCATAGATATCAGTACCAGGGGCAGAGACATCACAGTACCAGGTGCATAGATATCACAGTACCAGGGACTGATACATCACAGTACCAGGGGCAAAGATATCACAGAACCAGGGGCAGAGTTATCATAGTACCAGGGGCAGAGAGATCACAGTACCAGGTGCAGAGACATCACAATACCAGGGAGAGAGATATCACAGTACCAGGACAGAGATATCACAGTACCAGGGACAGAGACATCACAATACCAGGAAGAGAGACATCACAGAATCAGGGGCAGAGATGTCACAGTATCAGGGGCAGAGATATCACAGTCCCAGGTGCAGAGACATCACAGTACTAGGGGTAGAGATAACACAGTACTAGCTGGGAGACATCAGTGTACTCGGACAGAGACACTACCAGGGGCGGAGACATCACCGTACCAGGTGCAGAGATATCACAGTAATTGTGGCAGAGACATCACCGTACCAGGAGCAGAAATATCACAGTAGCAGGGGCAGAGATATCACAGTACCAGGAGCAGAGAAATCACAGTACCAGTACAGAGATATCACAATACCAGGTACAGAGATATCACAGTACCAGGGGCAGAGATGTCACAGTACCAGGTGCAGAGATATCACAGTATTAGGGGCAGAGACATTACAGTACTAATGCAGAGACATCACAGTACCGGTGGCAGAGACATCACAGTACGAGGGGCAGAGATATCACAGTACCAGGGTCAGAGAGATCACAGTACCGGGGCAGAGATATCACAGCAGCAGAGACAGAGACATCACAGTACCAGGGGCAGAGAAATCACAGTACTTATGCAGAGACATCACAGTACCGGGGGCAGAGACATCACAGTACCAGGAGCAGAGAGATCACAGTACCGGGGCAGAGACATCACAGTACCAGGGGCAGAGACATCACTGTACCAGGGGCAGAGACATCACAGTACCAGGGGCAGAGACATCACAGTACCAGAGGCAGAGACATCACAGTACCAGAGGCAGAGACATCACAGTACCAGGGGCAGAGACATCACACTACCAGGTGCAGAGATATCACAGTAATTGTGGCAGAGACATCACCGTACCAGGAGCAGAAATATCACAGTAGCAGGGGCAGAGATATCACAGTACCAGGGGCAGTGACATAACAGTACCAGGGACAGAGACATCACAATACCAGGGGCAGACACATCACAGCACAAGGACAGAGATATCACAGTACTGGGGCAGAGATATCACTGTACCAGGGGCAGAGCCATTTTAGTACCAGGGGCAGAGACATCACAGTACCAGGTGCATAGATATCAGTACCAGGGGCAGAGACATCACCGTACCAGGAGCAGAAATATCACAGTAGCAGGGGCAGAGATATCACAGTACCAGGGGCAGAGCCATCACAGTACCAGGGGCAGAGACATCACACTACCAGGTGCATAGATATCACAGTACCATGGACGGATACATCACAGTACCGGGGCAGAGATATCACGGCAATAGGGGCAGAGATATCACTGTACCAGGGGCAGAGCCATTTTAGTACCAGGGGCAGAGACATCACAGTACCAGGTGCATAGATATCAGTACCAGGGGCAGAGACATCACAGTACCAGGTGCATAGATATCACAGTACCAGGGACTGATACATCACAGTACCAGGGGCAAAGATATCACAGAACCAGGGGCAGAGTTATCATAGTACCAGGGGCAGAGAGATCACAGTACCAGGTGCAGAGACATCACAATACCAGGGAGAGAGATATCACACTACCAGGACAGAGATATCACAGTACCAGGGACAGAGACATCACAATACCAGGAAGAGAGACATCACAGAATCAGGGGCAGAGATGTCACAGTATCAGGGGCAGAGATATCACAGTCCCAGGTGCAGAGACATCACAGTACTAGGGGTAGAGATAACACAGTACTAGCTGGGAGACATCAGTGTACTCGGACAGAGACACTACCAGGGGCGGAGACATCACCGTACCAGGTGCAGAGATATCACAGTAATTGTGGCAGAGATATCACCGTACCAGGGGCAGAGAAATCACAGTACCAGGGTCAGAGACATCACAGTACCAGTACAGAGATATCACAATACCAGGGACAGAGATATCACAGTACCAGGGGCAGAGATGTCACAGTACCAGGTGCAGAGATATCACAGTATTAGGGGCAGAGACATTACAGTACTAATGCAGAGACATCACAGTACCGGTGGCAGAGACATCACAGTACCAGGAGCAGAGAGATCACAGTACCGGGGCAGAGATATCACGGTAATAGGGGCAGAGATATCAAAGTACCAGGGGCAGAGACATCACAGTACCAGAGGCAGAGACATCACAGTACCAGGGGCGGAGACATCACAGTACCAGGTGCAGAGATATCACAGTAATTGTGGCAGAGACATCACCGTACCAGGAGCAGAAATATCACAGTACCAGGGGCAGTGACATAACAGTACCAGGGACAGAGACATCACAATACCAGGGGCAGACACATCACAGCACAAGGACAGAGATATCACAGTACTGGGGCAGAGATATCACTGTACCAGGGGCAGAGCCATTTTAGTACCAGGGGCAGAGACATCACAGTACCAGGTGCAGAGATATCACAGTACGAGGGGCAGAGACATCACAGTACCAGGGACGGATACATCACAGTACCAGGGGCAGAGATATCACAGTACGAGGGGCAGAGATATCACAGTACCAGGAGCAGAGACATCACAGCACCAGGGTCAGAGATATCACAGTACGAGGGGCAGAGATATCACAGTACCAGGGGCAGAGACATCACAGAATCAGGGACGGATACATCACCGTACCAGGGGCAGAGACATCACAATACCAGGGACAGAGATATCACAGTACGAGGGGCAGAGATATCACAGTACCAGGAGCAGAGACATCACAGTACCAGGGACTGATATATCACAGTACCAGGGGCAAAGATATCACAGAACCAGGGGCAGAGTTATCATAGTACCAGGGGCAGAGAGATCACAGTACCAGGTGCAGAGACATCACAATACCAGGGACAGAGATATCACAGTACCGGGGCAGAAATATCACGGTAGCAGGAACAGAGACATCACAGTACCGGGGGCAGAGACATCACAGTACCGGGGCAGAGACATCACAGTACCAGAGGCAGAGACATCACAGTACTAGGGGCAGAGATAACACAGTACTAGCTGGGAGACATCAGTGTACTTGGACAGAGACATCACAGTACGAGGGACAGAGACATTAAGGTACAAGGGACAGATATATCACAATACTGGGGCAGAGACATCACAGTACAAGGACCGGGACATCACAGTACCAGGGGCAGAGATATCACAGTACAAGGACCGGGACATCACAGTACCAGGGGCAGAGACATCACGGTAACAGGGGCAGAGATATCACAGTAGCAGGGGCAGAGGGATAACAGTACCAGGGTCAGGGACATCACACTACCAGGGGCAGAGACATCACAGTACCATGGACGGATACATCACAGTACCAGCGGTAGAGATATCACAGTACGATGGGCAGAGATATCACAGTACCAGGGGCAGAAAGATCACAGTAACAGGGGCAGAGACATCACAGTACCAGGGACGGATACATCACAGTACCAGGGGCAGAGATATCACGGTAACAGGGGCAGAGATATCACAGTAGCAGGGGCAGAGGGATAACAGTACCAGGGTCAGGGACATCACACTACCAGGGGCAGAGACATCACAGTACCATGGACGGATACATCACAGTACCAGGGGCAGAGATATCACAGTACGAGGGGCAGAGACATCACAGTACCAGTACAGAGATATCACAATACCAGGGACAGAGATATCACAGTACCAGGGTCAGAGACATCACAGTACCAGTACAGAGATATCACAATACCAGGTGCAGAGATATCACAGTATTAGGGGCAGAGACATTACAGTACTTATGCAGAGACATCACAGTACCTGGGGCAGAGACATCACAGTACCAGGAGCAGAGAGATCACAGTACCGGGGCAGAGACATCACAGTACCAGGGGCAGAGACATCACAGTACCGGGGCAGAGACATCAAAGTACCAGGGGCAGAGACATCACAGTACCAGGGGCAGAGACATCACAGTACCAGGGGCAGAGACATCACAGTACCAGGGGCAGAGACATCACAGTACCAGAGGCAGAGACATCACAGTACCAGAGGCAGAGACATCACAGTACCAGGGGCAGAGACATCACACTACCAGGTGCAGAGATATCACAGTAATTGTGGCAGAGACATCACCGTACCAGGAGCAGAAATATCACAGTAGCAGGGGCAGAGATATCACAGTACCAGGGGCAGTGACATAACAGTACCAGGGACAGAGACATCACAATACCAGGGGCAGACACATCACAGCACAAGGACAGAGATATCACAGTACTGGGGCAGAGATATCACTGTACCAGGGGCAGAGCCATTTTAGTACCAGGGGCAGAGACATCACAGTACCAGGTGCATAGATATCAGTACCAGGGGCAGAGACATCACCGTACCAGGAGCAGAAATATCACAGTAGCAGGGGCAGAGATATCACAGTACCAGGGGCAGAGATGTTCACAGTACCAGGTGCAGAGATATCACAGTATTAGGGGCAGAGACATTACAGTACTAATGCAGAGACATCACAGTACCGGTGGCAGAGACATCACAGTACCAGGAGCAGAGAGATCACAGTACCGGGGCAGAGATATCACGGTAATAGGGGCAGAGATATCACAGTACCAGGGGCAGAGACATCACAGTACCAGAGGCAGAGACATCACAGTACCAGGGGCGGAGACATCACAGTACCAGGTGCAGAGATATCACAGTAATTGTGGCAGAGACATCACCGTACCAGGAGCAGAAATATCACAGTACCAGGGGCAGTGACATAACAGTACCAGGGACAGAGACATCACAATACCAGGGGCAGACACATCACAGCACAAGGACAGAGATATCACAGTACTGGGGCAGAGATATCACTGTACCAGGGGCAGAGCCATTTTAGTACCAGGGGCAGAGACATCACAGTACCAGGTGCAGAGATATCACAGTACGAGGGGCAGAGACATCACAGTACCAGGGACGGATACATCACAGTACCAGGGGCAGAGATATCACAGTACGAGGGGCAGAGATATCACAGTACCAGGAGCAGAGACATCACAGCACCAGGGTCAGAGATATCACAGTACGAGGGGCAGAGATATCACAGTACCAGGGGCAGAGACATCACAGAATCAGGGACGGATACATCACCGTACCAGGGGCAGAGACATCACAGTACCAGGGACTGATATATCACAGTACCAGGGGCAAAGATATCACAGAACCAGGGGCAGAGTTATCATAGTACCAGGGGCAGAGAGATCACAGTACCAGGTGCAGAGACATCACAATACCAGGGACAGAGATATCACAGTACCGGGGCAGAAATATCACGGTAGCAGGGACAGAGACATCACAGTACCGGGGGCAGAGACATCACAGTACCGGGGCAGAGACATCACAGTACCAGAGGCAGAGACATCACAGTACTAGGGGCAGAGATAACACAGTACTAGCTGGGAGACATCAGTGTACTTGGACAGAGACATCACAGTACGAGGGACAGAGACATTAAGGTACAAGGGACAGATATATCACAATACTGGGGCAGAGACATCACAGTACAAGGACCGGGACATCACAGTACCAGGGGCAGAGATATCACAGTACAAGGACCGGGACATCACAGTACCAGGGGCAGAGACATCACGGTAACAGGGGCAGAGATATCACAGTAGCAGGGGCAGAGGGATAACAGTACCAGGGTCAGGGACATCACACTACCAGGGGCAGAGACATCACAGTACCATGGACGGATACATCACAGTACCAGCGGTAGAGATATCACAGTACGATGGGCAGAGATATCACAGTACCAGGGGCAGAAAGATCACAGTAACAGGGGCAGAGACATCACAGTACCAGGGACGGATACATCACAGTACCAGGGGCAGAGATATCACAGTACGAGGGGCAGAGATATCACAGTACCAGGGGCAGAGACATCACAGCACCAGGGTCAGAGACATCACAGTACCAGTACAGAGACATCACAGTACCAGGGTCAGAGACATCACAGTACCAGTACAGAGATATCACATTACCAGGGACAGAGATATCACAGTACCATGGTCAGAGACATCACAGTACCAGTACAGAGATATCACAATACCAGGTGCAGAGATATCACAGTATTAGGGGCAGAGACATTACAGTACTTATGCAGAGACATCACAGTACCGGGGGCAGAGACATCACAGTACCAGGAGCAGAGAGATCACAGTACCGGGGCAGAGACATCACAGTACCAGGGGCAGAGACATCACAGTACCAGGGGCAGAGACATCACAGTACCAGGGGCAGAGACATCACAGTACCAGGGGCAGAGACATCACAGTACCAGAGGCAGAGACATCACAGTACCAGAGGCAGAGACATCACAGTACCAGGGGCAGAGACATCACACTACCAGGTGCAGAGATATCACAGTAATTGTGGCAGAGACATCACCGTACCAGGAGCAGAAATATCACAGTAGCAGGGGCAGAGATATCACAGTACCAGGGGCAGAGCCATCACAGTACCAGGGGCAGAGACATCACAGTACCAGGGGCAGAGACATCACAGTACCAGGGGCAGAGACATCACAGTAGCAGGGGCAGAGATATCACAGTACCAGGGGCAGTGACATAACAGTACCAGGGACAGAGACATCACAATACCAGGGGCAGACACATCACAGCACAAGGACAGAGATATCACTGTACTGGGGCAGAGATATCACTGTACCAGGGGCAGAGCCATTTTAGTACCAGGGGCAGAGACATCACAGTACCAGGTGCATAGATATCAATACCAGGGGCAGAGACATCACCGTACCAGGAGCAGAAATATCACAGTAGCAGGGGCAGAGATATCACAGTACCAGGGGCAGAGCCATCACACTACCAGGTGCATAGATATCACAGTACCATGGACGGATACATCACAGTACCGGGGCAGAGATATCACGGCAATAGGGGCAGAGATATCACTGTACCAGGGGCAGAACCATTTTAGTACCAGGGGCAGAGACATCACAGTACAAGGTGCATAGATATCAGTACCAGGGGCAGAGACATCACAGTACCAGGTGCATAGATATCACAGTACCAGGGACTGATACATCACAGTACCAGGGGCAAAGATATCACAGAACCAGGGGCAGAGTTATCATAGTACCAGGGGCAGAGAGATCACAGTACCAGGTGCAGAGACATCACAATACCAGGGAGAGAGATATCACAGTACCAGGACAGAGATATCACAGTACCAGGGACAGAGACATCACAATACCAGGAAGAGAGACATCACAGAATCAGGGGCAGAGATGTCACAGTATCAGGGGCAGAGATATCACAGTCCCAGGTGCAGAGACATCACAGTACTAGGGGTAGAGATAACACAGTACTAGCTGGGAGACATCAGTGTACTCGGACAGAGACACTACCAGGGGCGGAGACATCACCGTACCAGGTGCAGAGATATCACCGTAATTGTGGCAGAGATATCACCGTACCAGGGGCAGAGAAATCACAGTACCAGGGTCAGAGACATCACAGTACCAGTACAGAGATATCACAATACCAGGGACAGAGATATCACAGTACCAGGGGCAGAGATGTCACAGTACCAGGTGCAGAGATATCACAGTATTAGGGGCAGAGACATTACAGTACTAATGCAGAGACATCACAGTACCAGTGGCAGAGACATCACAGTACGAGGGGCAGAGATATCACAGTACCAGGGTCAGAGAGATCACAGTACCGGGGCAGAGATATCACAGCAGCAGGGACAGAGACATCACAGTACCAGGGGCAGAGAAATCACAGTACTTATGCAGAGACATCACAGTACCGGGGGCAGAGACATCACAGTACCAGGAGCAGAGAGATCACAGTACCGGGGCAGAGACATCACAGTACCAGGGGCAGAGACATCACAGTACCAGGGGCAGAGACATCACAGTACCAGGGGCAGAGACATCACAGTACCAGAGGCAGAGACATCACAGTACCAGAGGCAGAGACATCACAGTACCAGGGGCAGAGACATCACACTACCAGGTGCAGAGATATCACAGTAATTGTGGCAGAGACATCACCGTACCAGGAGCAGAAATATCACAGTAGCAGGGGCAGAGATATCACAGTACCAGGGGCAGTGACATAACAGTACCAGGGACAGAGACATCACAATACCAGGGGCAGACACATCACAGCACAAGGACAGTGATATCACAGTACTGGGGCAGAGATATCACTGTACCAGGGGCAGAGCCATTTTAGTACCAGGGGCAGAGACATCACAGTACCAGGTGCATAGATATCAGTACCAGGGGCAGAGACATCACCGTACCAGGAGCAGAAATATCACAGTAGCAGGGGCAGAGATATCACAGTACCAGGGGCAGAGCCATCACAGTACCAGGGGCAGAGACATCACACTACCAGGTGCATAGATATCACAGTACCATGGACGGATACATCACAGTACCGGGGCAGAGATATCACGGCAATAGGGGCAGAGATATCACTGTACCAGGGGCAGAGCCATTTTAGTACCAGGGGCAGAGACATCACAGTACAAGGTGCATAGATATCAGTACCAGGGG
This sequence comes from Hypanus sabinus, assembly GCF_030144855.1. Taxonomy (NCBI): domain Eukaryota; kingdom Metazoa; phylum Chordata; class Chondrichthyes; order Myliobatiformes; family Dasyatidae; genus Hypanus; species Hypanus sabinus. The sequence goes on along the minus strand of NC_082721.1, from coordinate 71,618,204 downwards.
CAGAGACATCACAGTACCAGGTGCATAGATATCACAGTACCAGGGACTGATACATCACAGTACCAGGGGCAAAGATATCACAGAACCAGGGGCAGAGTTATCATAGTACCAGGGGCAGAGAGATCACAGTACCAGGTGCAGAGACATCACAATACCAGGGAGAGAGATATCACAGTACCAGGACAGAGATATCACAGTACCAGGGACAGAGACATCACAATACCAGGAAGAGAGACATCACAGAATCAGGGGCAGAGATGTCACAGTATCAGGGGCAGAGATATCACAGTCCCAGGTGCAGAGACATCACAGTACTAGGGGTAGAGATAACACAGTACTAGCTGGGAGACATCAGTGTACTCGGACAGAGACACTACCAGGGGCGGAGACATCACCGTACCAGGTGCAGAGATATCACAGTAATTGTGGCAGAGACATCACCGTACCAGGTGCAGAGATATCACAGTACCAGGGTCAGAGACATCACAGTACCAGGGTCAGAGACATCACAGTACCAGTACAGAGATATCACAATACCAGGGACAGAGATATCACAGTACCAGGGGCAGAGATGTCACAGTACCAGGTGCAGAGATATCACAGTATTAGGGGCAGAGACATTACAGTACTAATGCAGAGACATCACAGTACCGGTGGCAGAGACATCACAGTACCAGGAGCAGAGAGATCACAGTACCGGGGCAGAGCTATCACGGTAATAGGGGCAGAGATATCACAGTACCAGGGGCAGAGACATCACAGTACCAGAGGCAGAGACATCACAGTACCAGGGCAGAGACATCACACTACCAGGGGCGGAGACATCACAGTACCAGGTGCAGAGATATCACAGTAATTGTGGCAGAGACATCACCGTACCAGGAGCAGAAATATCACAGTACCAGGGGCAGTGACATAACAGTACCAGGGACAGAGACATCACAATACCAGGGGCAGACACATCACAGCACAAGGACAGAGATATCACAGTACTGGGGCAGAGATATCACTGTACCAGGGGCAGAACCATTTTAGTACCAGGGGCAGAGACATCACAGTACCAGGGACGGATACATCACAGTACCAGGGGCAGAGATATCACAGTACGAGGGGCAGAGATATCACAGTACCAGGAGCAGAGACATCACAGCACCAGGGTCAGAGATATCACAGTACGAGGGGCAGAGATATCACAGTACCAGGGGCAGAGACATCACAGAATCAGGGACGGATACATCACCGTACCAGGGGCAGAGACATCACAGTACCAGGGACTGATACATCACAGTACCAGGGGCAAAGATATCACAGAACCAGGGGCAGAGTTATCATAGTACCAGGGGCAGAGAGATCACAGTACCAGGTGCAGAGACATCACAATACCAGGGACAGAGATATCACAGTACCGGGGCAGAGATATCACGGTAGCAGGGACAGAGACATCACAGTACCGGGGGCAGAGACATCACAGTACCGGGGCAGAGACATCACAGTACCAGAGGCAGAGACATCACAGTACTAGGGGCAGAGATAACACAGTACTAGCTGGGAGACATCAGTGTACTTGGACAGAGACATCACAGTACGAGGGATAGAGACATTAAGGTACAAGGGACAGATATATCACAATACTGGGGCAGAGACATCACAGTACAAGGACCGGGACATCACAGTACCAGGGGCAGAGACATCACAGTACAAGGACCGGGACATCACAGTACCAGGGGCAGAGACATCACGGTAACAGGGGCAGAGATATCACAGTAGCAGGGGCAGAGGGATAACAGTACCAGGGTCAGGGACATCACACTACCAGGGGCAGAGACATCACAGTACCATGGACGGATACATCACAGTACCAGCGGTAGAGATATCACAGTACGATGGGCAGAGATATCTCAGTACCAGGGGCAGAAAGATCACAGTAACAGGGGCAGAGACATCACAGTACCAGGGACGGATACATCACAGTACCAGGGGCAGAGATATCACAGTACGAGGGGCAGAGATATCACAGTACCAGGGGCAGAGACATCACAGCACCAGGGTCAGAGACATCACAGTACCAGTACAGAGACATCACAGTACCAGGGGCAGAGACATCACAGTACCAGTACAGAGATATCACAATACCAGGGACAGAGATATCACAGTACCAGGGTCAGAGACATCACAGTACCAGTACAGAGATATCACAATACCAGGTGCAGAGATATCACAGTATTAGGGGCAGAGACATTACAGTACTTATGCAGAGACATCACAGTACCGGGGGCAGAGACATCACAGTACCAGGAGCAGAGAGATCACAGTACCGGGGCAGAGACATCACAGTACCAGGGGCAGAGACATCACAGTACCAGGGGCAGAGACATCACAGTACCAGGGGCAGAGACATCACAGTACCAGAGGCAGAGACATCACAGTACCAGAGGCAGAGACATCACAGTACCAGGGGCAGAGACATCACACTACCAGGTGCAGAGATATCACAGTAATTGTGGCAGAGACATCACCGTACCAGGAGCAGAAATATCACAGTAGCAGGGGCAGAGATATCACAGTACCAGGGGCAGTGACATAACAGTACCAGGGACAGAGACATCACAATACCAGGGGCAGACACATCACAGCACAAGGACAGAGATATCACAGTACTGGGGCAGAGATATCACTGTACCAGGGGCAGAGCCATTTTAGTACCAGGGGCAGAGACATCACAGTACCAGGTGCATAGATATCAATACCAGGGGCAGAGACATCACCGTACCAGGAGCAGAAATATCACAGTAGCAGGGGCAGAGATATCACAGTACCAGGGGCAGAGCCATCACACTACCAGGTGCATAGATATCACAGTACCATGGACGGATACATCACAGTACCGGGGCAGAGATATCACGGCAATAGGGGCAGAGATATCACTGTACCAGGGGCAGAGCCATTTTAGTACCAGGGGCAGAGACATCACAGTACCAGGTGCATAGATATCAGTACCAGGGGCAGAGACATCACAGTACCAGGTGCATAGATATCACAGTACCAGGGACTGATACATCACAGTACCAGGGGCAAAGATATCACAGAACCAGGGGCAGAGTTATCATAGTACCAGGGGCAGAGAGATCACAGTACCAGGTGCAGAGACATCACAATACCAGGGAGAGAGATATCACAGTACCAGGACAGAGATATCACAGTACCAGGGACAGAGACATCACAATACCAGGAAGAGAGACATCACAGAATCAGGGGCAGAGATGTCACAGTATCAGGGGCAGAGATATCACAGTCCCAGGTGCAGAGACATCACAGTACTAGGGGTAGAGATAACACAGTACTAGCTGGGAGACATCAGTGTACTCGGACAGAGACACTACCAGGGGCGGAGACATCACCGTACCAGGTGCAGAGATATCACAGTAATTGTGGCAGAGACATCACCGTACCAGGAGCAGAAATATCACAGTACAAGGGGCAGAGATATCACAGTACCAGGGGCAGTGACATAACAGTACCAGGGACAGAGACATCACAATACCAGGGGCAGACACATCACAGCACAAGGACAGAGATATCACAGTACTGGGGCAGAGATATCACTGTACCAGGGGCAGAGCCATTTTAGTACCAGGGGCAGAGACATCACAGTACCAGGTGCAGAGATATCACAGTACGAGGGGCAGAGACATCACAGTACCAGGGACGGATACATCACAGTACCAGGGTCAGAGATATCACAGTACGAGGGGCAGAGATATCACAGTACCAGGGGCAGAGACATCACAGCACCAGGGTCAGAGATATCACAGTACGAGGGGCAGAGATATCACAGTACCAGGGGCAGAGACATCACAGAATCAGGGACGGATACATCACCGTACCAGGGGCAGAGCCATCACAGTACCAGGGGCAGAGACATCACACTACCAGGTGCATAGATATCACAGTACCATGGACGGATACATCACAGTACCGGGGCAGAGATATCACGGCAATAGGGGCAGAGATATCACTGTACCAGGGGCAGAGCCATTTTAGTACCAGGGGCAGAGACATCACAGTACAAGGTGCATAGATATCAGTACCAGGGGCAGAGACATCACAGTACCAGGTGCATAGATATCACAGTACCAGGGACTGATACATCACAGTACCAGGGGCAAAGATATCACAGAACCAGGGGCAGAGTTATCATAGTACCAGGGGCAGAGAGATCACAGTACCAGGTGCAGAGACATCACAATACCAGGGAGAGAGATATCACAGTACCAGGACAGAGATATCACAGTACCAGGGACAGAGACATCACAATACCAGGAAGAGAGACATCACAGAATCAGGGGCAGAGATGTCACAGTATCAGGGGCAGAGATATCACAGTCCCAGGTGCAGAGACATCACAGTACTAGGGGTAGAGATAACACAGTACTAGCTGGGAGACATCAGTGTACTCGGACAGAGACACTACCAGGGGCGGAGACATCACCGTACCAGGTGCAGAGATATCACAGTAATTGTGGCAGAGACATCACCGTACCAGGTGCAGAGATATCACAGTACCAGGGTCAGAGACATCACAGTACCAGGGTCAGAGACATCACAGTACCAGTACAGAGATATCACAATACCAGGGACAGAGATATCACAGTACCAGGGGCAGAGATGTCACAGTACCAGGTGCAGAGATATCACAGTATTAGGGGCAGAGACATTACAGTACTAATGCAGAGACATCACAGTACCGGTGGCAGAGACATCACAGTACCAGGAGCAGAGAGATCACAGTACCGGGGCAGAGCTATCACGGTAATAGGGGCAGAGATATCACAGTACCAGGGGCAGAGACATCACAGTACCAGAGGCAGAGACATCACAGTACCAGGGCAGAGACATCACACTACCAGGGGCGGAGACATCACAGTACCAGGTGCAGAGATATCACAGTAATTGTGGCAGAGACATCACCGTACCAGGAGCAGAAATATCACAGTACCAGGGGCAGTGACATAACAGTACCAGGGACAGAGACATCACAATACCAGGGGCAGACACATCACAGCACAAGGACAGAGATATCACAGTACTGGGGCAGAGATATCACTGTACCAGGGGCAGAACCATTTTAGTACCAGGGGCAGAGACATCACAGTACCAGGGACGGATACATCACAGTACCAGGGGCAGAGATATCACAGTACGAGGGGCAGAGATATCACAGTACCAGGAGCAGAGACATCACAGCACCAGGGTCAGAGATATCACAGTACGAGGGGCAGAGATATCACAGTACCAGGGGCAGAGACATCACAGAATCAGGGACGGATACATCACCGTACCAGGGGCAGAGACATCACAGTACCAGGGACTGATACATCACAGTACCAGGGGCAAAGATATCACAGAACCAGGGGCAGAGTTATCATAGTACCAGGGGCAGAGAGATCACAGTACCAGGTGCAGAGACATCACAATACCAGGGACAGAGATATCACAGTACCGGGGCAGAGATATCACGGTAGCAGGGACAGAGACATCACAGTACCGGGGGCAGAGACATCACAGTACCGGGGCAGAGACATCACAGTACCAGAGGCAGAGACATCACAGTACTAGGGGCAGAGATAACACAGTACTAGCTGGGAGACATCAGTGTACTTGGACAGAGACATCACAGTACGAGGGATAGAGACATTAAGGTACAAGGGACAGATATATCACAATACTGGGGCAGAGACATCACAGTACAAGGACCGGGACATCACAGTACCAGGGGCAGAGACATCACAGTACAAGGACCGGGACATCACAGTACCAGGGGCAGAGACATCACGGTAACAGGGGCAGAGATATCACAGTAGCAGGGGCAGAGGGATAACAGTACCAGGGTCAGGGACATCACACTACCAGGGGCAGAGACATCACAGTACCATGGACGGATACATCACAGTACCAGCGGTAGAGATATCACAGTACGATGGGCAGAGATATCTCAGTACCAGGGGCAGAAAGATCACAGTAACAGGGGCAGAGACATCACAGTACCAGGGACGGATACATCACAGTACCAGGGGCAGAGATATCACAGTACGAGGGGCAGAGATATCACAGTACCAGGGGCAGAGACATCACAGCACCAGGGTCAGAGACATCACAGTACCAGTACAGAGACATCACAGTACCAGGGGCAGAGACATCACAGTACCAGTACAGAGATATCACAATACCAGGGACAGAGATATCACAGTACCAGGGTCAGAGACATCACAGTACCAGTACAGAGATATCACAATACCAGGTGCAGAGATATCACAGTATTAGGGGCAGAGACATTACAGTACTTATGCAGAGACATCACAGTACCGGGGGCAGAGACATCACAGTACCAGGAGCAGAGAGATCACAGTACCGGGGCAGAGACATCACAGTACCAGGGGCAGAGACATCACAGTACCAGGGGCAGAGACATCACAGTACCAGGGGCAGAGACATCACAGTACCAGAGGCAGAGACATCACAGTACCAGAGGCAGAGACATCACAGTACCAGGGGCAGAGACATCACACTACCAGGTGCAGAGATATCACAGTAATTGTGGCAGAGACATCACCGTACCAGGAGCAGAAATATCACAGTAGCAGGGGCAGAGATATCACAGTACCAGGGGCAGTGACATAACAGTACCAGGGACAGAGACATCACAATACCAGGGGCAGACACATCACAGCACAAGGACAGAGATATCACAGTACTGGGGCAGAGATATCACTGTACCAGGGGCAGAGCCATTTTAGTACCAGGGGCAGAGACATCACAGTACCAGGTGCATAGATATCAATACCAGGGGCAGAGACATCACCGTACCAGGAGCAGAAATATCACAGTAGCAGGGGCAGAGATATCACAGTACCAGGGGCAGAGCCATCACACTACCAGGTGCATAGATATCACAGTACCATGGACGGATACATCACAGTACCGGGGCAGAGATATCACGGCAATAGGGGCAGAGATATCACTGTACCAGGGGCAGAGCCATTTTAGTACCAGGGGCAGAGACATCACAGTACCAGGTGCATAGATATCAGTACCAGGGGCAGAGACATCACAGTACCAGGTGCATAGATATCACAGTACCAGGGACTGATACATCACAGTACCAGGGGCAAAGATATCACAGAACCAGGGGCAGAGTTATCATAGTACCAGGGGCAGAGAGATCACAGTACCAGGTGCAGAGACATCACAATACCAGGGAGAGAGATATCACAGTACCAGGACAGAGATATCACAGTACCAGGGACAGAGACATCACAATACCAGGAAGAGAGACATCACAGAATCAGGGGCAGAGATGTCACAGTATCAGGGGCAGAGATATCACAGTCCCAGGTGCAGAGACATCACAGTACTAGGGGTAGAGATAACACAGTACTAGCTGGGAGACATCAGTGTACTCGGACAGAGACACTACCAGGGGCGGAGACATCACCGTACCAGGTGCAGAGATATCACAGTAATTGTGGCAGAGACATCACCGTACCAGGAGCAGAAATATCACAGTACAAGGGGCAGAGATATCACAGTACCAGGGGCAGTGACATAACAGTACCAGGGACAGAGACATCACAATACCAGGGGCAGACACATCACAGCACAAGGACAGAGATATCACAGTACTGGGGCAGAGATATCACTGTACCAGGGGCAGAGCCATTTTAGTACCAGGGGCAGAGACATCACAGTACCAGGTGCAGAGATATCACAGTACGAGGGGCAGAGACATCACAGTACCAGGGACGGATACATCACAGTACCAGGGTCAGAGATATCACAGTACGAGGGGCAGAGATATCACAGTACCAGGGGCAGAGACATCACAGCACCAGGGTCAGAGATATCACAGTACGAGGGGCAGAGATATCACAGTACCAGGGGCAGAGACATCACAGAATCAGGGACGGATACATCACCGTACCAGGGGCAGAGACATCACAGTACCAGGGACTGATACATCACAGTACCAGGGGCAAAGATATCACAGAACCAGGGGCAGAGTTATCATAGTACCAGGGGCAGAGAGATCACAGTACCAGGTGCAGAGACATCACAATACCAGGGACAGAGATATCACAGTACCAGGACAGAGATATCACAGTACCAGGGACAGAGACATCACAGCCCCAGGAAGAGAGACATCACAGAATCAGGGGCAGAGATATCACAGTATCAGGGGCAGAGATATCACAGTCCCAGGTGCAGAGACATCACAATACCAGGGACAGAGATATCACAGTACCAGGACAGAGATATCACAGTACCAGGGACAGAGACATCACAATACCAGGGACGGATACATCACAGTACCAGGGGCAGAGATATCACAGTCCCAGGTGCAGAGACATCACAGTACTAGGGTCAGAGATAACACAGTACTAGCTGGGAGACATCAGTGTACTTGGACAGAGACATCACAGTACCAGGGACAGAGACATCAAGGTACAAGGGACAGATATATCACAATACTGGGGCAGAGACATCACAGTAGAAGGACAGGGACATCACAGTACCAGGGGCAGAGATATCACAGTACCAGGGGCAGAGATATCACAGTACCCTGGACGGATACATCACAGTACCAGCGGTAGAGATATCACAGTACGATGGGCAGAGATATCACAGTACCAGGGGCAGAAAGATCACAGTAACAGGGGCAGAGACATCACAGTACCAGGGACGGATACATCACAGTACCAGGGGCAAAGATATCACAGAACCAGGGGCAGAGTTACCATAGTACCAGGGGCAGTGAGATCACAGTGCCAGGTGCAGAGACATCACAATACCAGGGACAGAGATATCACAGTACCAGAGACAGAGACATCACAAAACCAGGTGCAGAGACATCACAGTCCCAGGAAGAGAGACATCACAGAATTAGGGGTAGAGATATCACAGTATCAGGGGCAGAGATATCACAGTCCCAGGTGCAGAGACATCACAGTACTAGGGGCAGAGATAACACAGTACTAGCTGGGAGACATCAGTGTACTCGGACAGAGACATCACAGTACCAGGGACAGAGACATCAAGGTACAAGGGACAGATATATCACAATACTGGGGCAGAGACATCACAGTAGAAGGACAGGGACATCACAATACCAGGGGCACAGACATCACAGTAACAGGGGCAGAGATATCACAGTAGCAGGGGCAGAGGGATAACAGTACCAGGGACAGGGACATCACACTACCAGGGGCAGAGACATCACAGTACCATGGACGGATACATCACAGTACCAGGGGCAAAGATATCACAGAACCAGGGGCAGAGTAATCATAGTACCAGGGGCAGAGAGATCACAGTACCAGGTGCAGAGACATCACAATACCAGGGACAGAGATATCACAGTACCAGGACAGAGATATCACAGTACCAGGGACAGTGACATCACAGTACCAGGAAGAGAGACATCACAGTACCAGGGGCAGAGACATCACAGTACTAGGGGTAGAGATAACACAGTACTAGCTGGGAGACATCAGTGTACTCGGACAGAGACACTACCAGGGGCGGAGACATCACAGTACCTGGGGCAGAGAAATCACAGGACCAGGGTCAGAGACATCACAGTACCAGTACAGAGATATCACAATACCAGGGACAGAGATATCACAGTACCAGGGGCAGAGATGTCACAGTACCAGGTGCAGAGATATCACAGTATTAGGGGCAGACATTACAGTACTTATGCAGAGACATCACAGTACCGGGGGCAGAGACATCACAGTACCAGGAGCAGAGAGAGAAAAGTACCGGGGCAGAGATATCACGGTAATAGGGGCAGAGACATCACAGTAGCAGGGACAGAGACATCACAGTACCAGGGGCAGAGACATCACAGTACCAGGGGCAGAGACATCACAGTACCAGGGGCAGAGACATCACAGTACCAGGGGCAGAGACATCACAGTACCAGAGGCAGAGACATCACAGTACCAGGGGCAGAGACATCACAGTCCCAGAGGCAGAGACATCACAGTACCGGGGCAGAGACATCACAGTACCAGGTGCAGAGATATCACAGTAATTGTGGCAGAGACATCACCGTACCAGGAGCAGAAATATCACAGTAGCAGGGGCAGAGATATCACAGTACCAGGGGCAGTGACATAACAGTACCAGGGACAGAGACATCACAATACCAGGGGCAGACACATCACAGCACAAGGACAGAGATATCACAGTACTGGGGCAGAGATATCACTGTACCAGGGGCACAGCCATTTTAGTACCAGGGGCAGAGACATCACAGTACCAGGTGCATAGATATCAGTACCAGGGGCAGAGATATGACAGGACCAGGGGCAGAGACAACACAGTACCAGAACAGAGATATCACAGTACCAGTGGCAGAGACAACACAGTACCAGAGGCAGAGAATCACAGTAACAGGGGCAGAGACATCACAGCACCAGGTATGGATACATCACAGTACCAGGGGCAGAGATATCACAGTAATGGGGTGAGAGACATCACAGTACCAGGACAGAGATATCACAGTACCAGGGCAGAGAGATCACAGTACCAGGGGCAGAGACATCACAATACCAGGGACAGAGATATCACAGTACCAGGACAGAGATATCACAGTACCAGGGACAGAGACATCACAGTCCCAGGAAGAGAGACATCACAGAATCAGGGGCAGAGATATCACAGTATCAGGGGCAGAGATATCACAGTCCCAGGTGCAGAGACATCACAATACCAGGGACAGAGATATCACAGTACCAGGACAGAGATATCACAGTACCAGGGACAGAGACATCACAATACCAGGGACGGATACATCACAGTACCAGGGGCAGAGATATCACAGTCCCAGGTGCAGAGACATCACAGTACTAGGGGCAGAGATAACACAGTACTAGCTGGGAGACATCAGTGTACTTGGACAGAGACATCACAGTACCAGGGACAGAGACATCAAGGTACAAGGGACAGATATATCACAATACTGGGGCAGAGACATCACAGTAGAAGGACAGGGACATCACAGTACCAGGGGCAGAGATATCACAGTACCAGAGGCAGAGATATCACAGTACCATGGACGGATACATCACAGTACCAGCGGTAGAGATATCACAGTACGATGGGCAGAGATATCACGGTACCAGGGGCAGAAAGATCACAGTAACAGGGGCAGAGACATCACAGTACCAGGGACGGGTACATCACAGTACCAGGGGCAGAGATATCACAGTACGAGGGGCAGAGATATCACAGTACCAGGGGCAGAGACATCACAGCACCAGGGTCAGAGACATCACACTACCAGGGGCAGAGACATCACAGAACCAGGGACGGATACATCACAGTACCAGGGGCAAAGATATCACAGAACCAGGGGCAGAGTTACCATAGTACCAGGGGCAGTGAGATCACAGTGCCAGGTGCAGAGACATCACAATACCAGGGACAGAGATATCACAGTACCAGAGACAGAGACATCACAAAACCAGGTGCAGAGACATCACAGTCCCAGGAAGAGAGACATCACAGAATCAGGGGTAGAGATATCACAGTATCAGGGGCAGAGATATCACAGTCCCAGGTGCAGAGACATCACAGTACTAGGGGCAGAGATAACACAGTACTAGCTGGGAGACATCAGTGTACTCGGACAGAGACATCACAGTACCAGGGACAGAGACATCAAGGTACAAGGGACAGATATATCACAATACTGGGGCAGAGACATCACAGTAGAAGGACAGGGACATCACAATACCAGGGGCACAGACATCACAGTAACAGGGGCAGAGATATCACAGTAGCAGGGGCAGAGGGATAACAGTACCAGGGACAGGGACATCACACTACCAGGGGCAGAGACATCACAGTACCATGGACGGATACATCACAGTACCAGGGGCAAAGATATCACAGAACCAGGGGCAGAGTAATCATAGTACCAGGGGCAGAGAGATCACAGTACCAGGTGCAGAGACATCACAATACCAGGGACAGAGATATCACAGTACCAGGACAGAGATATCACAGTACCAGGGACAGTGACATCACAGTACCAGGAAGAGAGACATCACAGTACCAGGGGCAGAGACATCACAGTACTAGGGGTAGAGATAACACAGTACTAGCTGGGAGACATCAGTGTACTCGGACAGAGACACTACCAGGGGCGGAGACATCACAGTACCAGGGGCAGAGAAATCACAGGACCAGGGTCAGAGACATCACAGTACCAGTACAGAGATATCACAATACCAGGGACAGAGATATCACAGTACCAGGGGCAGAGATGTCACAGTACCAGGTGCAGAGATATCACAGTATTAGGGGCAGACATTACAGTACTTATGCAGAGACATCACAGTACCGGGGGCAGAGACATCACAGTACCAGGAGCAGAGAGATAAAAGTACCGGGGCAGAGATATCACGGTAATAGGGGCAGAGACATCACAGTAGCAGGGACAGAGACATCACAGTACCAGGGGCAGAGACATCACAGTACCAGGGGCAGAGACATCACAGTACCAGGGGCAGAGACATCACAGTACCAGAGGCAGAGACATCACAGTACCAGGGGCAGAGACATCACAGTCCCAGAGGCAGAGACATCACAGTAATTGTGGCAGAGACATCACCGTACCAGGAGCAGAAATATCACAGTAGCAGGGGCAGAGATATCACAGTACCAGGGGCAGTGACATAACAGTACCAGGGACAGAGACATCACAATACCAGGGGCAGACACATCACAGCACAAGGACAGGGATATCACAGTACTGGGGCAGAGATATCACTGTACCAGGGGCACAGCCATTTTAGTACCAGGGGCAGAGACATCACAGTACCAGGTGCATAGATATCTGTACCAGGGGCAGAGATATGACAGGACCAGGGGCAGAGACAACACAGTACCAGAACAGAGATATCACAGTACCAGTGGCAGAGACAACACAGTACCAGAGGCAGAGAATCACAGTAACAGGGGCAGAGACATCACAGCACCAGGTATGGATACATCACAGTACCAGGGGCAGAGATATCACAGTAATGGGGTGAGAGACATCACAGTACCAGGACAGAGATATCACAGTACCAGGGCAGAGAGATCACAGTACCAGGGGCAGAGACATCACAGTACTAGGGGTAGAGATAACACAGTACTAGCTGGGAGACATCAGTGTACTCGGACAGAGACACTACCAGGGGCGGAGACATGACAGTACCAGGTGCAGAGATATCACAGTAATTGTGGCAGAGACATCACCGTACCAGGAGCAGAAATATCACAGTAGCAGGGGCAGAGACATCACCGTACCAGGAGCAGAAATATCACAGTACCAGGGGCAGAGCCATCACACTACCAGGGGCAGAGACATCACAGTACCAGGGACTGATACATCACAATACCAGGGACAGAGGTATCACAGTACCAGGACAGAGATATCACAGTACCAGGGACAGAGACATCACAATACCAGGTGCAGAGACATCACAGTCCCAGGAAGAGAGACATCACAGAATCAGGGGCAGAGATATCACAGTATCAGGGGCAGAGATATCACAGTCCCAGGTGCAGAGACATCACAGTACCTGGGGCAGAGATAACACAGTACTAGCTGGGAGACATCAGTGTACTCGGACAGAGACACTACCAGGGGCGGAGACATCACAGTACCAGGTGCAGAGATATCACAGTAATTGTGGCAGAGACATCACCGTACCAGGAGCAGAAATATCACAGTAGCAGGGGCAGAGATATCACAGTACCAGGGGAAGAGACATCACAGTACCAGGGGCAGAGAAATCACAGTACCAGGGTCAGAGACATCACAGTACCAGTACAGAGATATCACAATACCAGGGACAGAGATGTCACAGTACCAGGGGCAGAGATGTCACAGTACCAGGTGCAGAGATATCACAGTATTAGGGGCAGAGACATTACAGTACTTATGCAGAGACATCACAGTACCGGGGGCCAGAGACATCACAGTACCAGGAGCAGAGAGATCACAGTACCAGGGGCAGAGACATCACAGTACCAGGGGCAGAGACATCACAGTACCAGGGGCAGAGACATCACAGTACCAGGGGCAGAGACATCACAGTACCAGGAGCAGAGAGATCACAGTACCGGGGCAGAGATATCACGGTAATAGGGGCAGAGATATCACAGTAGCAGGGACAGAGACATCAATGCACCAGGGGCAGTGGTATTACAGTACCAGGGGCAGAGACATCACAGTACCAGGGGCAGAGACATCACAGTAGAAGGACAGGGACATCACAATACCAGGGGCACAGACATCACAGTAACAGGGGCAGAGATATCACAGTAGCAGGGGCAGAGGGATAACAGTACCAGGGTCAGGGACATCACACTACCAGGGGCAGAGACATCACAGTACCATGGACGGATACATCAAAGTACCAGGGGCAAAGATATCACAGAACCAGGGGCAGAGTAATCATAGTACCAGGGGCAGAGAGATCACAGTACCAGGTGCAGAGACATCACAATACCAGGGACAGAGATATCACAGTACCAGGACAGAGATATCACAGTACCAGGGACAGTGACATCACAGTACCAGGAAGAGAGACATCACAGTACCAGGGGCAGAGACATCACAGTACTAGGGGTAGAGATAACACAGTACTAGCTGGGAGACATCAGTGTACTCGGACAGAGACACTACCAGGGGCGGAGACATCACAGTACCAGGGGCAGAGAAATCACAGGACCAGGGTCAGAGACATCACAGTACCAGTACAGAGATATCACAATACCAGGGACAGAGATATCACAGTACCAGGGGCAGAGATGTCACAGTACCAGGTGCAGAGATATCACAGTATTAGGGGCAGACATTACAGTACTTATGCAGAGACATCACAGTACCGGGGGCAGAGACATCACAGTACCAGGAGCAGAGAGATAAAAGTACCGGGACAGAGATATCACGGTAATAGGGGCAGAGACATCACAGTAGCAGGGACAGAGACATCACAGTACCAGGGGCAGAGACATCACAGTACCAGGGGCAGAGACATCACAGTACCAGGGGCAGAGACATCACAGTACCAGGGGCAGAGACATCACAGTACCAGAGGCAGAGACATCACAGTACCAGGGGCAGAGACATCACAGTCCCAGAGGCAGAGACATCACAGTACCGGGGCAGAGACATCACAGTACCAGGTGCAGAGATATCACAGTAATTGTGGCAGAGACATCACCGTACCAGGAGCAGAAATATCACAGTAGCAGGGGCAGAGATATCACAGTACCAGGGGCAGTGACATAACAGTACCAGGGACAGAGACATCACAATACCAGGGGCAGACACATCACAGCACAAGGACAGAGATATCACAGTACTGGGGCAGAGATATCACTGTACCAGGGGCAGAGACATCACAGTACCAGGTGCATAGATATCAGTACCAGGGGCAGAGATATGACAGGACCAGGGGCAGAGACAACACAGCACCAGAACAGAGATATCACAGTACCAGTGGCAGAGACAACACAGTACCAGAGGCAGAGAATCACAGTAACAGGGGCAGACACATCACAGCACCAGGTATGGATACATCACAGTACCAGGGGCAGAGATATCACAGTAATGGGGTGAGAGACATCACAGTACCAGGACAGAGATATCACAGTACCAGGGCAGAGAGATCACAGTACCAGGGGCAGAGACATCACAGTACTAGGGGTAGAGATAACACAGTACTAGCTGGGAGACATCAGTGTACTCGGACAGAGACACTACCAGGGGCAGAGACATGACATTACCAGGTGCAGAGATATCACAGTAATTGCGGCAGAGACATCACCGTACCAGGAGCAGAAATATCACAGTAGCAGGGGCAGAGACATCACCGTACCAGGAGCAGAAATATCACAGTACCAGGGGCAGAGCCATCACACTACCAGGGGCAGAGACATCACAGTACCAGGGACTGATACATCACAATACCAGGGACAGAGATATCACAGTACCAGGACAGAGATATCACAGTACCAGGGACAGAGACATCACAATACCAGGTGCAGAGACATCACAGTCCCAGGAAGAGAGACATCACAGAATCAGGGGCAGAGATATCACAGTATCAGGGGCAGAGATATCACAGTCCCAGGTGCAGAGACATCACAGTACCAGGGGCAGAGATAACACAGTACTAGCTGGGAGACATCAGTGTACTCGGACAGAGACACTACCAGGGGCGGAGACATCACAGTACCAGGTGCAGAGATATCACAGTAATTGTGGCAGAGACATCACCGTACCAGGAGCAGAAATATCACAGTAGCAGGGGCAGAGATATCACAGTACCAGGGGAAGAGACATCACAGTACCAGGGGCAGAGAAATCACAGTACCAGGGTCAGAGACATCACAGTACCAGTACAGAGATATCACAATACCAGGGACAGAGATGTCACAGTACCAGGG
This sequence comes from Hypanus sabinus, assembly GCF_030144855.1. Classification (NCBI taxonomy): domain Eukaryota; kingdom Metazoa; phylum Chordata; class Chondrichthyes; order Myliobatiformes; family Dasyatidae; genus Hypanus; species Hypanus sabinus. Next base: position 71,601,692 of record NC_082721.1, on the reverse strand, counting down.
GCAGAGATGTCACAGTACCAGGTGCAGAGATATCACAGTATTAGGGGCAGAGACATTACAGTACTTATGCAGAGACATCACAGTACCGGGGGCCAGAGACATCACAGTACCAGGAGCAGAGAGATCACAGTACCAGGGGCAGAGACATCACAGTACCAGGGGCAGAGACATCACAGTACCAGGGGCAGAGACATCACAGTACCAGGGGCAGAGACATCACAGTACCAGGAGCAGAGAGATCACAGTACCGGGGCAGAGATAACACAGTACTAGCTGGGAGACATCAGTGTACTTGGACAGAGACATCACAGTACCAGGGACAGAGACATCAAGGTACAAGGGACAGATATATCACAATACTGGGGCAGAGACATCACAGTAGAAGGACAGGGACATCACAGTACCAGGGGCAGAGATATCACAGTACCAGGGGCAGAGATATCACAGTACCATGGATGGATACATCACAGTACCAGCGGTAGAGATATCACAGTACGATGGGCAGAGATATCACAGTACCAGGGGCAGAAAGATCACAGTAACAGGGGCAGAGACATCACAGTACCAGGGACGGATACATCACACTACCAGGGGCAGAGACATCACAGAACCAGGGACGGATACATCACAGTACCAGGGGCAAAGATATCACAGAACCAGGGGCAGAGTTACCATAGTACCAGGGGCAGTGAGATCACAGTGCCATGTGCAGAGACATCACAATACCAGGGACAGAGATATCACAGTACCAGGGACAGAGACATCACAAAACCAGGTGCAGAGACATCACAGTCCCAGGAAGAGAGACATCACAGAATCAGGGGTAGAGATATCACAGTATCAGGGGCAGAGATATCACAGTCCCAGGTGCAGAGACATCACAGTACTAGGGGCAGAGATAACACAGTACTAGCTGGGAGACATCAGTGTACTCGGACAGAGACATCACAGTACCAGGGACAGAGACATCAAGGTACAAGGGACAGATATATCACAATACTGGGGCAGAGACATCACAGTAGAAGGACAGGGACATCACAATACCAGGGGCACAGACATCACAGTACCAGGGGCAGAGATATCACAGTAGCAGGGGCAGAGGGATAACAGTACCAGGGTCAGGGACATCACACTACCAGGGGCAGAGACATCACAGTACCATGGACGGATACATCACAGTACCAGGGGCAAAGATATCACAGAACCAGGGGCAGAGTTATCATAGTACCAGGGGCAGAGAGATCACAGTACCAGGTGCAGAGACATCACAATACCAGGGACAGAGATATCACAGTACCAGGACAGAGATATCACAGTACCAGGGACAGTGACATCACAGTACCAGGAAGAGAGACATCACAGTACCAGGGGCAGAGACATCACAGTACTAGGGGTAGAGATAACACAGTACTAGCTGGGAGACATCAGTGTACTCGGACAGAGACACTACCAGGGGCGGAGACATCACAGTACCAGGGGCAGAGAAATCACAGGACCAGGGTCAGAGACATCACGGTACCAGTACAGAGATATCACAATACCAGGGACAGAGATATCACAGTACCAGGGGCAGAGATGTCACAGTACCAAGTGCAGAGATATCACAGTATTAGGGGCAGACATTACAGTACTTATGCAGAGACATCACAGTACCGGGGGCAGAGACATCACAGTACCAGGAGCAGAGAGATAAAAGTACCGGGGCAGAGATATCACGGTAATAGGGGCAGAGACATCACAGTAGCAGGGACAGAGACATCACAGTACCAGGGGCAGAGACATCACAGTACCAGGGGCAGAGACATCACAGTACCAGGGGCAGAGACATCACAGTACCAGGGGCAGAGACATCACAGTACCAGAGGCAGAGACATCACAGTACCAGGGGCAGAGACATCACAGTACCAGAGGCAGAGACATCACAGTACCGGGGCAGAGACATCACAGTACCAGGTGCAGAGATATCACAGTAATTGTGGCAGAGACATCACCGTACCAGGAGCAGAAATATCACAGTAGCAGGGGCAGAGATATCACAGTACCAGGGGCAGTGACATAACAGTACCAGGGACAGAGACATCACAATACCAGGGGCAGACACATCACAGCACAAGGACAGAGATATCACAGTACTGGGGCAGAGATATCACTGTACCAGGGGCACAGCCATTTTAGTACCAGGGGCAGAGACATCACAGTACCAGGTGCATAGATATCAGTACCAGGGGCAGAGATATGACAGGACCAGGGGCAGAGACAACACAGTACCAGAACAGAGATATCACAGTACCAGTGGCAGAGACAACACAGTACCAGAGGCAGAGAATCACAGTAACAGGGGCAGAGACATCACAGCACCAGGTATGGATACATCACAGTACCAGGGGCAGAGATATCACAGTAATGGGGTGAGAGACATCACAGTACCAGGACAGAGATATCACAGTACCAGGGCAGAGAGATCACAGTACCAGGGGCAGAGACATCACAGTACTAGGGGTAGAGATAACACAGTACTAGCTGGGAGACATCAGTGTACTCGGACAGAGACACTACCAGGGGCGGAGACATGACAGTACCAGGTGCAGAGATATCACAGTAATTGTGGCAGAGACATCACCGTACCAGGAGCAGAAATATCACAGTAGCAGGGGCAGAGACATCACGGTACCAGGAGCAGAAATATCACAGTACCAGGGGCAGAGCCATCACACTACCAGGGGCAGAGACATCACAGTACCAGGGACTGATACATCACAATACCAGGGACAGAGATATCACAGTACCAGGACAGAGATATCACAGTACCAGGGACAGAGATATCACAGTCCCAGGTGCAGAGACATCACAGTACCAGGGGCAGAGATAACACAGTACTAGCTGGGAGACATCAGTGTACTCGGACAGAGACACTACCAGGGGCGGAGACATCACAGTACCAGGTGCAGAGATATCACAGTAATTGTGGCAGAGACATCACCGTACCAGGAGCAGAAATATCACAGTAGCAGGGGCAGAGAAATCACAGTACCAGGGTCAGAGACATCACAGTACCAGTACAGAGATATCACAATACCAGGGACAGAGATGTCACAGTACCAGGGGCAGAGATGTCACAGTACCAGGTGCAGAGATATCACAGTATTAGGGGCAGAGACATTACAGTACTTATGCAGAGACATCACAGTACCGGGGGCCAGAGACATCACAGTACCAGGAGCAGAGAGATCACAGTACCAGGGGCAGAGACATCACAGTACCAGGGGCAGAGACATCACAGTACCAGGGGCAGAGACATCACAGTACCAGGGGCAGAGACATCACAGTACCAGGAGCAGAGAGATCACAGTACCGGGGCAGAGATATCACGGTAATAGGGGCAGAGATATCACAGTAGCAGGGACAGAGACATCAATGCACCAGGGGCAGTGGTATTACAGTACCAGGGGCAGAGACATCACAGTACCAGGGGCAGAGACATCACAGTACCAGAGGCAGAGACATCACAGTACCAGGGGCAGAGACATCACAGTACCAGGGGCAGAGACATCACAGTACCAGGGGCAGAGACATCATAGTACCAGCGACAGTGGTATTACAGTACCAGGGGCAGAGACATCACAGTACCAGGGGCAGAGACATCACAGTACCAGAGGCAGAGACATCACAGTACCGGGGCAGAGACATCACACTACCAGGTGCAGAGATATCAGAGTAATTGTGGCAGAGACATCACCGTACCAGGAGCAGAAATATCACAGTAGCAGGTGCAGAGATATCACAGTATTAGGGGCAGAGACATTACAGTACCATGAGCAGAGATATCACAGTACCAGGGGCAGAGATGTCACAGTACCAGGTGCAGAGATATCACAGTATTAGGGGCAGACATTACAGTACTTATGCAGAGACATCACAGTACCGGGGGCAGAGACATCACAGTACCAGGAACAGAGAGATCACAGTACCGGGGCAGAGATATCACGGTAATAGGGGCAGAGATATCACAGTAGCAGGGACAGAGACATCAATGCACCAGTGACAGTGGGATTACAGTACAAGGTGCAGAGATATCACAGTACCAGGGGCAGAGACATCACAGGACCAGGGGCAGAGACATCACAGTACCAGAGGCAGAGACATCACAGTACCGGGGCAGAGACATCACAGTACCAGGGGCAGTGACATAACAGTACCAGGGACAGAGACATCACAATACCAGGGGCGGAGACATCACAGTACCAGGTGCAGAGATATCACAGTAATTGTGGCAGAGACATCACCGTACCAGGAGCAGAAATATCACAGTAGCAGGGGCAGAGATATCACAGTACCAGGGGCAGTGACATAACAGTACCAGGGACAGAGACATCACAATACCAGGGGCAGACACATCACAGCACAAGGACAGAGATATCACAGTACTGGGGCAGAGATATCACTGTACCAGGGGCAGAGCCATTTTAGTACCAGGGGCAGAGACATCACAGTACCAGGTGCATAGATATCACAGTACCAGGGACTGATACATCACAGTACCAGGGGCAAAGATATCACAGAACCAGGGGCAGAGTTATCATAGTACCAGGGGCAGAGAGATCACAGTACCAGGTGCAGAGACATCACAATACCAGGGACAGAGATATCACAGTACCAGGACAGAGATATCACAGTACCAGGGACAGAGACATCACAATACCAGGAAGAGAGACATCACAGAATCAGGGGCAGAGATATCACAGTATCAGGGGCAGAGATATCACAGTCCCAGGTGCAGAGACATCACAGTACTAGGGGCAGAGATAACACAGTACTAGCTGGGAGACATCAGTGTACTTGGACAGAGACATCACAGTACCAGGGACAGAGACATCAAGGTACAAGGGACAGATATATCACAATACTGGGGCAGAGACATCACAGTACAAGGACAGGGACATCACAGTACCAGGGGCAGAGACATCATGGTAACAGGGGCAGAGATATCACAGTAGCAGGGGCAGAGGGATAACAGTACCAGGGTCAGGGACATCACACTACCAGGGGCAGAGACATCACAGTACCATGGACGGATACATCACAGTACCAGCGGTAGAGATATCACAGTACGATGGGCAGAGATATCACAGTACCAGGGGCAGAAAGATCACAGTAACAGGGGCAGAGACATCACAGTACCAGGGACGGATACATCACAGTACCAGGGGCAGAGATATCACAGTACGAGGGGCAGAGATATCACAGTACCAGGGGCAGAGACATCACACTACCAGGAAGAGAGACATCACAGAATCAGGGGCAGAGATATCACAGTATCAGGGGCAGAGATATCACAGTCCCAGGTGCAGAGACATCACAGTACTAGGGGCAGAGATAACACAGTACTAGCTGGGAGACATCAGTGTACTTGGACAGAGACATCACAGTACCAGGGACAGAGACATCAAGGTACAAGGGACAGATATATCACAATACTGGGGCAGAGACATCACAGTACAAGGACAGGGACATCACAGTACCAGGGGCAGAGACATCATGGTAACAGGGGCAGAGATATCACAGTAGCAGGGGCAGAGGGATAACAGTACCAGGGTCAGGGACATCACACTACCAGGGGCAGAGACATCACAGTACCATGGACGGATACATCACAGTACCAGCGGTAGAGATATCACAGTACGATGGGCAGAGATATCACAGTACCAGGGGCAGAAAGATCACAGTAACAGGGGCAGAGACATCACAGTACCAGGGACGGATACATCACAGTACCAGGGGCAGAGATATCACAGTACGAGGGGCAGAGATATCACAGTACCAGGGGCAGAGACATCACACTACCAGGGGCAGAGACATCACAGAACCAGGGACGGATACATCACAGTACCAGGGGCAGAGATATCACAGTACGAGGGGCAGAGTTATCATAGTACCAGGGGCAGAGAGATCACAGTACCAGGTGCAGAGACATCACAATACCAGGGACAGAGATATCACAGTACCAGGACAGAGATATCACAGTACCAGGGACAGAGACATCACAATACCAGGAAGAGAGACATCACAGAATCAGGGGCAGAGATATCACAGTATCAGGGGCAGAGATATCACAGACCCAGGTGCAGAGACATCACAGTACTAGGGGTAGAGATAACACAGTACTAGCTGGGAGACATCAGTGTACTCGGACAGAGACACTACCAGGGGCGGAGACATCAAAGTACCAGGTGCAGAGATATCACAGTAATTGTGGCAGAGACATCACCGTACCAGAAGCAGAAATATCACAGTAGCAGGGGCAGAGATATCACAGTAGCAGGGGCAGAGACATCACAGTACCAGGGTCAGAGACATCACAGTAACAGTACAGAGATATCACAATACCAGGGGCAGAGACATCACAGTACCAGGTGCAGAGATATCACAGTAATTGTGGCAGAGACATCACCGTACCAGGAGCATAAATATCACAGTAGCAGGGGCAGAGATATCACAGTACCAGGGGCAGTGACATAACAGTACCAGGGACAGAGACATCACAATGCCAGGGGCAGACACATCACAGCACAAGGACAGAGATATCACAGTACTGGGGCAGAGATATCACTGTACCAGGGGCAGAGCCATTTTAGTACCAGGGGCAGAGACATCACAGTACCAGGTGCATAGATATCAGTACCAGGGGCAGAGACTTCACAGTAACAGGGGCAGAAATATGACAGGACCAGGGGCAGAGACAACAAAGTACCAGGACAGAGATATCACAGTAGCAGTGGCAGAGACATCACAGTACCAGAGGCAGAGAATCACAGTAACGGGGGCAGAGACATCGCAGCACCAGGTACGGATACATCACAGTACCAGGGGCAGAGATATCACAGGAATGGGGTGAGAGACATCACAGTACCAGGACAGAGATATCACAGTATCGGGGCAGAGAGATCACAGTACCAGGGGCAGAAACATCACAGTACTAGGGGTAGAGATAACACAGTACTAGCTGGGAGACATCAGTGTACTCGGACAGAGACACTACCAGGGGCGGAGACATGACAGTACCAGGTGCAGAGATATCACAGTAATTGTGGCAGAGACATCACCGTACCAGGAGCAGAAATATCACAGTAGCAGGGGCAGAGATATCACAGTACCAGGGGCAGAGATGTCACAGTACCAGGTGCAGAGATATCACAGTATTAGGGGCAGAGACATTACAGTACTTATGCAGAGACATCACAGTACCGGGGGCCAGAGACATCACAGTACCAGGAGCAGAGAGATCACAGTACCGGGGCAGAGATATCACGGTAATAGGTGCAGAGATATCACAGTCCCAGGTGCAGAGACATCACAGTACCAGGTGCAGAGATATCACAGTACCAGGGACAGAGACATTAAGGTACAAGGGACAGATATATCACAATACTGGGGCAGAGACATCACAGTACAAGGACCGGGACATCACAGTACCAGGGGCAGAGACATCACACTACCAGGTGCATAGATATCACAGTACCATGGACGGATACATCACAGTACCGGGGCAGAGATATCACAGTAGCAGGGGCAGAGTTATCATAGTACCAGGGGCAGAGAGATCACAGTACCAGGTGCAGAGACATCACAATACCAGGGACAGAGATATCACAGTACCAGGACAGAGATATCACAGTACCAGGGACAGAGACATCACAATACCAGGAAGAGAGACATCACAGAATCAGGGGCAGAGATATCACAGTATCAGGGGCAGAGATATCACAGACCCAGGTGCAGAGACATCACAGTACTAGGGGTAGAGATAACACAGTACTAGCTGGGAGACATCAGTGTACTCGGACAGAGACACTACCAGGGGCGGAGACATCAAAGTACCAGGTGCAGAGATATCACAGTAATTGTGGCAGAGACATCACCGTACCAGGAGCAGAAATATCACAGTAGCAGGGGCAGATATATCACAGTAGCAGGGGCAGAGACATCACAGTACCAGGGTCAGAGACATCACAGTACCAGTACAGAGATATCACAATACCAGGGGCAGAGACATCACAGTACCAGGTGAAGAGATATCACAGTAATTGTGGCAGAGACATCACCGTACCAGGAGCAGAAATATCACAGTAGCAGGGGCAGAGATATCACAGTACCAGGGGCAGTGACATAACAGTACCAGGGACAGAGACATCACAATGCCAGGGGCAGACACAGCACAGCACAAGGACAGAGATATCACAGTACTGGGGCAGAGATATCACTGTACCAGGGGCAGAGCCATTTTAGTACCAGGGGCAGAGACATCACAGTACCAGGTGCATAGATATCAGTACCAGGGGCAGAGACTTCACAGTAACAGGGGCAGAAATATGACAGGACCAGGGGCAGAGACAACACAGTACCAGGACAGAGATATCACAGTAGCAGTGGCAGAGACATCACAGTACCAGAGGCAGAGAATCACAGTAACGGGGGCAGAGACATCGCAGCACCAGGTACGGATACATCACAGTACCAGGGTCAGAGATATCACAGGAATGGGGTGAGAGACATCACAGTACCAGGACAGAGATATCACAGTATCGGGGCAGAGAGATCACAGTACCAGGGGCAGAAATATCACAGTACTAGGGGTAGAGATAACACAGTACTAGCTGGGAGACATCAGTGTACTCGGACAGAGACACTACCAGGGGCGGAGACATCACAGTACCAGGTGCAGAGATATCACAGTAATTGTGGCAGAGACATCACCGTACCAGGAGCAGAAATATCACAGTAGCAGGGGCAGAGATATCACAGTACCAGGGGCAGAGATGTCACAGTACCAGGTGCAGAGATATCACAGTATTAGGGGCAGAGACATTACAGTACTTATGCAGAGACATCACAGTACCGGGGGCCAGAGACATCACAGTACCAGGAGCAGAGAGATCACAGTACCGGGGCAGAGATATCACGGTAATAGGTGCAGAGATATCACAGTCCCAGGTGCAGAGACATCACAGTACCAGGTGCAGAGATATCACAGTACCAGGGACAGAGACATTAAGGTACAAGGGACAGATATATCACAATACTGGGGCAGAGACATCACAGTACAAGGACCGGGACATCACAGTACCAGGGGCAGAGACATCACAGTACAAGGACCGGGACATCACAGTACCAGGGGCAGAGACATCACGGTAACAGGGGCAGAGATATCACAGTAGCAGGGGCAGAGGGATAACAGTACCAGGGTCAGGGACATCACACTACCAGGGGCAGAGACATCACAGTACCATGGACGGATACATCACAGTACCAGCGGTAGAGATATCACAGTACGATGGGCAGAGATATCACAGTACCAGGGGCAGAAAGATCACAGTAACAGGGGCAGAGACATCACAGTACCAGGGACGGATACATCACAGTACCAGGGGCAGAGATATCACAGTACGAGGGGCAGAGATATCACAGTACCAGGGGCAGAGACATCACACTACCAGGGGCAGAGACATCACAGAACCAGGGATGGATACATCACAGTACCAGGGGCAGAGATATCACAGTACGAGGGGCAGAGTTATCATAGTACCAGGGGCAGAGAGATCACAGTACCAGGTGCAGAGACATCACAATACCAGGGACAGAGATATCACAGTACCAGGACAGAGATATCACAGTACCAGGGACAGAGACATCACAATACCAGGAAGAGAGACATCACAGAATCAGGGGCAGAGATATCACAGTATCAGGGGCAGAGATATCACAGACCCAGGTGCAGAGACATCACAGTACTAGGGGTAGAGATAACACAGTACTAGCTGGGAGACATCAGTGTACTCGGACAGAGACACTACCAGGGGCGGAGACATCAAAGTACCAGGTGCAGAGATATCACAGTAATTGTGGCAGAGACATCACCGTACCAGGAGCAGAAATATCACAGTACCGGGGCAGAGATATCACGGCAATAGGGGCAGAGATATCACAGTACCAGGGGCAAAGATATCACAGAACCAGGGGCAGAGAGATCACAGTACCAGGTGCAGAGACATCACAATACCAGGGACAGAGATATCACAGTACCAGGACAGAGATATCACAGTACCAGGGACAGAGACATCACAATACCAGGAAGAGAGACATCACAGAATCAGGGGCAGAGATGTCACAGTATCAGGGGCAGAGATATCACAGTCCCAGGTGCAGAGACATCACAGTACTAGGGGTAGAGATAACACAGTACTAGCTGGGAGACATCAGTGTACTCGGACAGAGACACTACCAGGGGCGGAGACATCACAGTACCAGGTGCAGAGATATCACAGTAATTGTGGCAGAGACATCACCGTACCAGGTGCAGAGATATCACAGTAATTGTGGCAGAGACATCACCGTACCAGGGGCAGAGATGTCACAGTCCCAGGTGCAGAGACATCACAATACCAGGGACAGAGATATCACAGTACCAGGACAGAGACATCACTGTACTAGGGGCAGAGATAACACAGTACTAGCTGGGAGACATCAGTGTACTCGGACAGAGACACTACCAGGGGCGGAGACATCACAGTACCAGGTGCAGAGATATCACAGTAATTGTGGCAGAGACATCACCGTACCAGGAGCAGAAATATCACAGTAGCAGGGGCAGAGATATCACAGTACCAGGGGCAGAGATGTCACAGTACCAGGTGCAGAGATATCACAGTATTAGGGGCAGAGACATTACAGTACTTATGCAGAGACATCACAGTACCGGGGGCCAGAGACATCACAGTACCAGGAGCAGAGAGATCACAGTACCGGGGCAGAGATATCACGGTAATAGGTGCAGAGATATCACAGTCCCAGGTGCAGAGACATCACAGTACCAGGTGCAGAGATATCACAGTACCAGGGACAGAGACATTAAGGTACAAGGGACAGATATATCACAATACTGGGGCAGAGACATCACAGTACAAGGACCGGGACATCACAGTACCAGGGGCAGAGACATCACAGTACAAGGACCGGGACATCACAGTACCAGGGGCAGAGACATCACGGTAACAGGGGCAGAGATATCACAGTAGCAGGGGCAGAGGGATAACAGTACCAGGGTCAGGGACATCACACTACCAGGGGCAGAGACATCACAGTACCATGGACGGAAACATCACAGTACCAGCGGTAGAGATATCACAGTATGATGGGCAGAGATATCACAGTACCAGGGGCAGAAAGATCACAGTAACAGGGGCAGAGACATCACAGTACCAGGGACGGATACATCACAGTACCAGGGGCAGAGATATCACAGTACGAGGGGCAGAGATATCACAGTACCAGGTGCAGAGACATCGCAATACCAGGGAGAGAGATATCACAGTACCAGGACAGAGATATCACAGTACCAGGGACAGAGACATCACAATACCAGGAAGAGAGACATCACAGAATCAGGGGCAGAGATGTCACAGTATCAGGGGCAGAGATATCACAGTCCCAGGTGCAGAGACATCACAGTACTAGGGGTAGAGATAACACAGTACTAGCTGGGAGACATCAGTGTACTCGGACAGAGACACTACCAGGGGCGGAGACATCACTGTACCAGGTGCAGAGATATCACAGTAATTGTGGCAGAGATATCACCGTACCAGGGGCAGAGAAATCACAGTACCAGGGTCAGAGACATCACAGTACCAGTACAGAGATATCACAATACCAGGGACAGAGATATCACAGTACCAGGGGCAGAGATGTCACAGTACCAGGTGCAGAGATATCACAGTATTAGGGGCAGAGACATTACAGTACTAATGCAGAGACATCACAGTACCGGTGGCAGAGACATCACAGTACCAGGAGCAGAGAGATCACAGTACCGGGGCAGAGATATCACGGTAATAGGGGCAGAGATATCACAGTACCAGGGGCAGAGACATCACAGTACCAGAGGCAGAGACATCACAGTACCAGGGCAGAGACATCACAGTACCAGGTGCAGAGATATCACAGTAATAGTGGCAGAGACATCACCGTACCAGGAGCAGAAATATCACAGTACAAGGGGCAGAGATATCACAGTACCAGGGGCAGTGACATAACAGTACCAGGGACAGAGACATCACAATACCAGGGGCAGACACATCACAGCACAAGGACAGAGATATCACAGTACTGGGGCAGAGATATCACTGTACCAGGGGCAGAGCCATTTTAGTACCAGGGGCAGAGACATCACAGTACCAGGTGCAGAGATATCACAGTACGAGGGGCAGAGACATCACAGTACCAGGGACGGATACATCACAGTACCAGGGGCAGAGATATCACAGTACGAGGGGCCGAGACATCACAGTACCAGGGACGGATACATCACAGTACCAGGGGCAGAGACATCACAGCACCAGGGTCAGAGACATCACACTACCAGGGGCAGAGACATCACAGAATCAGGGACGGATAAATCACTGTACCAGGGGCAGAGACATCACAGTACCAGGGACTGATACATCACAGTACCAGGGGCAAAGATATCACAGAACCAGGGGCAGAGTTATCATAGTACCAGGGGCAGAGAGATCACAGTACCAGGTGCAGAGACATCACAATACCAGGGACAGAGATATCACAGTACCAGGACAGAGATATCACAGTACCAGGGACAGAGACATCACAGTCCCAGGAAGAGAGACATCACAGAATCAGGGGCAGAGATATCACAGTATCAGGGGCAGAGATATCACAGTCCCAGGTGCGGAGACATCACAGTACTAGGGGCAGAGATAACACAGTACTAGCTGGGAGACATCAGTGTACTTGGACAGAGACATCACAGTACCAGGGACAGAGACATCAAGGTACAAGGGACAGATATATCACAATACTGGGGCAGAGACATCACAGTAGAAGGACAGGGACATCATAGTACCAGGGGCAGAGACATCACACTACCAGGGGCAGAGACATCACAGTACCATGGACGGATACATCACAGTACCAGCGGTAGAGATATCACAGTACGATGGGCAGAGATATCACAATACCAGGGGCAGAAAGATCACAGTAACAGGGGCAGAGACATCACAGTACCTGGGACGGATACATCACAGTACCAGGGGCAGAGATATCACAGTACGAGGGGCAGAGATATCACAGTACCAGGGGCAGAGACATCACAGCACCAGGGTCAGAGACATCACACTACCAGGGGCAGAGACATCACAGAACCAGGGACGGATACATCACAGTACCAGGGGCAAAGATATCACAGAACCAGGGGCAGAGTTACCATAGTACCAGGGGCAGTGAGATCACAGTGCCAGGTGCAGAGACATCACAATACCAGGGACAGAGATATCACAGTACCAGGGACAGAGACATCACAATACCAGGTGCAGAGACATCACAGTCCCAGGAAGAGAGACATCACAGAATCAGGGGTAGAGATATCACAGTATCAGGGGCAGAGATATCACAGTCCCAGGTGCAGAGACATCACAGTACTAGGGGCAGAGATAACACAGTACTAGCTGGGAGACATCAGTGTACTCGGACAGAGACATCACAGTACCAGGGACAGAGACATCAAGGTACAAGGGACAGATATATCACAATACTGGGGCAGAGACATCACAGTAGAAGGACAGGGACATCACAATACCAGGGGCACAGACATCACAGTACCAGGGGCAGAGATATCACAGTAGCAGGGGCAGAGGGATAACAGTACCAGGGTCAGGGACATCAGACTACCAGGGGCAGAGACATCACAGTACCATGGACGGATACATCACAGTACCAGCGGTAGAGATATCACAGTACGATGGGCAGAGATATCACAGTACCAGGGCAGAAAGATCACAGTAACAGGGGCAGAGATATCACAGTACCAGAGACGGATACATCACAGTACCAGGGGCAGAGATATCACAGTACGAGGGGCAGAGATATCACAGTACCAGGGGCAGAGACATCACAGAACCAGGGACGGATACATCACAGTACCAGGGGCAGAGATATCACAGTAGCAGGGGCAGAGATATCACAGTACCAGGGGCAGAGATATCAGAGTAATTGTGGCAGAGACATCACCGTACCAGGAGCAGAAATATCACAGTAGCAGGGGCAGAGATATCACATTACCAGGGGCAGTGACATAACAGTACCAGGGACAGAGACATCACAATACCAGGGGCAGACACATCACAGCACAAGGACAGAGATATCACAGTACTGGGCAGAGATATCACTGTACCAGGGGCAGAGCCATTTTAGTACCAGGGGCAGAGACATCACAGTACCAGGTGCATAGATATCACAGTACCATGGACGGATACATCACAGTACCAGCGGTAGAGATATCACAGTACGATGGGCAGAGATATCACAGTACCAGGGGCAGAAAGATCACAGTAACAGGGGCAGAGACATCACAGAACCAGGGACGGATACATCACAGTACCAGGGGCAGAGATATCACAGTACGAGGGGCAGAGATATCACAGAACCAGGGGCAGAGAGATCACAGTACCGGGGCAGAGATATCACGGTAATAGGGGCAGAGATATCACGGTAATAGGGACAGAGACATCACAGTACCAGGAGCGGAGACATCACAGCACAAGGACAGAGATTTCACAGTACCAGGTGCATAGATATCAGTACCAGGGGCAGAGACATCACAGTACCAGGTGCATAGATATCAGTACCAGGGGCAGAGATATCACAGTACGAGGGGCAGAGATATCACAGCACCAGGGTCAGAGACATCACACTACCAGGGGCAGAGACATCACAGAACCAGGGATGGATACATCACAGTACTAGGGGCAGAGATAACACAGTACTAGCTGGGAGACATCAGTGTACTCGGACAGAGACATCACAGTACCAGGGACAGAGACATCACCGTACCAGGTGCAGAGATATCACAGTAATTGTGGCAGAGATATCACCGTACCAGGGTCAGAGACATCACAGTACCAGTACAGAGATATCACAATACCAGGGACAGAGATATCACAGTACCAGGGTCAGAGACATCACAGTACCAGTACAGAGATATCACAATACCAGGGACAGAGATATCACAGTACCAGGGGCAGAGATGTCACAGTACCAGGTGCAGAGATATCACAGTATTAGGGGCAGAGACATTACAGTACTAATGCAGAGACATCACAGTACCGGTGGCAGAGACATCACAGTACCAGGAGCAGAGAGATCACAGTACCGGGGCAGAGATATCACGGTAATAGGGGCAGAGATATCACAGTACCAGGGGCAGAGACATCACAGTACCAGAGGCAGAGACATCACAGTACCAGGGCAGAGACATCACAGTACCAGGTGCAGAGATATCACAGTAATAGTGGCAGAGACATCACCGTACCAGGAGCAGAAATATCACAGTACAAGGGGCAGAGATATCACAGTACCAGGGGCAGTGACATAACAGTACCAGGGACAGAGACATCACAATACCAGGGGCAGACACATCACAGCACAAGGACAGAGATATCACAGTACTGGGGCAGAGATATCACTGTACCAGGGGCAGAGCCATTTTAGTACCAGGGGCAGAGACATCACAGTACCAGGTGCAGAGATATCACAGTACGAGGGGCAGAGACATCACAGTACCAGGGACGGATACATCACAGTACCAGGGGCAGAGATATCACAGTACGAGGGGCCGAGACATCACAGTACCAGGGACGGATACATCACAGTACCAGGGGCAGAGACATCACAGCACCAGGGTCAGAGACATCACACTACCAGGGGCAGAGACATCACAGAATCAGGGACGGATAAATCACTGTACCAGGGGCAGAGACATCACAGTACCAGGGACTGATACATCACAGTACCAGGGGCAAAGATATCACAGAACCAGGGGCAGAGTTATCATAGTACCAGGGGCAGAGAGATCACAGTACCAGGTGCAGAGACATCACAATACCAGGGACAGAGATATCACAGTACCAGGACAGAGATATCACAGTACCAGGGACAGAGACATCACAGTCCCAGGAAGAGAGACATCACAGAATCAGGGGCAGAGATATCACAGGGGCAGAGATATCACAGTCCCAGGTGCAGAGACATCACAGTACTAGGGGCAGAGATAACACAGTACTAGCTGGGAGACATCAGTGTACTTGGACAGAGACATCACAGTACCAGGGACAGAGACATCAAGGTACAAGGGACAGATATATCACAATACTGGGGCAGAGACATCACAGTAGAAGGACAGGGACATCATAGTACCAGGGGCAGAGACATCACACTACCAGGGGCAGAGACATCACAGTACCATGGACGGATACATCACAGTACCAGCGGTAGAGATATCACAGTACGATGGGCAGAGATATCACAATACCAGGGGCAGAAAGATCACAGTAACAGGGGCAGAGACATCACAGTACCTGGGACGGATACATCACAGTACCAGGGGCAGAGATATCACAGTACGAGGGGCAGAGATATCACAGTACCAGGGGCAGAGACATCACAGCACCAGGGTCAGAGACATCACACTACCAGGGGCAGAGACATCACAGAACCAGGGACGGATACATCACAGTACCAGGGGCAAAGATATCACAGAACCAGGGGCAGAGTTACCATAGTACCAGGGGCAGTGAGATCACAGTGCCAGGTGCAGAGACATCACAATACCAGGGACAGAGATATCACAGTACCAGGGACAGAGACATCACAATACCAGGTGCAGAGACATCACAGTCCCAGGAAGAGAGACATCACAGAATCAGGGGTAGAGATATCACAGTATCAGGGGCAGAGATATCACAGTCCCAGGTGCAGAGACATCACAGTACTAGGGGCAGAGATAACACAGTACTAGCTGGGAGACATCAGTGTACTCGGACAGAGACATCACAGTACCAGGGACAGAGACATCAAGGTACAAGGGACAGATATATCACAATACTGGGGCAGAGACATCACAGTAGAAGGACAGGGACATCACAATACCAGGGGCACAGACATCACAGTACCAGGGGCAGAGATATCACAGTAGCAGGGGCAGAGGGATAACAGTACCAGGGTCAGGGACATCACACTACCAGGGGCAGAGACATCACAGTACCATGGACGGATACATCACAGTACCAGCGGTAGAGATATCACAGTACGATGGGCAGAGATATCACAGTACCAGGGCAGAAAGATCACAGTAACAGGGGCAGAGATATCACAGTACCAGAGACGGATACATCACAGTACCAGGGGCAGAGATATCACAGTAGCAGGGGCAGAGATATCACAGTTCCAGGGGCAGAGATATCAGAGTAATTGTGGCAGAGACATCACCGTACCAGGAGCAGAAATATCACAGTAGCAGGGGCAGAGATATCACATTACCAGGGGCAGTGACATAACAGTACCAGGGACAGAGACATCACAATACCAGGGGCAGACACATCACAGCACAAGGACAGAGATATCACAGTACTGGGCAGAGATATCACTGTACCAGGGGCAGAGCCATTTTAGTACCAGGGGCAGAGACATCACAGTACCAGGTGCATAGATATCACAGTACCATGGACGGATACATCACAGTACCAGCGGTAGAGATATCACAGTACGATGGGCAGAGATATCACAGTACCAGGGGCAGAAAGATCACAGTAACAGGGGCAGAGACATCACAGAACCAGGGACGGATACATCACAGTACCAGGGGCAGAGATATCACAGTACGAGGGGCAGAGATATCACAGAACCAGGGGCAGAGAGATCACAGTACCGGGGCAGAGATATCACGGTAATAGGGGCAGAGATATCACGGTAATAGGGACAGAGACATCACAGTACCAGGAGCGGAGACATCACAACACAAGGACAGAGATTTCACAGTACCAGGTGCATAGATATCAGTACCAGGGGCAGAGACATCACAGTACCAGGTGCATAGATATCAGTACCAGGGGCAGAGATATCACAGTACGAGGGGCAGAGATATCACAGCACCAGGGTCAGAGACATCACACTACCAGGGGCAGAGACATCACAGAACCAGGGATGGATACATCACAGTACTAGGGGCAGAGATAACACAGTACTAGCTGGGAGACATCAGTGTACTCGGACAGAGACATCACAGTACCAGGGACAGAGACATCAAGGTACAAGGGACAGATATATCACAATACTGGGGCAGAGACATCACAGTACAAGGACAGGGACATCACAGTACCAGGGGCAGAGACATCACAGTACCAGGGGCAGAGATATCACAGTAGCAGGGGCAGAGGGATAACAGTACCAGGGTCAGGGACATCACACTACCAGGGGCAGAGACATCACAGTACCATGGACGGATACATCACAGTACCAGCGGTAGAGATATCACAGTACGATGGGCAGAGATATCACAGTACCAGGGACAGAGACATCAAGGTACAAGGGACAGATATATCACAATACTGGGGCAGAGACATCACAGTACAAGGACAGGGACATCACAGTACCAGGGGCAGAGATATCACAGTAGCAGGGGCAGATGGATAACAGTACCAGGGTCAGGGACATCACAGTACCAGTACAGAGATATCACAATACCAGGGGCAGAGATGTCACAGTACCAGGTGCACAGATATCACAGTATTAGGGGCAGAGACATTACAGTACTTATGCAGAGACATCACAGTACCAGGGGCAGAGACATCACAGTACCAGGAGCAGAGAGATCACAGTACCGGGGCAGAGATATCACGGTAATAGGGGCAGAGATAACACAGTAGCAGGGACAGAGACATCAATGCACCAGCGACAGTGGGATTACAGTACAAGGTGCAGAGATATCACAGTACCAGGGGCAGAGACATCACAGTACCAGAGGCAGAGACATCACAGTACCAGGGGCAGAGACATCACAGTACCAGGGGCAGAGACATCACAGTACCAGGGGCAGAGACATCACGGTAATTGTGGCAGAGACATCACCGTACCAGGAGCAGAAATATCACAGTAGCAGGGGCAGAGGTATCACAGTACCAGGGGCAGTGACATAACAGTACCAGGGACAGAGACATCACAATACCAGGGGCAGACACATCACAGCACAAGGACAGAGATATCACAGTACTGGGGCAGAGATCTCACTGTACCAGGGGCAGAGCCATTTTAGTACTGGGGCAGAGACATCACAGTACCAGGTGCATAGATATCAGTACCAGGGGCAGAGACTTCACAGTAACAGGGGCAGAGATATGACAGGACCAGGGGCAGAGACAACAAAGTACCAGGACAGAGATATCACAGTACCAGTGGCAGAGACAACACAGTAGCAGAGGCAGAGAATCACAGTAACGGGGGCAGAGACATCACAGCACCAGGTACGGATACATCACAGTACCAGGGGCAGAGATATCACAGTAATGGGGTGAGAGACATCACGGTACCAGGACAGAGATATCACAGTACCGGGGCAGAGAGATCACAGTACCAGGGGCAGAGACATCACAGTACTAGGGGTAGAGATAACACAGTACTAGCTGGGAGACATCAGTGTACTCGGACAGAGACACTACCAGGGGCGGAAACATCACAGTACCAGGTGCAGAGATATCACAGTAATTGTGGCAGAGACATCACCGTACCAGGAGCAGAAATATCACAGTAGCAGGGGCAGAGATATCACAGTACCAGGGGCAGAGCCATCACAGTACCATGGGCAGAGAAATCACAGTACCAGGGTCAGAGTCATCACAGTACTAGTACAGAGATATCACAATACCAGGGACAGAGATATCACAGTACCAGGGGCAGAGATGTCACAGTACCAGGTGCAGAGATATCACAGTATTAGGGGCAGAGACATTACAGTACTTATGCAGAGACATCACAGTACCGGGGGCAGAGACATCACAGTACCAGGAGCAGAGAGATCACAGTACCGGGGCAGAGATATCACGGTAATAGGGGCAGAGATATCACAGTAGCAGGGACAGAGACATCAATGCACCAGTGACAGCGGGATTACAGTACCAGGGGCAGAGATATCACAGTACCAGGGGCAGAGACATCACAGTACCGGGGCAGAGACATCACACTACCAGGGGCGGAGACATCACAGCACAAGGACAGAGATATCACAGTACTGGGGCAGAGATATCACTGTACCAGGGGCAGAGACATCACAGTACCAGGTGTATAGATATCAGTACCAGGGGCAGCGACATCACAGTACCAGGTGCATAGATATCAGTACCAGGGGCAGAGATATCACAGTACGAAGGGCAGAGATATCACAGCACCAGGGTCAGAGACATCACAGAACCAGGGATGGATACATCACAGTACCAGGGGCAGAGACATCACAGTACCAGGGACTGATACATCACAGTACTAGGGGCAAAGATATCACAGAACCAGGGGCAGAGTTATCATAGTACCAGGTGCAGAGACATCACAATACCAGGGACAGAGACATCACAGTACGAGGGGCAAAGATATCACAGAACCAGCGACAGAGATATCACAGTACCAGGACAGAGATATCACAGTACCAGGGACAGAGACATCACAATACCAGGAAGAGAGACATCACAGAATCAGGGGCAGAGATATCACAGTATCAGGGGCAGAGATATCACAGTACCAGGGACAGAGACATCAAGGTACAAGGGACAGATATATCACAATACTGGGGCAGAGACATCACAGTACAAGGACAGGGACATCACAGTACCAGGGGCAGAGATATCACAGTAGCAGGGGCAGATGGATAACAGTACCAGGGTCAGGGACATCACAGTACCAGTACAGAGATATCACAATACCAGGGGCAGAGATGTCACAGTACCAGGTGCACAGATATCACAGTATTAGGGGCAGAGACATTACAGTACTTATGCAGAGACATCACAGTACCAGGGGCAGAGACATCACAGTACCAGGAGCAGAGAGATCACAGTACCGGGGCAGAGATATCACGGTAATAGGGGCAGAGATAACACAGTAGCAGGGACAGAGACATCAATGCACCAGCGACAGTGGGATTACAGTACAAGGTGCAGAGATATCACAGTACCAGGGGCAGAGACATCACAGTACCAGAGGCAGAGACATCACAGTACCAGGGGCAGAGACATCACAGTACCAGGGGCAGAGACATCACAGTACCAGGGGCAGAGACATCACGGTAATTGTGGCAGAGACATCACCGTACCAGGAGCAGAAATATCACAGTAGCAGGGGCAGAGGTATCACAGTACCAGGGGCAGTGACATAACAGTACCAGGGACAGAGACATCACAATACCAGGGGCAGACACATCACAGCACAAGGACAGAGATATCACAGTACTGGGGCAGAGATCTCACTGTACCAGGGGCAAAGCCATTTTAGTACTGGGGCAGAGACATCACAGTACCAGGTGCATAGATATCAGTACCAGGGGCAGAGACTTCACAGTAACAGGGGCAGAGATATGACAGGACCAGGGGCAGAGACAACACAGTACCAGGACAGAGATATCACAGTACCAGTGGCAGAGACAACACAGTAGCAGAGGCAGAGAATCACAGTAACGGGGGCAGAGACATCACAGCACCAGGTACGGATACATCACAGTACCAGGGGCAGAGATATCACAGTAATGGGGTGAGAGACATCACGGTACCAGGACAGAGATATCACAGTACCGGGGCAGAGAGATCACAGTACCAGGGGCAGAGACATCACAGTACTAGGGGTAGAGATAACACAGTACTAGCTGGGAGACATCAGTGTACTCGGACAGAGACACTACCAGGGGCGGAAACATCACAGTACCAGGTGCAGAGATATCACAGTAATTGTGGCAGAGACATCACCGTACCAGGAGCAGAAATATCACAGTAGCAGGGGCAGAGATATCACAGTACCAGGGGCAGAGCCATCACAGTACCATGGGCAGAGAAATCACAGTACCAGGGTCAGAGTCATCACAGTACTAGTACAGAGATATCACAATACCAGGGACAGAGATATCACAGTACCAGGGGCAGAGATGTCACAGTACCAGGTGCAGAGATATCACAGTATTAGGGGCAGAGACATTACAGTACTTATGCAGAGACATCACAGTACCGGGGGCAGAGACATCACAGTACCAGGAGCAGAGAGATCACAGTACCGGGGCAGAGATATCACGGTAATAGGGGCAGAGATATCACAGTAGCAGGGACAGAGACATCAATGCACCAGTGACAGCGGGATTACAGTACCAGGGGCAGAGATATCACAGTACCAGGGGCAGAGACATCACAGTACCGGGGCAGAGACATCACACTACCAGGGGCGGAGACATCACAGCACAAGGACAGAGATATCACAGTACTGGGGCAGAGATATCACTGTACCAGGGGCAGAGACATCACAGTACCAGGTGTATAGATATCAGTACCAGGGGCAGCGACATCACAGTACCAGGTGCATAGATATCAGTACCAGGGGCAGAGATATCACAGTACGAAGGGCAGAGATATCACAGCACCAGGGTCAGAGACATCACAGAACCAGGGATGGATACATCACAGTACCAGGGGCAGAGACATCACAGTACCAGGGACTGATACATCACAGTACTAGGGGCAAAGATATCACAGAACCAGGGGCAGAGTTATCATAGTACCAGGTGCAGAGACATCACAATACCAGGGACAGAGACATCACAGTACGAGGGGCAAAGATATCACAGAACCAGCGACAGAGATATCACAGTACCAGGACAGAGATATCACAGTACCAGGGACAGAGACATCACAATACCAGGAAGAGAGACATCACAGAATCAGGGGCAGAGATATCACAGTATCAGGGGCAGAGATATCACACTACCAGGGGCAGAGACATCACAGAACCAGGGATGGATACATCACAGTACTAGGGGCAGAGATAACACAGTACTAGCTGGGAGACATCAGTGTACTCGGACAGAGACATCACAGTACCAGGGACAGAGACATCAAGGTACAAGGGACAGATATATCACAATACTGGGGCAGAGACATCACAGTACAAGGACAGGGACATCACAGTACCAGGGGCTGAGACATCACAGTACCAGGGGCAGAGATATCACAGTAGCAGGGGCAGAGGGATAACAGTACCAGGGTCAGGGACATCACACTACCAGGGGCAGAGACATCTCAGTACCATGGACGGATACATCACAGTACCAGCGGTAGAGATATCACAGTACGATGGGCAGAGATATCACAGTACCAGGGGCAGAAAGATCACAGTAACAGGGGCAGAGACATCACAGTACCAGGGACGGATACATCACAGTACCAGGGGCAGAGATATCACAGTACCAGGACAGAGATATCACAGTACCAGGGACAGAGACATCACAATACCAGGAAGAGAGACATCACAGAATCAGGGGCAGAGATATCACAGTATCAGGGGCAGAGATATCACAGTCCCAGGTGCAGAGACATCACAGTACTAGGGGTAGAGATAACACAGTACTAGCTGGGAGACATCAGTGTACTCGGACAGAGACACTACCAGGGGCGGAGACATCACATTACCAGGGGCAGAGAAATCACAGTACCAGGGTCAGAGACATCACAGTACCAGTACAGAGATATCACAATACCAGGGACAGAGATATCACAGTACCAGGGGCAGAGATGTCACAGTACCAGGTGCAGAGATATCACAGTATTAGGGGCAGAGACATTACAGTACTTATGCAGAGACATCACAGTACCGGGGGCAGAGACATCACAGTACCAGGAGCAGAGAGATCACAGTACCGGGGCAGAGATATCACGGTAATAGGGGCAGAGATATCACAGTATTAGGGGCAGAGACATTACAGTACTTATGCAGAGACATCACAGTACCGGGGGCAGAGACATCACAGTACCAGGAGCAGAGAGATCACAGTACCGGGGCAGAGATATCACGGTAATAGGGGCAGAGATATCACAGTAGCAGGGACAGAGACATCAATGCACCAGCGACAGTGGGATTACAGTACAAGGTGCAGAGATATCACAGTACCAGGGGCAGAGACATCACAGTACCAGAGGCAGAGACATCACAGTACCAGGGGCAGAGACATCACAGTACCAGGGGCAGAGACATCACAGTACCAGAGGCAGAGACATCACAGTACCAGGGGCGGAGACATCACAGTACCAGGTGCAGAGATATCACAGTAATTGTGGCAGAGACATCACCGTACCAGGAGCAGAAATATCACAGTAGCAGGGGCAGAGATATCACAGTACCAGGGGCAGTGACATAACAGTACCAGGGACAGAGACATCACAATACCAGGGGCAGACACATCACAGCACAAGGACAGAGATATCACACTACTGGGGCAGAGATATCACTGTACCAGGGGCAGAGCCATTTTAGTACCAGGGGCAGAGACATCACAGTACCAGGGGCAGAGATATGACAGGACCAGGGGCAGAGACATCACAGTACCAGTACAGAGATATCACAATAACAGGGACAGAGATATCACAGTACCAGGGGCAGAGATATCACAGTATTAGGGGCAGAGACATTACAGTACTTATGCAGAGACATCACAGTACCGGGGGCAGAGACATCACAGTACCAGGAGCAGAGAGATCACAGTACCGGGGCAGAGATATCACGGTAATAGGGGCAGAGATATCACAGTACCAGGGGCAGAGATATCAGAGTACCAGGGGCAGAGACATCACAGTACCAGGGGCAGAGATATCACAGTAATGGGGTGAGAGACATCACGGTACCAGGACAGAGATATCACAGTACCGGGGCAGAGAGATCACAGTACCAGGGGCAGAGACATCACAGTACTAGGGGTAGAGATAACACAGTACTAGCTGGGAGACATCAGTGTACTCGGACAGAGACACTACCAGGGGCGGAAACATCACAGTACCAGGTGCAGAGATATCACAGTAATTGTGGCAGAGACATCACCGTACCAGGAGCAGAAATATCACAGTAGCAGGGGCAGAGATATCACAGTACCAGGGGCAGAGCCATCACAGTACCATGGGCAGAGAAATCACAGTACCAGGGTCAGAGTCATCACAGTACTAGTACAGAGATATCACAATACCAGGGACAGAGATATCACAGTACCAGGGGCAGAGATGTCACAGTACCAGGTGCAGAGATATCACAGTATTAGGGGCAGAGACATTACAGTACTTATGCAGAGACATCACAGTACCGGGGGCAGAGACATCACAGTACCAGGAGCAGAGAGATCACAGTACCGGGGCAGAGATATCACGGTAATAGGGGCAGAGATATCACAGTAGCAGGGACAGAGACATCAATGCACCAGTGACAGCGGGATTACAGTACCAGGGGCAGAGATATCACAGTACCAGGGGCAGAGACATCACAGTACCGGGGCAGAGACATCACACTACCAGGGGCGGAGACATCACAGCACAAGGACAGAGATATCACAGTACTGGGGCAGAGATATCACTGTACCAGGGGCAGAGACATCACAGTACCAGGTGTATAGATATCAGTACCAGGGGCAGCGACATCACAGTACCAGGTGCATAGATATCAGTACCAGGGGCAGAGATATCACAGTACGAAGGGCAGAGATATCACCGCACCAGGGTCAGAGACATCACAGAACCAGGGATGGATACATCACAGTACCAGGGGCAGAGACATCACAGTACCAGGGACTGATACATCACAGTACTAGGGGCAAAGATATCACAGAACCAGGGGCAGAGTTATCATAGTACCAGGTGCAGAGACATCACAATACCAGGGACAGAGACATCACAGTACGAGGGGCAAAGATATCACAGAACCAGCGACAGAGATATCACAGTACCAGGACAGAGATATCACAGTACCAGGGACAGAGACATCACAATACCAGGAAGAGAGACATCACAGAATCAGGGGCAGAGATATCACAGTATCAGGGGCAGAGATATCACACTACCAGGGGCAGAGACATCACAGAACCAGGGATGGATACATCACAGTACTAGGGGCAGAGATAACACAGTACTAGCTGGGAGACATCAGTGTACTCGGACAGAGACATCACAGTACCAGGGACAGAGACATCAAGGTACAAGGGACAGATATATCACAATACTGGGGCAGAGACATCACAGT
Organism: Hypanus sabinus; assembly: GCF_030144855.1. NCBI lineage: Eukaryota > Metazoa > Chordata > Chondrichthyes > Myliobatiformes > Dasyatidae > Hypanus > Hypanus sabinus. Next base: position 71,575,556 of record NC_082721.1, on the reverse strand, counting down.
ACAAGGACAGGGACATCACAGTACCAGGGGCTGAGACATCACAGTACCAGGGGCAGAGATATCACAGTAGCAGGGGCAGAGGGATAACAGTACCAGGGTCAGGGACATCACACTACCAGGGGCAGAGACATCTCAGTACCATGGACGGATACATCACAGTACCAGCGGTAGAGATATCACAGTACGATGGGCAGAGATATCACAGTACCAGGGGCAGAAAGATCACAGTAACAGGGGCAGAGACATCACAGTACCAGGGACGGATACATCACAGTACCAGGGGCAGAGATATCACAGTACCAGGACAGAGATATCACAGTACCAGGGACAGAGACATCACAATACCAGGAAGAGAGACATCACAGAATCAGGGGCAGAGATATCACAGTATCAGGGGCAGAGATATCACAGTCCCAGGTGCAGAGACATCACAGTACTAGGGGTAGAGATAACACAGTACTAGCTGGGAGACATCAGTGTACTCGGACAGAGACACTACCAGGGGCGGAGACATCACATTACCAGGGGCAGAGAAATCACAGTACCAGGGTCAGAGACATCACAGTACCAGTACAGAGATATCACAATACCAGGGACAGAGATATCACAGTACCAGGGGCAGAGATGTCACAGTACCAGGTGCAGAGATATCACAGTATTAGGGGCAGAGACATTACAGTACTTATGCAGAGACATCACAGTACCGGGGGCAGAGACATCACAGTACCAGGAGCAGAGAGATCACAGTACCGGGGCAGAGATATCACGGTAATAGGGGCAGAGATATCACAGTATTAGGGGCAGAGACATTACAGTACTTATGCAGAGACATCACAGTACCGGGGGCAGAGACATCACAGTACCAGGAGCAGAGAGATCACAGTACCGGGGCAGAGATATCACGGTAATAGGGGCAGAGATATCACAGTAGCAGGGACAGAGACATCAATGCACCAGCGACAGTGGGATTACAGTACAAGGTGCAGAGATATCACAGTACCAGGGGCAGAGACATCACAGTACCAGAGGCAGAGACATCACAGTACCAGGGGCAGAGACATCACAGTACCAGGGGCAGAGACATCACAGTACCAGAGGCAGAGACATCACAGTACCAGGGGAGGAGACATCACAGTACCAGGTGCAGAGATATCACAGTAATTGTGGCAGAGACATCACCGTACCAGGAGCAGAAATATCACAGTAGCAGGGGCAGAGATATCACAGTACCAGGGGCAGTGACATAACAGTACCAGGGACAGAGACATCACAATACCAGGGGCAGACACATCACAGCACAAGGACAGAGATATCACACTACTGGGGCAGAGATATCACTGTACCAGGGGCAGAGCCATTTTAGTACCAGGGGCAGAGACATCACAGTACCAGGGGCAGAGATATGACAGGACCAGGGGCAGAGACATCACAGTACCAGTACAGAGATATCACAATAACAGGGACAGAGATATCACAGTACCAGGGGCAGAGATATCACAGTATTAGGGGCAGAGACATTACAGTACTTATGCAGAGACATCACAGTACCAGGGGCAGAGACATCACAGTACCAGGAGCAGAGAGATCACAGTACCGGGGCAGAGATATCACGGTAATAGGGGCAGAGATATCACAGTACCAGGGGCAGAGATATCAGAGTACCAGGGGCAGAGACATCACAGTACCAGGGGCAGAGATATCACAGTACCAGGGGCAGAGACATAACAGTACCAGGGGCAGAGACATCACAGTACCAGGGGCAGAGACATCACAGTACTGGGGCAGAGATATCACAGTACCAGGTGCATAGATATCAGTACCAGGGGCAGAGACTTCACAGTAACAGGGGCAGAGATATGACAGGACCAGGGGCAGAGACAACACAGTACCAGGACAGAGATATCACAGTACCAGAGGCAGAGAATCACAGTAACAGGGGCAGAGACATCACAGCACCAGGTACGGATACATCACAGTACCAGGGGCAGAGATATCACAGTACGATGGGCAGAGATATCACAGTACCAGGGGCAGAAAGATCACAGTAACAGGGGCAGAGACATCACAGTACCAGGGACGGATACATCACAGTACCAGGGGCAGAGATATCACAGTACAAGGGGCAGAGATATCACAGTACCAGGGGCAGAGACATCACAGCACCAGGGTCAGAGACATCACACTACCAGGGGCAGAGATATCACAGAACCAGGGATGGATACATCACACTACCAGGGGCAGAGACATCACAGTACCAGGGACTGATACATCACAGTACCAGGGGCAAAGATATCACAGAACCAGGGGCAGAGTTATCATAGTACCAGGGGCAGTGAGATCACAGTACCAGGTGCAGAGACATCACAATACCAGGGACAGAGATATCACTGTACCAGGGGCAGAGCCATTTTAGTACCAGGGGCAGAGACATCACAGTACCAGGGGCAGAAAGATCACAGTAACAGGGGCAGAGACATCACAGTACCAGGGACGGATGCATCACAGTACCAGGGGCAGAGATATCACAGTACCAGGGGCAGAGACATCACAGAACCAGGGGCAGAGTTATCATAGTACCAGGGGCAGTGAGATCACAGTACCAGGTATAGAGACATCACAATACCAGGGACAGAGATATCACAGTACCAGGGACAGAGACATCACAATACCAGGTGCAGAGACATCACAGTCCCAGGAAGAGAGACATCACAGAATCAGGGGCAGAGATATCACAGTACCAGGGGCAGAGCCATCACAGTACCAGGGGCAGAGACATCACAGTACCCGGGGCAGAGATATCACAGTATGATGGGCAGAGATATCACAGTACCAGGGGCAGAAAGATCACAGTAACAGGGGCAGAGACATCACAGTACCAGGGACGGATACATCACAGTACCAGGGGCAGAGATATCACAGTATGATGGGCAGAGATATCACAGTACCAGGGGCAGAAAGATCACAGTAACAGGGGCAGAGACATCACAGTACCAGGGACGGATACATCACAGTACCAGGGGCAGAGATATCACAGTACGAGGGGCAGAGATATCACAGTACCAGGGGCAGAGACATCACAGCACCAGGGTCAGAGACATCACACTACCAGGGGCAGAGAGATCACAGTACCAGGGACTGATACATCACAGTACCAGGGGCAAAGATATCACAGAACCAGGGGCAGAGTTATCATTGTACCAGGGGCAGTGAGATCACAGTACCAGGTGCAGAGACATCACAATACCAGGGACAGAGATATCACAGTACCAGGGACAGAGACATCACAATACCAGGTGCAGAGACAGCACAGTCCCAGGAAGAGAGACATCACAGAATCAGGGGCAGAGATATCACAGTATCAGGGGCAGAGATATCACAGTCCCAGGTGCAGAGACATCACAGTACTAGGGGCAGAGATAACACAGTATTAGCTGGGAGACATCAGTGTACTCGGACAGAGACATCACAGTACCAGGGACAGAGACATCAAGGTACAAGGGACAGATATATCACAATACTGGGGCAGAGACATCACAGTAGAAGGACAGGGACATCACAGTACCAGGGGCAGAGACATCACAGTACCAGGTGCAGAGATATCACAGTAATTGTGGCAGAGACATCACCGTACCAGGAGCAGAAATATCACAGTAGCAGGGGCAGAGATATCACAGTACCAGGGACAGAGACATCACAATACCAGGGGCAGACACATCACAGCACAAGGACAGAGATATCACTGTACCAGGGGCAGAGATATCACTGCACCAGGGTCAGAGACATCACAGAACCAGGGATGGATACATCACAGTACCAGGGGCAGAGACATCACAGTACCAGGGACTGATACATCACAGTACCAGGGGCAAAGTTATCACAGAACCAGGGGCAGAGTTATCATAGAACCAGGGGCAGAGAGATCACAGTACCAGGTGCAGAGACATCACAATACCAGGGACAGAGATATCACAGTACCAGGACAGAGAAATCACAGTACCAGGGACAGAGACATCACAATACCAGGTGCAGAGACATCACAGTCCCAGGAAGAGAGACATCACAGAATCAGGGGCAGAGATATCACAGTATCAGGGGCAGAGATATCACAGTCCCAGGTGCAGAGACATCACAATACCAGGGACAGAGATATCACAGTACCAGGACAGAGACATCACAGTACTAGGGGCAGAGATAACACAGTACTAGCTGGGAGACATCAGTGTACTCGGACAGAGACATCACAGTACCAGGGACAGAGACATCAAGGTACAAGGGACAGATATATCACAATACTGGGGCAGAGACATCACAGTACAAGGACAGGGACATCACAATACCAGGGGCAGAGACATCACAGTACAAGGACAGGGACATCACAGTACCAGGGGCAGAGACATCACAGTACAAGGACAGGGACATCACAGTACCAGGGGCAGAGACATCACAGTACCAGGGGCAGAGATATCACAGTAGCAGGGGCAGAGGGATAACAGTACCAGGGTCAGTGACATCACACTACCAGGGGCAGAGACATCACAGTACCATGGACGGATACATCACAGTACCAGCGGTAGAGATATCACAGTACGATGGGCAGAGATATCACAGTACCAGGGGCAGAAAGATCACAGTAACAGGGGCAGAGACATCACAGTACCAGAGACGGATACATCACAGTACCAGGGGCAGAGATATGACAGTACGAGGGGCAGAGATATCACAGTACCAGGGGCAGAGACATCACAGAACCAGGGACGGATACATCACAGTACCAGGGGCAGAGATATCACAGTACCAGGGGCAGAGAGATCACAGCACCAGGGGCAGAGACATCACAATACCAGGACAGAGATATCACAGTACCAGCGACAGAGACATCACAATACCAGGAAGAGAGTCATCACAGAATCAGGGGCAGAGATGTCACAGTATCAGGGGCAGAGATATCACAGTCCCAGGTGCAGAGACATCACAGTACTAGGGGTAGAGATAACACAGTACTAGCTGGGAGACATCAGTGTACTCGGACAGAGACACTACCAGGGGCGGAGACATCACAGTACCAGGTGCAGAGATATCACAGTAATTGTGGCAGAGACATCACCATACCAGGAGCAGAAATATCACAGTAGCAGGGGCAGAGATATCACAGTAGCAGGGGCAGAGACATCACAGTACCAGGGGCAGAGAAATCACAGTACCAGGGTCAGAGACATCACAGTACCAGTACAGAGATATCACAATACCAGGGACAGAGATATCACAGTACCAGGGGCAGAGATGTCACAGTACCAGGTGCAGAGATATCACAGTATTAGGGGCAGAGACATTACAGTACTTATGCAGGGACATCACAGTACCGGGGGCAGAGACATCACAGTACCAGGAGCAGAGAGATCACAGTACCAGGTGCATAGATATCAGTACCAGGGGCAGAGACTTCACAGTAACAGGGGCAGAGATATGACAGGACCAGGGGCAGAGACAACACAGTACCAGGACAGAGATATCACAGTACCAGTGGCAGAGACAACACAGTACCAGAGGCAGAGAATCACAGTAACGGGGGCAGAGACATCACAGCACCAGGTACGGATACATCACAGTACCGGGGCAGAGAGATCACAGTACCAGGGGCAGAGACATCACCGTACCAGGAGCAGAAATATCACAGTAGCAGGGGCAGAGATATCACAGTACGAGGGGCAGAGATATCACAGTACCAGGGGCAGAGACATCACAGCACCAGGGTCAGAGACAACACACTACCAGGGGCAGAGACATCACAGAACCAGGGACGGATACATCACAGTACCAGGGGCAGAGATATCACAGTACGAGGGGCAGAGTTATCATAGTACCAGGGGCAGAGAGATCACAGTACCAGGTGCAGAGACATCACAATACCAGGGACAGAGATATCACAGTACCAGGACAGAGATATCAAGTACCAGGGACAGAGACATCACAATACCAGGAAGAGAGACATCACAGAATCAGGGGCAGAGATATCACAGTATCAGGGGCAGAGATATCACAGTCCCAGGTGCAGAGACATCACAGTACTAGGGGTAGAGATAACACAGTACTAGCTGGGAGACATCAGTGTACTCGGACAGAGACACTACCAGGGGCGGAGACATCACAGTACCAGGTGCAGAGATATCACAGTAATTGTGGCAGAGACATCACCGTACCAGGAGCAGAAATATCACAGTAGCAGGGGCAGAGATATCACAGTACCAGGGGCAGAGACATCACAGTACCATGGGCAGAGAAATCACAGTACCAGGGTCAGAGTCATCACAGTACTAGTACAGAGATATAACAATACCAGGGACAGAGATATCACAGTACCAGGGGCAGAGATGTCACAGTACCAGGTGCAGAGATATCACAGTATTAGGGGCAGAGACATTACAGTACTTATGCAGAGACATCACAGTACCGGGGGCCAGAGACATCACAGTACCAGGAGCAGAGAGATCACAGTAATAGGGGCAGAGATATCACAGTAGCAGGGACAGAGACATCACAGTACCAGGGACTGATACATCACAGTACCAGGGGCAAAGATATCACAGAACCAGGGGCAGAGTTATCATAGTACCAGGGGCAGAGAGATCACAGCACCAGGTGCAGAGACATCACAATACCAGGGACAGAGATATCACAGTACCAGGACAGAGATATCACAGTACCAGCGACAGAGACATCACAATACCAGGAAGAGAGTCATCACAGAATCAGGGGCAGAGATGTCACAGTATCAGGGGCAGAGATATCACAGTCCCAGGTGCAGAGACATCACAGTACTAGGGGTAGAGATAACACAGTACTAGCTGGGAGACATCAGTGTACTCGGACAGAGACACTACCAGGGGCGGAGACATCACAGTACCAGGTGCAGAGATATCACAGTAATTGTGGCAGAGACATCACCATACCAGGAGCAGAAATATCACAGTAGCAGGGGCAGAGATATCACAGTAGCAGGGGCAGAGACATCACAGTACCAGGGGCAGAGAAATCACAGTACCAGGGTCAGAGACATCACAGTACCAGTACAGAGATATCACAATACCAGGGACAGAGATATCACAGTACCAGGGGCAGAGATGTCACAGTACCAGGTGCAGAGATATCACAGTATTAGGGGCAGAGACATTACAGTACTTATGCAGGGACATCACAGTACCGGGGGCAGAGACATCACAGTACCAGGAGCAGAGAGATCACAGTACCAGGTGCATAGATATCAGTACCAGGGGCAGAGACTTCACAGTAACAGGGGCAGAGATATGACAGGACCAGGGGCAGAGACAACACAGTACCAGGACAGAGATATCACAGTACCAGTGGCAGAGACAACACAGTACCAGAGGCAGAGAATCACAGTAACGGGGGCAGAGACATCACAGCACCAGGTACGGATACATCACAGTACCAGGGGCAGAGATATCACAGTAATGGGGTGAGAGACATCACGGTACCAGGACAGAGATATCACAGTACCGGGGCAGAGAGATCACAGTACCAGGGGCAGAGACATCACCGTACCAGGAGCAGAAATATCACAGTAGCAGGGGCAGAGATATCACAGTACGAGGGGCAGAGATATCACAGTACCAGGGGCAGAGACATCACAGCACCAGGGTCAGAGACAACACACTACCAGGGGCAGAGACATCACAGAACCAGGGACGGATACATCACAGTACCAGGGGCAGAGATATCACAGTACGAGGGGCAGAGTTATCATAGTACCAGGGGCAGAGAGATCACAGTACCAGGTGCAGAGACATCACAATACCAGGGACAGAGATATCACAGTACCAGGACAGAGATATCAAGTACCAGGGACAGAGACATCACAATACCAGGAAGAGAGACATCACAGAATCAGGGGCAGAGATATCACAGTATCAGGGGCAGAGATATCACAGTCCCAGGTGCAGAGACATCACAGTACTAGGGGTAGAGATAACACAGTACTAGCTGGGAGACATCAGTGTACTCGGACAGAGACACTACCAGGGGCGGAGACATCACAGTACCAGGTGCAGAGATATCACAGTAATTGTGGCAGAGACATCACCGTACCAGGAGCAGAAATATCACAGTAGCAGGGGCAGAGATATCACAGTACCAGGGGCAGAGACATCACAGTACCATGGGCAGAGAAATCACAGTACCAGGGTCAGAGTCATCACAGTACTAGTACAGAGATATAACAATACCAGGGACAGAGATATCACAGTACCAGGGGCAGAGATGTCACAGTACCAGGTGCAGAGATATCACAGTATTAGGGGCAGAGACATTACAGTACTTATGCAGAGACATCACAGTACCGGGGGCCAGAGACATCACAGTACCAGGAGCAGAGAGATCACAGTAATAGGGGCAGAGATATCACAGTAGCAGGGACAGAGACATCACAGTACCAGGGACTGATACATCACAGTACCAGGGGCAAAGATATCACAGAACCAGGGGCAGAGTTATCATAGTACCAGGGGCAGAGAGATCACAGCACCAGGTGCAGAGACATCACAATACCAGGGACAGAGATATCACAGTACCAGGACAGAGATATCACAGTACCAGCGACAGAGACATCACAATACCAGGAAGAGAGTCATCACAGAATCAGGGGCAGAGATGTCACAGTATCAGGGGCAGAGATATCACAGTCCCAGGTGCAGAGACATCACAGTACTAGGGGTAGAGATAACACAGTACTAGCTGGGAGACATCAGTGTACTCGGACAGAGACACTACCAGGGGCGGAGACATCACAGTACCAGGTGCAGAGATATCACAGTAATTGTGGCAGAGACATCACCATACCAGGAGCAGAAATATCACAGTAGCAGGGGCAGAGATATCACAGTAGCAGGGGCAGAGACATCACAGTACCAGGGGCAGAGAAATCACAGTACCAGGGTCAGAGACATCACAGTACCAGTACAGAGATATCACAATACCAGGGACAGAGATATCACAGTACCAGGGGCAGAGATGTCACAGTACCAGGTGCAGAGATATCACAGTATTAGGGGCAGAGACATTACAGTACTTATGCAGGGACATCACAGTACCGGGGGCAGAGACATCACAGTACCAGGAGCAGAGAGATCACAGTACCAGGTGCATAGATATCAGTACCAGGGGCAGAGACTTCACAGTAACAGGGGCAGAGATATGACAGGACCAGGGGCAGAGACAACACAGTACCAGGACAGAGATATCACAGTACCAGTGGCAGAGACAACACAGTACCAGAGGCAGAGAATCACAGTAACGGGGGCAGAGACATCACAGCACCAGGTACGGATACATCACAGTACCAGGGGCAGAGATATCACAGTAATGGGGTGAGAGACATCACGGTACCAGGACAGAGATATCACAGTACCGGGGCAGAGAGATCACAGTACCAGGGGCAGAGACATCACCGTACCAGGAGCAGAAATATCACAGTAGCAGGGGCAGAGATATCACAGTACGAGGGGCAGAGATATCACAGTACCAGGGGCAGAGACATCACAGCACCAGGGTCAGAGACAACACACTACCAGGGGCAGAGACATCACAGAACCAGGGACGGATACATCACAGTACCAGGGGCAGAGATATCACAGTACGAGGGGCAGAGTTATCATAGTACCAGGGGCAGAGAGATCACAGTACCAGGTGCAGAGACATCACAATACCAGGGACAGAGATATCACAGTACCAGGACAGAGATATCAAGTACCAGGGACAGAGACATCACAATACCAGGAAGAGAGACATCACAGAATCAGGGGCAGAGATATCACAGTATCAGGGGCAGAGATATCACAGTCCCAGGTGCAGAGACATCACAGTACTAGGGGTAGAGATAACACAGTACTAGCTGGGAGACATCAGTGTACTCGGACAGAGACACTACCAGGGGCGGAGACATCACAGTACCAGGTGCAGAGATATCACAGTAATTGTGGCAGAGACATCACCGTACCAGGAGCAGAAATATCACAGTAGCAGGGGCAGAGATATCACAGTACCAGGGGCAGAGACATCACAGTACCATGGGCAGAGAAATCACAGTACCAGGGTCAGAGTCATCACAGTACTAGTACAGAGATATAACAATACCAGGGACAGAGATATCACAGTACCAGGGGCAGAGATGTCACAGTACCAGGTGCAGAGATATCACAGTATTAGGGGCAGAGACATTACAGTACTTATGCAGAGACATCACAGTACCGGGGGCCAGAGACATCACAGTACCAGGAGCAGAGAGATCACAGTAATAGGGGCAGAGATATCACAGTAGCAGGGACAGAGACATCACAGTACCAGAGGCAGAGACATCACTCTACCAGGGGCGGAGACATCACAGCACAAGGACAGACATATCACAGTACTGGGGCAGAGATATCACTGTACCAGGGGCAGAGATATCACAGTACCAGGGACAGAGACATCACAGTACAAGGACAGAGACATCACAGTACCAGGGGCAGAGACTTCACAGTAACAGGGGCAGAGATATGACAGGACCAGGGGCAGAGACAACACAGTACCAGGACGGAGATATCACAGTACCAGTGGCAGAAACAACACAGTACCAGAGGCAGAGAATCACAGTAGCGGGAGCAGAGACATCACAGCACCAGGTACGGATACATCACAGTACCAGGGGCAGAGATATCACAGTAATGGGGTGAGAGACATCATGGTACCAGGACAGAGATATCACAGTACCAGGGTCAGAGACATCACAGTACCAGGGACAGAGATATCACAGTACCAGGGTCAGAGACATCACAGTACTAGTACAGAGATATCACAATACCAGGGCCAGAGACATCACAGTACCAGGGGCAGAGATATCACTGTACCAGGGGCAGAGACATCACAGTACCAGGGGCAGAGACATCACAGTAACAGGGGCAGGGATATAACATTAACTGGGGCAGAAGCATCACAGTACCAGGGGCACAGACATCTCAATACCAGGGGCAGACACATCACAGTACAAGGACAGAGATATCACAGTACCAGGGGCAGAGACATCACAGTACCAGGGGCAGAGACATCACAGTACCAGAGGCAGAGACATCACAGTACCAGGGGCGGAGACATCACAGTACAAGTTGCAGAGATATCACAGTAATTGTGGCAGAGACATCACAGTACCAGGAGCAGAAATATCACAGTAGCAGGGGCAGAGATATCACAGTACCAGGGGCAGTGACATAACAGTACCAGGGACAGAGACATCACAATACCAGGGGCAGACACATCACAGCACAAGGACAGAGATATCACAGTACCAGGGGCAGAGGCATCAGAGTACGAGTGGCAGAGACATCACAGTACTGGGGCAGAGATATCACAGTACCAGGTGCATAGATTTCAGTACCAGGGGCAGAGACTTCACAGTAACAGGGGCAGAGATATCACAGTACCAGTGGCAGAGCCATTACAGTACCAGGGACAGAGACATCACAGTACCAGGTGCATAGATTTCAGTACCAGGGGCAGAGACTTCACAGTAACAGGGGCGGATACATCACAGTACCAGAGGCAGAGATGTCACAGTACCAGGGGCAGAGACATCACAGTACCATGGACAGAGATATGACAGTACCAGGGGCAGAGACATCAAAGTACCAGGGACACAGACTTCACAGTACCAGGGGCAGAGACATCAAAGTACCAGGGAAACAGTCATCACAGTACCAGGGGCAGAGATATCACAGTACCAGGGGCAGAGTCATCACTGTACCAGTGGCAGAGATATCACGGTACCAGGGGCAGAGACATCACAGTACAAGGACAGAGACATCACAGAACCAGTGGCAGAGAAATCACAGTACCGGGGCAGAGAAATCACAGTACAAGGGGCAGAGACATCACAGTACAAGGACAGAGATATCACAATACCAGGGTCAGAGATATCACAGTACCGGGGGCCGAGACATCACAGTACAAGGAGCAGCGAGATCACAGTACCAGGACAGAGACTTCACAGCCCCAAGGACAGAGACATCACAGTACCAGGGGCAGAGATCTCACAATACAAGGGGCAGAGTCATCACAGTAGCAGTGGCAGAGACATCACAGTATAAGGGGCAGAGATATCACAGTACCATGGGCAGAGATATCTCAGTACCAGGGACCTAGACATCATAGTACCAGGGGCAGAGACATCATGATAACAGGGGCGTATACATCACAGTACCAGGGGCTGATATCACTGTACCAGGGGCAGAGACATCACAGTACCAGGGACAGAGATATCACAGTAACAGGTGCAGAGACATTACAGTACTTATGCAGAGTCACAGTACCGGGGGCCGAGACATCACAGTACGAGGGGCAGAGATATCACAGTACCAGGGGCTGAGATATCACTGTACCAGGGGCAGAGATATCACAGTACCAGGGACGGAGATATCACAGTAACAGGTGCAGAGACATTACAGTACTTATGCATCGACATCACAGTACCGGGGGCAGAGACATCACAGTACAAGAGGCTGAGAGATCACAGCATCAGGACAGAGACATCTCAGCACCAGGGGTAGAGATCTCACAATACCTGAGGCAGAGTCATCACAGTAGCAGTGGCAGAAACATCACAGTACCAGGGGCAGTGATATCACAGTAACAGGTGCAGAGACATTACAGTACTTATGCATCGACATCACAGTACCAGGGGCACAGACATCACAGTACCAGGGACAGAGATCTCACAATACCTGAGGCAGAGTCATCACAGTAGCAGTGGCAGAGACATCACAGTACCAGGGGCAGAGATATCACAGTACCATGGGTAGAGATATCTCAGTACCAGGGGCACAGACATCACAGTACCAGGGACAGAGATATCACAATACCAGGGGCAGAGACGTCACAGTACCAGGGGCAGAGATATCTCACTATCAGGGACAGAGACATTACAGTACCTGGGGCAGAGACATCACACTAACAGGGGCGGATACATCACAGTCCCAGGGGCAGATATATCACAGTACCAGGGGCAGAGATGTCACAGTACCAGGGACTGAGATATCACAGTACCGGAGGCAGAGACTTCACAGTACTAGGGTCAGTGATATCACAGTACAAGGGACCGAGATGTCAAAGTAGCAGGGACAGAGATATCACAGTACCAGGGACACAGACATCACAGTACCAGGGACACAGACATCACAGTACCAGGGGCAGAGATATCAGAGTAGATAGGCAGGGGATTCACAGTACCAGGGACTGAGATATCACAGTACAAGGGACAGAGACATCACAGTAACAGGGGCGGATACATCACAGTACCAGGGACAGAGATATCACAGTACCAGGACAAAGATATCACTGTACCAGGGGCAGAGATATCACGGTACCAGGGGCAGAGACATCACAGTACCAGGACAGAGACATCACAGTACCAGGGGCAGAGAAATCACAGTACCAGTGGCAGAGAAATCACAGTACCAGGGGCAGAGACATCACAGTGCCAGGACAGAGATATCACAGTATCAGGGACAGAGATATCACAGTACCAGGGGCAGAGAAATCAGAGTAGCAGGGGCAGAGACATCACAGTACCAGGACAGAGATATCACAGTACCAGGGGCAGAGACAACACAGTACAAGGACAGAGATATCACAGTACCAGTGGCAGAGACAACACAGTACCAGAGGCAGAGAATCACAGTAACAGGGGCAGAGACATCACAGCACCAGGTACGGATACATCACAGTACCAGGGGCAGAGACATCACAGTAATGGGGTGAGAGACATCACGGTACCAGGACAGAGACATCACAGTACCAGGGACAGAGAGATCACAGTACCAGGGGCAGAGACATCACAGTTAAAGGACAGAGACATCACAGTACCAGGGTCAGAGACATCACAGTACTCGGGGCAGACATAACACAGTACCAGGGGCAGCGGCTTTACAGTACCCGAGACGGATACATCACAGTACCAGGGGCAGAGATATCAGAGTGCCAGGTGCAGAGACATCACAGTACCAGGGGCAGAGACATCACAGTACCAGTGGCAGAGATATCACAGTGCCAGGTGCAGAGACATCACAGTACCAGGGGCAGAGACATCACAATACCAGGGACAGAGATATCACAGTACCAGGGACAGAGATGTCACAGTACCAGGTGCAGAGATATCACAGTATTAGGGGCAGACATTACAGTACTTATGCAGAGACATCACAGTACCGGGGGCAGAGAATCACAGTAACAGGGGCAGAGACATCACAGCACCAGGTACGGATACATCACAGTACCAGGGGCAGAGACATCACAGTAATGGGGTGAGAGACATCACGGTACCAGGACAGAGACATCACTGTACCAGGGGCAGAGATATCACGGTACCAGGGGCAGAGACATCACAGTACCAGGACAGAGACATCACAGTACCAGGGGCAGAGAAATCACAGTACCAGTGGCAGAGAAATCACAGTACCAGGGGCAGAGACATCACAGTGCCAGGACAGAGATATCACAGTATCAGGGACAGAGATATCACAGTACCAGGGGCAGAGAAATCAGAGTAGCAGGGGCAGAGACATCACAGTACCAGGACAGAGATATCACAGTACCAGGGGCAGAGACAACACAGTACAAGGACAGAGATATCACAGTACCAGTGGCAGAGACAACACAGTACCAGAGGCAGAGAATCACAGTAACAGGGGCAGAGACATCACAGCACCAGGTACGGATACATCACAGTACCAGGGGCAGAGACATCACAGTAATGGGGTGAGAGACATCACGGTACCAGGACAGAGACATCACAGTACCAGGGACAGAGAGATCACAGTACTAGGGGCAGAGAGATCACAGTACCAGGGGCAGAGACATCACAGTTAAAGGACAGAGACATCACAGTACCAGGGTCAGAGACATCACAGTACTCGGGGCAGAGATAACACAGTACCAGGGGCAGCGGCTTTACAGTACCCGAGACGGATACATCACAGTACCAGGGGCAGAGATATCAGAGTGCCAGGTGCAGAGACATCACAGTACCAGGGGCAGAGACATCACAGTACCAGTGGCAGAGATATCACAGTGCCAGGTGCAGAGACATCACAGTACCAGGGGCAGAGACATCACAATACCAGGGACAGAGATATCACAGTACCAGGGACAGAGATGTCACAGTACCAGGTGCAGAGATATCACAGTATTAGGGGCAGACATTACAGTACTTATGCAGAGACATCACAGTACCGGGGGCAGAGACATCACAGTACCAGGAGCAGAGAGATCACAGTACCGGGGCAGAGATATCACGGTAATAGGGGCAGAGATATCACAGTAGCAGGGACAGAGACATCAATGCACCAGCGACAGTGGGATTACAGTACAAGGTGCAGAGATATCACAGTACCAGAGGCAGAGATATCACAGTAATTGTGGCAGAGACATCACCGTACCAGGAGCAGGAATATCACAGTAGCAGGGGCAGAGATATCACAGTACCAGGACAGAGATATCACAGTACCAGGACAGAGATATCACAGTACCAGGGGCAGAGACAACACAGTACCAGGGACAGAGACATCACAGCACCAGGGACAGATACATCACAGTACCGGGGCAGAGATATCACAGTACCAGGGACAGAGACAACACAGTACCAGAGGCAGAGAATCACAGTAACAGGGGCAGAGACATCACAGCACCAGGGACAGATACATCACAGTACCAGGGGCAGAGAGATCACAGTGCCAGGTGCAGAGAAATCACAATACTCGAGGCAGAGATAACACAGTACCAGGGGCAGAGTCTTTACAGTACCAGAGATGGATACATCACAGTACCAGGGGCAGAGATATCACAGTAATGGGGTGAGAGACATCACAGTACCAGGGACAGAGACCTCACAGTACCAGGTGCAGAGACATCACAGTACTCGAGGCAGAGATAACACAGTACCAGGGGCAGAGTCTTTACAGTACCAGAGATGGATACATCACAGTACCAGGGGCAGAGATATCACAGTAATGGGGTGAGAGACATCACAGTACCAGGACAGAGACATCACAGTACAAGGGACAGATATATCACAAAACAGGGGCAGAGACATCACAGTACCAGGGGCAGAGAGATCACAGTACCAGGGACAGAGTCATCACAGTGCCAGGTGCAGAGAAATCACAATACCAGGGACAGAGACCTCACAGTACCAGGTGCAGAGACATCACAGTACTCGAGGCAGAGATAACACAGTACCAGGGGCAGAGTCTTTACAGTACCAGAGATGGATACATCACAGTACCAGGGGCAGAGATATCACAGTAATGGGGTGAGAGACATCACAGTACCAGGACAGAGACATCACAGTACAAGGGACAGATATATCACAAAACAGGGGCAGAGACATCACAGTACCAGGTGCAAAGACATCACAGTACCAGGGGCAGAGACATCAGAGTACAAGGTGCAGAATCATCACAGTACTCGGGGCAGAGATAACACAGTACCAGGGGCAGAGACATCACAGTACCAGGACAGAGATATCACAGTACCATTGGCAGAGACAACACAGTACCAGAGGCAGAGAATTACAGTACCACGGGCAGAGGTATCACAGTAATGGGGTGAGAGACATCACGGTACCAGGACAGAGACATCACAGTACCAGGGACAGAGAGATCACAGTACCAGGGGCAGAGAGATCACAGTACCAGGGGCAGAGACATCACAGTACTCGGGGCAGAGATAACACAGTACCAGTGGCAGAGACAACACAGTACCAGGGACAGAGACATCACAGTACCAGGGACAGAGACATCACAGTCCCAGGTGAAGAGACATCACAGTACCAGGGGCAGAGATATCACAGTACCAGGGGCTGAGACATCACAGTACCAGGGGCAGAGATATCACAGTAGCAGGGGCAGAGGGATAACAGTACCAGGGTCAGGGACATCACACTACCAGGGGCAGATACATCACAGTACCATGGAGGGATACATCACAGTACCAGCGGTAGAGATATCACAGTATGATGGGCAGAGATATCACAGTACCAGGGGCAGAAAGATCACACTACCAGGGGCAGAGACATCACAGAACCAGGGATGGATACATCACAGTACCAGGGTCAGAGACATCACAGTACGAGGGGCAGAGTTATCACAGAACCAGGGGCAGAGTTATCATAGTACCAGGGGCAGAGAGATCACAGTACCAGGTGCAGAGACATCACAATACCAGGGACAGAGATATCACAGTACCAGGGACAGAGACATCACAGTACCAGGGACAGAGACATCACAATACCAGGTGCAGAGACATCACAGTCCCAGGAAGAGAGACATCACAGAATCAGGGGCAGAGATATCACAGTATCAGGGGCAGAGATATCACAGTCCCAGGTGCAGAGACATCACAGTACTAGGGGCAGAGATAACACAGTACTAGCTGGGAGACATCAGTGTACTCGGACAGAGACATCACAGTACCAGGGACAGAGACATCAAGGTACAAGGGACAGATATATCACAATACTGGGGCAGAGACATCACAGTACAAGGACAGGGACATCACAGTACCAGGGGCAGAGACATCACAGTACCAGGGGCAGAGATATCACAGTAGCAGGGGCAGAGGGATAACAGTACCAGGGTCAGGGACATCACACTACCAGGGGCAGAGACATCACAGTACCATGGACGGATACATCACAGTACCAGCGGTAGAGATATCACAGTACGATGGGCAGAGATATCACAGTACCAGGGACAGAGACATCAAGGTACAAGGGACAGATATATCACAATACTGGGGCAGAGACATCACAGTACAAGGACAGGGACATCACAGTACCAGGGGCAGAGATATCACAGTACCATGGACGGATACATCACAGTACCAGCGGTAGAGATATCACAGTACGATGGGCAGAGATATCACAGTACCAGGGGCAGAAAGATCACAGTAACAGGGGCAGAGACATCACAGTACCAGGGACGGATACATCACAGTACCAGGGGCAGAGATATCACAGTACGAGGGGCAGAGATATCACAGTACCAGGGGCAGAGACATCACACTACCAGGGGCAGAGACATCACAGAACCAGGGACGGATACATCACAGTACCAGGGGCAGAGATATCACAGTACGAGGGGCAGAGATATCACAGTACCAGGGGCATAGAGATCACAGTACCAGGGGCAGAGACATCACAGTACCAGGGACTGATACATCACAGTACCAGGGGCAAAGATATCACAGAACCAGGGACAGAGATATCACAGTACCAGGACAGAGATATCACAGTACCAGGGACAGAGACATCACAATACCAGGAAGAGAGACATCACAGAATCAGGGGCAGAGATATCACAGTCCCAGGTGCAGAGACATCACAGTACTAGGGGTAGAGATAACACAGTACTAGCTGGGAGACATCAGTGTACTCGGACAGAGACACTACCAGGGGCGGAGACATCACAGTACCAGGGGCAGAGAAATCACAGTACCAGGGTCAGAGACATCACAGTACCAGTACAGAGATATCACAATACCAGGGACAGAGATATCACAGTACCAGGTGCAGAGATATCACAGTATTAGGGGCAGAGACATTACAGTACTTATGCAGAGACATCACAGTACCGGGGGCAGAGACATCACAGTACCAGGAGCAGAGAGATCACAGTACCGGGGCAGAGATATCACGGTAATAGGGGCAGAGATATCACAGTAGCAGGGACAGAGACATCAATGCACCAGGGGCAGAGACATCACAGTACCAGGAGCAGAAATATCAAAGTAGCAGGGGCAGAGATATGACAGTACCAGGAGTAGAGATATCACTGCATCTGGGACAGAGACATCACAGTACCAGGGGCAGAGAAATCACAGTACCAGGGGCAGAGACGTCACAGTACCAGGTGCAGAGATATCACTGTACCAGGGGGACAGATATCACAGTACTGGGGTCAGAGACTTCACAGTAACAGGGGCAGGGATATAACATTAACTGGGGCAGAAGCATCACAGTACCAGGGGCACAGACATCTCAATACCAGGGGCAGACACAATCACAGTAGAAGGACAGAGATATCACAGTACCAGGGGCAGAGACATCACAGTACCAGGAGCAGAAATATCACAGTATCAGGAGCAGAGATGTTACAGTACCAGGGGCTGAGGCATCACAGTACCAGGGGCAGAGATATCACAGTACCAGGTGTAGAGACATCACAGTACCAGGTGCAGAAATATCACAGTACCTGGGACAGAGACATCACAGTACCAGGGGCAGCGACATCACAGTACCAGGAGCAGAAATATCACAGTGCCTGGGACAGAGACATCACAGTACCAGGGGTAGAGACATCACAGTACCAGGTGCAGAAATATCACAGTACCTGGGACAGAGACATCACTGTACCAGGGGCAGGGATATCACAGTACCAGGTGCCGAGACATTACAGTATCAGGGCAGAGACATCACAGTACATATGCAGAGTCTTCACAGTACCAGGGACAGAGATATCACAGTATCAGGGGCAGAGACATCACAGCACCCGGGGCAGAGACATCACAATACCAGGCGCAGACACATCACAGTACAAGGGGCAGAGATATCACAGTACCAATGGTCTGAGACATCACAGTACCAGGGGCAGAGATATCACAGTACCAGTGGCAGAGACATTAAAGTACAAGGACAGAGACATCACAGTTCTAGGGGCAGAAATATCACAGTACCAGGGGCAGAGATATCACAGTATCAGGACGGAGACATCACAGTAAAAGGGGTAGTTATATCACAGTGCCAGCGGCAGAGACATAACAGTACCAGGGACAGATACATTACAGTACCAGGGGCAGAGATAATCACAGTAGCAGTTGCAGAGATATCACAGTTCCAGGGGCACAGACATCACAGCACCAAGAGAGAGATAACAGCATGGGGAACGAGAAATCACAGGGACTGAGAAATCACAATGTGGTGGTACAACAATCAGTATACTGAGAACTCAAAGGATGGGGATGAAGAAATCAGAGGGACAGAGAAACCATGGCAGAAGCTGAGCAATCACAGCACAGGGGTAGAGAATTCACAGTGTGACATCACTGATAGCATGGCAGAGAAATCACAACAGAGGTTGGAGAAGACACGGGCACAGATAAGCCTTAACAGGGTGGGGACAAAGAAAGCACAAAACTGAGTCCGACAAATTATGTGGGAAAGACATCATGGCAGAAAACAGAGAGATTACACGGTGCAGAGAGATATCATAACCCAGGGACAGGGGTGTGATGGAGTGAGAGATATCATTGTGTGAGGCAAGTATAGACATCCCAGAGAGTGTCACAACACAGGGGCCAATACATCGTAATACATTGAAAGAGGAATCATGGGAACAGAAACGACAGACTAGGGGCGCGGTGGTGAGGCAGATGTGAGGCTGGAATTGAAAGGGAAGCTGAACATCAGGTTGGCAAATGGAGAGACTGCAGGAACAGTGGAAGTTGTGACCAGTAAATCTGTAAGGGAGGACAGGCACAATGGGACGGGAGGATTGTATTAGTGGGATCAGGCCCTTCCAGCCCATTGAGCCAGCACCCCACCTACTTAACTATAGGACAACTTACAATGACCAATGACCTACTAACTGGTCTTTGGACTGTGGGAGGGAGGCCCCTGCTTCTTGGGGAGGTCATACAACCTCCTTACAGAGAATGCTGGAATTGACGGACCAAACCGTAATAAGCACCATGTTAACCGCTAGGTTACGAGACACCCCTGAATTCCAGGAGCAGTGTGGGTAAGGGTGATGAACTTAGGGCGTGGATCAGTATATGGACCCGTGATGTTGCGGTCATTCCAGAGACATGGTTGAGAGAAGGGCAGGACTGGATGCTTGATGTTCCAGAGTTTCGATGTGATTGCGAGGCAGGTAAAAGAGGGGATGGAGTTCCATTATTACTCATGGGCAATATCAGAGCTGCACTCAGAGGGGGCATAATGGAGCAGCCTATCCACTGAGTCTACATGAGAAGGGTCAACCATGGATGCCCAGTCCTAGTTGTATACGGAAGCCACGTCAGTACGATATGGAGAGCAAGCTCCCCCTCTCCACGCAGCTGATGAATCCAAAGGAACAGCAGAGACCGATGCAGTTTGGTACCAGCTGCCCCAAAGGGGCTGCCAGTCAGCGTTGAGCTCAAGGTAGGACTGCCTCAGGGACTCCAGCTGCCGATTTTTCCTCAGGACTTACGCCTGGAGCCGTTACAATGAGTGGGTATAGCTGCAAGGCTGCAGAGGCTTGAGATGAGCCTGTTTCTTCTCCTGGACGAGCTGCCGACTGCAGCGGATATGCCCCATCTGCCAGAAGAACTAGTTTTAAGATGCTGGTAGCCATTTTTGCCCCTTCTCCTCTCAGTAGAAATGGTTCCACAGGGCATGTTAGTTAAGCCTCTCTTGAAGGTTGGGAGCTGGACTTGGTTGTTAGAAGCTATTTGAGGCACCACCATTGGAAATATTTAATACAGTAGATAGTGGTGGCTCATCCTCACTAACTCCCTCAGAGATGGCAACCTTAAGGAACTGAGTCTATATGAGCGAAACTCAAAAATAACAAAGTGATGGAATTGTACAACAGACCTGCTTCCCCTTCCTTCAACAGACTCCATGACACCGAGGAGCAGATCTGTTGACAGGTTGGGGAAAGATGCTAAATTACCAGGGTTATTGGTGTGATTGACTTCAACTTCCCAAATATAGATTGGGACCTCTTTAAAGTGAAAGGTTTATATGGGACGGAATGTGTTTGCAGGGTTTCTAACAGCATATAGACTCTTTGAACAGAAGAAAGGCTGGAGTGGATCTTGCACTGGGTAATGAGCCTGGCCAGGTGACTGGGCTTCCATTTGGGAGATCTGAAGTTTTAAACTAGATATAAAACTTCGATAGGGTTAAGTGCATACTTTGTAGAGGAGCATTAAGTTGGAGTAGAGCAAATTCCAAGAGTATTAGACAGAAGATAGGGACAGTTAATTGAGGACAGCTGTTTTTGAGTAAGTTCTCATTAGACATGTGGAGGGTGTTTAAGGACCAAATGCACAGAGTCCAGGGCAGGTATCTTCCAGTCAGAAGGAAGGATTAAAATGATAAGATTGGAGAACATTAGATGTCAGGAGAGATGGTGAATTTGTCAAAGAAAAAAGAAATAGGTAATCACAAGAGAAATTACATTACAGAATCAGGGAAATCACACAGACT
Source organism: Hypanus sabinus (assembly GCF_030144855.1). Lineage (NCBI taxonomy): Eukaryota > Metazoa > Chordata > Chondrichthyes > Myliobatiformes > Dasyatidae > Hypanus > Hypanus sabinus. The sequence continues at coordinate 71,553,265 of NC_082721.1, read as the reverse complement.
GAGAAGTCACAACACACAGTCAGGGAAGTAACATGGACAGGAAAATCACAACACAAGTTCAGGACAATCACAACAGATGGTCAGAGCGGAAACAGCACAGTGCAAGAACATCACAACACTGAGACAGGAATCAAAACTCTTGGGGACAGAAAGGTTAAATGTGGCCAAGTTTGTGGACAATAGGTGGAGGGGCAGGTAGTTTTGAGGAAGCAGAGAGGCTGTAGAAGGACATAGACAGATTAGGAGAATGGGCAAAGAAGTGTCAGCTGGAATACAGAGTTGGGAAGTGTATGGTCATTCACTTTGGTAGAAGAAATAAAAGCATAGACTATTTTCTAAATGGAGAGAAAATTCAAAAATCTCAGGTGAAAAGGCACTTGGGGCAATGCTCCCTCTAAATTGTAATGACTAGTGTGTACAAAAATCTTGTGCTGTGCAGTTTTTTGCCCAGTGACAGCAAAATGTGTGCACTGAATTTTGTACACTATGCAGAGGTATTCATTTTAACAACTAGCAAAACGCTGTCGATAAGACTCGTTCATCTGCACTCTCACAAAACATATGTAGCAGGCCTGTAGCGGGAAATGAAGGATTTCCTCGTTGGAGCTTTAACACACCATCCATCTGTGATTTGCTTGTCAAATTTCCAAATTATCGCTGCACATCTTCCTACCTGCAAATTCTCCAGCAACTTTTGCATTGTGACAATACACGCTAGTAACACTGGTTTCTGTATTGAATATAAATCTTTCTAGTGCCTGCACATTCCTGACCTCATGAGCTTTGCAGTAGCAATGTCCACTCTTTCACTAAGCTATTCCACTTTAAATGAGCCAGCAGTTCTTGTACACTTCACACCCTTTGCTTCTTTGGAATTCGATATAGTGAATCAATAATTTCTTCAATTAAAAATAGTATTATTAAGTCAGTTCTAAAACTTACAGACCAACCATCATGAACTGCATGTTGTCAATGCCGTCTGCATCAGAAATCGAAAAGAGAATGTGATTTTGTACAATTGGGAAATATACTTAACATGCCAACGAATTAGGTGATAACCTTTTGTGCGCAGATTAACAACACACACAAAATGCTAGTGGAACACACCAGGCCAGGCAGCATCTATAGAGAGAAGCGCAGTCGACGTTTCGGGCCGAGACCCTTCGTCAGGACTAACCGAAAGGAAAGATAGTAAGAGATTTGAAAGCAGTGGGGGGAGGGGGAAATGCGAAATGATAGGAGAAGACCGGAGGGGGTGGGATGAAGCTAAGAGCTGGAAAGGTGATTGGCAAAAGTGATACAGAGCTGGAGAAGGGAAAGGATCATGGGACGGGAGGCCTGATATGTCTGGTATGTCTATCTATGGCCTCCTCTATTGTCCAAATGAATCCAAACTCAGGTTGGAGGAACAACACCTTATATACCGGCTGGGTAGCCTCCAACCCGATGGCATGAACATTGACGTCTCTAACTTCTGTTAATGCCCCTCCTCCCCTTCTTATCCCATCCCTGACATATTTAGTTGTTTGCCTGTTCTCCATCTCCCTCTGGTGCTCCCCCCCTCCTTTCTTTCTCCTGAGGCCTCCTGTCCCATGATCCTTTCCCTTCTCCAGCTCTGTATCACTTTCGCCAATCACCTTTCCAGCTCTTAGCCTCATCCCACCCCCTCTGGTCTTCTCCTATCATTTCGCATTTCCCCCTCCCCCCAACTACTTTCAAATCTCTTACTATCTTTCCTTTCAGTTAGTCCTGATGAAGGGTCTTGGCCCGAAAGGCCGACAGTGCTTCTCCCTATCGATGCTGCCTGGCCTGCTGTGTTCCACCAGCATTTTGTGTGTGCTGTTGTTTGAATTTCCAGCATCTGCAGATTTCCTCGTGTGCGCAGATTAAATTCCTTTGCGCTCTAGTAGCAAAAAACGTGTGTACATGCACATCTTAGAGAGAAATTGATGTGGGTGTCCTTGTACAGGATTTCCTAAGGGTTAATATGCAGGTTGAGTCAGTGGCGAGGAAGACAAATGTGATGTTAGCATTCGTTTCAAGAGGACTAGAATGTAAAAGCAAGGATGTCATGTTGAGGCTTTATAAAGTGCTGGTGAGGCCTCATTAGAGAACTGTGAGTAGTTTTGGGCTCTTTATCTAAGAAGGGATGTGCTGACATTGGAGAGGGTGTAAAGGTGGTTTACAGAAATGATTCAGGGATCGAAAGGCTTATCGTATGAGGAGCGTTTGATAGCTCTGGGTCTGTATTCACTGGGATTTAGAAGAATGAGGGGGGAACTGATTGAATCCTATCAAATGTGAAAAGGCCTCAATAGAGTGGATGCAGGGAGGGTGTTTCCGGTGGTGGGAGAGCCCTAATTCCAGAGGGGCTCAGAATAGAGGGAACAGAGATGAGAAGGAATCTCTTTAGGCAGAGAGTGGTGAATCTATGGAATTCATAGCCATGGGCAGCTGTGGAGGCCAAGTCTGTGGGTATACTTAGGGCAGTGGTTGACAAATTGATTAGTCAGTGCAAGAAAGGGTAAAGGGAGAAGGCAGGAGGGTGGGGCTGAAAGGGAAATGGATCAGCCATGACAAAATGGATCAGACTTGATGGACGAAATGACCTAATTCTGCTCCTATATCTTATGGCCTTAAATGCACAGAGTGGGGCAAAGAAATCATAAGACACGGACAGATAATTCACAACATAATCAGAGAATTCGAATCATGGACACAAAGAAAGCACATTACAGGCTCAGAAAATCACATGCGGATACACTGTAGATAGGAAGCAGACAATGGGAAAGAGAAAATCACAGCACTGGGACGAGGAATAGGTGAAGAGAGAGCAACTACTGCACTGGGACGGGGAATAGGTGAAGAGAGAGCAACCACAGCACTGTGTTAGGAAAAAAACCGCAACACATCAGATCACAGGAATCAGAATCAGGTTTATTATCACCGGCATTTGTTGCAAAACTTGTTAGCTTAGCTGCAGCAGTGCAATGCAATACATGATAATACAGAGAAATCACAGTGCAAGGACAGTGTAAAACAATAGTGACAGAAAAATTACAATGTGTGAAAAATGAGTCATGGTATGGTAACTCACAACCAGGTTCAGGAACAATTATTACCACTGAATCATCAGGCTCTTGAACCAGATGGGGCAGCTTCACTCAACTTCACTTGCTCCGTCACTGAATTTTCCCCACAACCTATGGAGTCAATTTCAAGGACTCTTCATCTCATGTTCTCGATATTTATTGATTTATTATTGTTCTTAACTTTTATTTCCTTTTGTATTTGCACAGCTAGCTGTCTTTTGCATGTTGATTTTTGGCTATCCTGTTGGGTGGGATCTTCCATTAATTCTATTGTGATTCTTGGATTTACAGAGTATGCCTACAAGAAAATGAACCCCAGGATTGTAAATGGTGACACACTACGTACTGTATGTACTTTGATAATAAAGTTATTTTGAACTTTGAGAACTTATTGAGGCAGTGAAGTCACTGTGACTTAAAGCTTAAAGCCCACGAACAGATGAATCACAGCACTGGGTCAGAGAAATCATAGGGACAGGGGAATCCCAGCATGGGGATATAAAAATCACAACATGGGGACAGAGAAATCAAACTATGGGAAAGAGAGATCACAAGGGTAGGACAGAGAAATCATAGAACAGGGATGGAGGAAATATGGGGTCAGATAAATCACAATGGGATAAAGAGAAATCAGAGGACAGGGACAGAGAAATGGCAAGGGAACATAGAAATCATAGGGATAGATAAATCACAGCTGGGGAACAGAGAAATCATAAGGACAGTGAAATCACAAAAAAAATCATAGCAAACAAAGAAATTGCACCAGAATGGAGAGAGAAATCACAGCACAGGGGCAAAACAATCACATCAAGGGGACAGAGAGTTCAGTGGGACAGAGAAATTAGAACAAAAGACAGAGAAATCACAGAAATCACAGCATTGTGATAGAGAAATCACAACAGAGGGACATAAAATAAGAACATAGTGATAGAGAATTCACAGCACGTGAACAGAAAAGTCAGTCTGGGCACAGAGAATTCAGATCAGAGAGAACAGTGAAATCACAATATGCAGACAGGGAAATTGCAGCATGGTAACAGAGAGATGGAAGCACTGGAACTGAGAAATCACAACAAGGAGACAGAGAAATCATGGGCAAAAGAATCACAGCGTGGGGACATGAATCATGGAACAAAAAGAGCAAGCAAATTGAAGACCAAACCTACAGCAAATCTCAAATATTCCAACTCCCTTCAAATTAACTGGGATAGTAACTCTGGAGAAAGCAGGGGAGACGAATTCATGGAATTTCAAAGGGAAGTTTTTAATTGGAATATTATAAAGCCACCAAGAAACCACCTGGTGTCTCTGACTTCTACCATCGCGAATGGCTTTGAGAGGTTGATCATGTCACACGTTGACTCTGAGTGCTGCTGAAACAGATCTCTGTGGATGCCATATTCCTGGCCTTGCACTCATCTCAGGGGTATCTGGACGGTAAAGGCACCTACGTTAGATTATTGTTCATTGACTGCAGCTCTGCCTTCAATACTACAATTCGAAGCAAAGTCATCAAAGACAGTGAGACCAGGGAGACAATGCTCCCTCTGCACATGGATCCTTGATTTCCAGGCCAACAATCATTGAGAATACACAGCAATGCTTCCAACACAATTACTCTAAACACTGGCGCCCCAAAGGTTGTGTCCTAACCCCCCTACTCTATTCCCTATGGACTCACAACTGCGTGGCCAGATTCTGCTCTAGCTCCATGTACAAGTTTGCAGATGACATACCATGGTTATCATGGACTTCATAAAAACAGATATAGATGAGTTTGTCCCCACAAAATCATTCAGCTTCTTCCCCAACCAGATCAGGGGCATTCGTGTCTGGTGAGCAATGAGATATAAGAGGTCCTGATATGACCTCTGGAAAGCCATTGTACATGTGAGGTGGCAATTCTGGACTAAACGAATCACTGAAGCGTGCCCAACAGCTGTGGCAGGGCTTGAATGCCGTCACCTTTTACGAAGTGAAACCAGGCAACGTTGTTGACAACAAGGCTTCTCTTGCAGATGAGCCCGATATCCTCAGTGCTAGCTTTGACTGTCAAAATGTTTAGGATTCTTCACGAACTCCCATGGCCCCCGAAGAACCTGCGATTTCAGTCTCCAAAGCCAACGTGAGAGCATCCTTCAGGAGGGTGAACCCACAGACCGCTCCCGGTGCAGACGGGGATACCTGGCCGAGTACTAACTACCTATGCCAATCAGCTGGATAACTTTACCCTCGCGCTTTGGCAGTCTGAGGTGCCCACTTCCTTCAATTCTACCAGTGTCTTAGAAGAATGTGGTAACCTACCTTAATGACTACAGTCCAGTAGAACTTACATCCACCGTGATGAAATGCTTTGAAACATATCAACTCCTGCCTGAGAAACAGATTGGATTCACTCCAATTTGCCTACTGGCACAACAGGCCCACAGCAGATGCCATTTTATTGGCTCTTCACTCAACCCTGGAACATCTGGACAGCAAAGATGCATCCATCAGGATGTGATTTATCTACTGCAGCTTAACATTCAATACCATTACCCCCTCAAAACTAATCAATAAGATTCAAGCCCTTGGCCTCGATACATCTTGTGCAATGGGATCGCTGATTTCCTCATTTGTAGACCCAATCAATTCAGTTTGGCAACAATATCTCTTTCACGATCAGGTGCACCACAAGGCTGCGTGCTTCGCCCCCTGCTCTACTCATTTTACACTTCGGACTGCAGAGCTAAGCACAGCTCCAAAGGCATATTCAAATTTGTGGACGACATCCCTGTCATAGGCTGAATCAAAGTGGTGATGCATTGGCATATAGGAAGGTGACTGAAGATCTGGCTGAGTGGTGCCACGACAACGACATCTCTCTCAATGTCAACACGACCAAGGAGCTGATTATTGACTTCACGAGCAGCAAGCTGGAGGTCCATGAGCCCAGTCCTTGTCAGGGGAGAGGTGGAGAGGGTCAGCAACTTTAAATTCCTCGGTGTTAGCACTTCACAGGATCTGTCCTGGGCCCAGCACGAAGAAAGTACAGCGGCGCCTGTACCTCCTTAGAAGTTTGCAAAGATTCAGTATGACATCTAAAACTTTGACAAATTTCCATAGATGTGTGGTGACTGACTGCATCACAGCCTGGTCTGGAAACACCAATGCCCTTGAAAGGAAAGTCCTACAAAAAGTAGTGGATATAGCCCAGTCCATCATGGGTAAAATCCCTCCACCGGTGATCACAACTACATGTAGCACTGTCGCAGGAAAGCAGCCTCCAGCATCAAGGTCCCCACCATCACCCAGTCTTCTCACTGCTGCCATTAGGAAGAAGGTACAGGAGCCTTAGGACCCACACCACCAGGTTTGAGAACAATTATTACCCCTCAACCATGAGGCTCTTGAACCAGAGGGGATAACTTCACTTGTCCCATCACTGAACTGTTCTCATAACATATGGATTCACTTTCAAAGTCTCTTCTCATGTTCTCAATATTTATCGCTTATTAATTTATTATTGTTATTTCATTTTTTCTTTTGTATTTACCCAGTTTGTTGTCTTTTGCACACTGGTTGTTTGTCCGTCCTGTTGGGTGTGGTCTTCCAATGATTCTGGTGTGTTTCTTGGATCTACTGTGAATTCCTGCAAGAAAACAAATCTCAGGGTTGTATATGGTGACATATATGGACACTGATAATAAATTAATTTGAACTAATGGCTTGCTATAGCAACTGCTCTGTACATGATCAGAAGAAACTGCAGAGAGTTGTGGACACAGCTCAGCATATCATGGGAACCAGCCTCCCCTCCGTGGACTCTGTCTACACTTCTCACTGCCTCAGTAAAGCAGCCTCCATAATCAAAGATCCCAAACACCCCAGACATTCCCTCTTCTCCCCTCTCCCTTTGGATGCAAAAGCCTGAAAGCATAGCTCAAGGATAGTTTCTGCCCAACTTTTATAAGACTATAGAGAGGCCTCTATCACAGTACGATGGTCTCTTGACCTCACAGTCTACTTATTTTGACCCTGCACTTTCTCTGTAGCTGCCTCACTTTATTCTGCACTCCGTTATTGTTTTACCTTGTATTACCTCAATGCACTGTGTGATGATCTGACCTGAATGAAGAGTGCGCAAGACAAGTTCTTCAATGTATCTCACCACATGTGACAGTAATCAACCAATTCCAATTCCAAAAGAAAATGCAACAGAAATGAAAGCCGAACCCATCATCAAGGAAGTCCCTCACCCAGTCTATGCCCTCTTCTCGCTGCTGCCATCAGGAAGAAGGTACAGGAGCCTCAGGACTCACACCACCTGGTTCAGGAACAGTTACCATCCCTCAGCCTTCAGGCTCTTGAGCCAAATTCGATAACTTCACTCGCCCCATCACTGAAATGTTCTCACAACCCATGGACTCACTTTCAAGGAATCTTCATCTCATCTTCTCGATGTTTATTGCTTATTGTTTTATTTATTGTTATTACAGTTATTATCATCCCTTCCTTTTGTCTTTCACACACTGGTTGAACACTCAAGTTGGTGAAATCTTTTATTGATTCTATTATGGTTATCATTCTGTTATGGATTTCTTGAGTATACCCGCAAAAACAATGAATCTCAGGGTTGTAGGAGGTGAGATGTATGAACTTTGATAATAAATTTACTTTGTGAGGAAACATAGAGATAGAGAAATCATAGCATACAGGGAGAGAGATGTCACAACATGAGGCCAGAGATATCAGACCGCGGGCAAAGGGAAAGCAGCACAGGGACAAAGAAATCTTTGGTGCAGAGAAACAAAATAACGTGGATGTGAACTCATGGGGGGGGGGGTAAAATTATGGCAGGGGACAGGGGAATCACAGTGAAAAGAAATCATAATGGGGAAAGAGTTATCACAATAGAACAATCGCTGGACAGCAATGTCACAGCACTGCAACAGAAAAGACACAAGGCAGGAAAGAATATCACAGCAGGTAAACGGCTATCATTGGGACAGAGATATCACACCCCAAGACTGAGAAATTACCGCATTGTTATAGGTACTGTGAAACCACAGTCAGGGAAAGCGTGGCGGAAAAAGCACAGAGAGCGAAACAGATGTTGTGGGAATAGATACCTAGCCCGTGGACAGCATTAGCAACAGAAATCCCAGCATGGGGGAAGAAATCACACTACACTGAAAGAGAAATCACAGGGACATATCAATCACAGCAAGGGAGCAGAGAAATTCTGAGGCCAGAGGTCAGAGCACAGAAACATAGATACAGAGAAATCACACAGAGAGATACAGAATTCACAGCATTGGACAGAGAAATCGAAGCATGTTCTGACAGAGTTCACAGCGTGAAGAGAGGAAAATCAAGGATTCAGAAAGAAATGAAAGAACAAAGTTCGAAGTATGCATGTACTATATAACCTTGAGATTGGTCTCCTCACAGGCAGCCACAAAACAAAGAAATCCAAATGAACCCACAAAAAAAAAGACCAACAAACACCCCATGTGCTTAGAGCAAAAAAAATCGTGCAAACAATAACAATAGGCAAACAGCATTTAGAATGAAAGTGAGTCCTCAGGTACGAGGCCCAGAGCAGGCTGCAGCCTCAGACTCAGTTCCATGCATAGCAGAGTAAAGATCATGAAGTCTGGAGCAGCCAGAGCAGGCCCACGGCCTCAGACTCAGTGCAGGGAAGAGTGGAGTGAACATCACAGAGAAGCGAGCATCGATATTGAAATCACGGGGATGTAGAAATCTCTGCCAGCAGGCAGAGAGATTAAAGGAGTAGAGGCACAGCACAGACATAGATCTGGGGACAGCAGGTTCACGGGACAGCAGATTGGGGTTAAAATAAATATGGGAACAGTTCATGCTCTACCACCGGAGGTGATGCCATGCCATAGCTGACCACTTATCGGAGATCGGGAGGTGAGGAATAAGCAGAGATGCACCAACTCTCACAGGGTCCCGGAGACACTATGGAACCACAATTCTTTTCAGAATCAGGTTTTCCAAAGCTGTGATCATGGGACAGACTTTTACCTCTGCTCTCATAGAGTTGTAAAGTTAACCAGCACAGCAACAGGTCCTTCGATCCGGCGTGTCCATGCTGACCAATAATTTCCCATCTCGGCCTTCTTGGCCTTGACAACTTAAGGACTCATTCAGTTCCTTGTTGTTCACTGTGGGAGTCTCTTTGACCCACCCCACCACCCCCCCTGCGCCCAGCACCAACCCCACGGAGTGCCCTGATCTTCGGCAGCCGTGCGTCCTGTTTGCGTGGATCGCTGCTCATGGAGCTTCACTGCAACCGAGTCCACCGTTCAGGAAGCACCCATGCATGCCACATAAAGGCAAGCTTTTCCTTAACCGGAGCGTGCCCATTACCTCTCTCACTGTCTACCAGGTGATGCAGGGGTGATCCCTGGGGTGAGGTGTAACTGCACACACGCCCCCACCCGGCCGCTCCCGTTACCTGTAAAGCATTTATCACGAGGGAACTCCACCCTCCTGGCTTTGCTTCATAATTTCCATCCCTCCTGTACCTCCCGGAACTCTAACTGTGGGCAGTTAACTGCTCGCTGGTGAGGACAGTACATTAGTGATGGGAATTATCATTAGATATTCAATATCTGCCACATCCTCTTTGCCTTTTGCCACTGCTAATTCACAGGAGCCGTCATCAGTGACACTGTCAGTACTGTGTGGCAGCTGTAATTAAATTCTGTTCATCTCTGGGTGGCAGCTGACAGAATCATTAAAGTCTCTGTTTTCTGTCATGTATGCTAAAGTTAAATGAGTGGAAAAGGCCCTGGTACAGGTTCCAGCGGATCCCAACTGATCCTCAGAATTATTTGTCTTAAACATGGGCAATGCCCTGTCCTCGTAATCAAAGGATCCATGACCCCTCACCTGTTTGCTGGCACTAATCTGTCAGACGGCACTCTCTACTCCCTCACGTTGGTAGACCTCTTCTTTGGACATGTCCCCTTTTCGTGTGTGTGTGTATATCTGTGCAGTATGAGTGTGTGCTTGTGTGTGCGTGTTCAGTACAAGTGTTTGTGAGTGTGTGTGTATATATGTGGAGTATGAGTGTCTGAGTGTGTGTGTATGTGTGTGTATGTGTGCATGTGTATGTGTATGTGTATCTTTGAGTTTGTGTGTATGCTTATGTGTGTGTTTGTGTATGTGTGTATATGTGTGCAGTATGAGTGTGTGTGTGTTGTGTGTGTTTGTGTATGTGTGTATATATGTGCAGTATGAGTGTCTGTGTGTATGTTTGTGTATGTGTGTATATATGTGCAGTATGAGTGTGTGTGTGGTGTGCGTGTGTGTTGTGTGTGTGTGTTTGTGTATGTGTGTATATATGTGCAGTATGAGTGTGTGTGTGTGTGTGTGTGTGTGTGTGTGTGTGTGTGTGTGTGTGTGTGTGTGTGTATTCTCTAAGTACATTTATGTCACCAATTACAACTCTAACTCATTTTCTTGCGGGCTTCCTCAGTAAATCCAAGAAACACAATAGAATCAATGAGAGACTGCACCCAACATGAGATGAAGAGTCCTTGAAGGTGAGTCCATAGGTTGTGGGAACAGTTCAGTGATGGGCATGTCAAGTTGAATAATGAAGTTACCCTGTGTGGTGAACTACATATACCTGTCTGGACACCCCCCCGCCCCCCTGCTGACTGCTCCTGTGGCTCCTCCCACAGACCCCGGTATAAAGGCGATTGGAGCCACAGACCCTTCCTCAGTCTCCAGGATGTCGTGTGATGGTCACTTGCTGCTTGTGCTTTCTTCCAGCCTACCTTAACCCATGTCTCAGAGTTATTGATGGTGCATCACCCTGTTCTGTTCAAGAGGCTGCTGTTTGAGGGGTTAACTTGGTGGTGTGGGTCCTGAGGCTCCTGTACCTTCTTCCTGATGACAGAGACAAGAAGAGAGCAAAGCCTGGTTGCTGAGGGCCCTGATGATGGATGCTGCTTTCCTGCAACAATGCCCTGTGAAGGTGTGCTCAGTGGTGGGGAGGGTTTTATCCGTGACGGGCTGGGTCGTATCCATTCCTTTTTGTAGCATTTTCTGTTCAAGGGCATTGGTGTTTCCATACCAGGCTGTGATGCAACCAGTCAATATACTCTCCACTACACGTCTATAGAAGTTTGTCAAAGTTTTGGATGTCGTGCCGAATCTTCGCAAACTCCTAAAGAAGTAGTGGTGTTGCCGTGCTTTTTTCACAATGACACTTAAATACCGGGCCCAGGGCAGACCCTCTGAAATTATGACGTAGAGGAATTTAAAGCTGATGAACCTCTTCACCTCTGTTCCTCAAATGAGGACTGGCTCATGAATCTCTGGTTTCCTCCTCCTGAAGTCAATCATCAGCTCCTTGCTCTTGGTGACATTGAGTGAGAAGTTATTGTTCTCAGCCAGATTTTTTATCCCTCTCCTATATGCTGATTTGTCACCACCTTTGACTCGGCCCACGACAACGGTGTCGTCAACACACTTAAACATGGCATTGTGGCCGTGCTTAGCCAAGCAGTCATAAGTGTGAAGCGAGTAGAGCAGGGGGCTAAGCATACAGCCGTATGGTGCCCCTGTGCTGCTGGAGATTGTGGAGGAAATGTTGTTGACAGTCTAAGCTGACTGGGCTGTACGTGAGGAAATTGAGGATCCAGTTGCACAAGGAATCATTGAGGCCAAGGTCTTGAAGCTTATTGATTGGTTTTGAGGGGATGATAGTACTGGTTTTGCCAAGCTCTAGTTGATAAAGAACATGGCATCTGCCATGAAATTGTTGTGCCAGTTGGCAAACTGGAGCGGACCCAAATCTTTTCTCAGGCAGGAGTTGATACAGAGTGTTTCATCACTGACTTCTCTAAGCTCTTCGTCACAGTGTGCATTTATGTGTGTGTGCACTCACGTGTGTGTTTGCATAAATGTATCTGCACCTCAGTTATACTAAACTCACCTGCTTGTGAATCCACTCTGTGAAGGTGCTTTGTTCCCTCACTCCTCCAGTGCCTCTGTCCTTTTTTCCTTTAGCTCCCACAGTGGGAATAGGAAAACAGGGCCAAAATACCTCCCACCATCATTTGGATAGTTACAGCAATGACTCAGATACCTTTTTTCCCCACATCAGGGATGGCCAACCTATGGCGCATGCGCCAGAAGTGGCGCATTGCACCCCAGTGATAATAATAAAAAATGTAAGCCTACTCATGCAAAAAGTATTAACTAAACACCAATTTGTGAAAAAAAATCTATAATAGGAATTCAAGTAGCTTCGAGCTAGAAACAGGTTTTACTGAGAATAAATCTAAAACTTAACAATTATTTTTAGCGATTTTATTATTTCGTGCACATCTTTAGGCAAATGTTATCTTCTTTCACATTAATCTGTTTCCAATTTTTAAAAAAGTTCAATGAGTCAAACTAGGAAAGAAGGACTTTTGTTCTGCAGTTGTTCCATAACTGTTCAATACACGTTTGATACTTGTTTGATCCTGAGGCACCAGGCGTCTACACCAGCAGTGTGTCGCAAGTTTTTGCCAATCAGTTTACAATTGACACTCATGCACCACGGAGTTGTGCTTTGTTTGTCCTTTGTGAACATTTGCAGTTTTGTACTTTTTTGAAAATTAAGCCTTTTTTTTGCATTCAGTTACCCATCACAGTGCAAAAGAAAATGAGCAAAAGGTAAGCAGAAAGTAATAGTAAGCGTGAATTCAATGAACAGTGGGAAAATGAGTTCTGATTTATAGCGGGTCCATCAGGAAAACCGTTGTGCATTGCTTGTGAAAATACTTTCTCACATAATAGAAGACATAATCTTAATAGACACTATAGAACACAAAATCAGACTGAAATAGAAGGAAAACTGAAGCTGGTGCTTGGGTCTGAGTTACGGAAAGAATATGTGATTAAGAAAAAGGAAGAAATCAAAAGAAGACAAAATATATTTGTTAAAAGTCTCATTAAGGTAAGTAATATTTATTTTGTTTTTATATTAAATCAATATATCATGTAAAAATGCTAAATATGTCTATATTAACATATTTTTACAGGAATAGGGGTACAAGAGTTGTATGGCGCATCTGAACTCGTGCGTGAAAAAATTGACGCATGGAATGTAAAAGGTTGTAAAAACTTTAACCTTAAGTTTTTTTATTTTGTTGAGGTGATGCATGTGTGTGTTTATGTGTGTTGTGGGTAACTGTGCGAGTGCATACGTATGTGTGTGTATGTTCTGTGTGTTTGTGTTAGTGTGTGTGTATGTGAATGTTCTGTGTGTGTTTGTGTGTTTGTGAGTGTGAGTGTATGTGTGCGTGCGCGTGTGTGTGTATGTGTATGTTCTGTGTGCGCTTGTGAGTGTGTGTGTATGTGTATGTTCTGTGTGTGTTTGTGTGTTGTGTGTGTGTGTGTGTGTGTGTGAGTGTGTGTATGTTCTGTGTGTTTGTGAGTGTGAGTGTGTGTGTGCATGTGTATGTCTGTATGTTCTGTGTGTTTGTGTGTGGGAGTGTGTG